>NW_005842209.1:1664290-1705476 GCF_000455745.1 Alligator sinensis | reverse complement strand
GGAAAGAGTACAGGGTAGTGCCATGGCATATGCATTAATTTTATTCCTTCCGCAAATTTTAGCACATATTATTTTTGCAGATTTTGAGCCTGTGCATCTTACCAAACATCCATTAAAGTGTGATTTCTGCAGAAAGTCTCAATCTTAACACATAGGGTATCAGATAATTTTTGGATAGCTGGGCAACCCTGGGACAGTTAGGGAAAGGGAAAGGATCTTGCTTGGGAGAATAGAGGAGCAGAGTGTAGAGAGAGAGGGGTAGTTTGAGTCCAATGAGGAGAGAGAGATGAGAAGGATGAGAGAGGTTTTCTTGGCTCCTGCAATTCTGAATATCCTACAGATTGAAAAGACTTGTCCTGAAGTTTCTAACAGTAAATAAAAGACACAAGTTAAATTGCAGGAAGAAAGCAGCCTATCAGAATGTAATACCTGGGTATACCTGCATGTCTGTCTGTCAGCATAGTTACTCTATTAATCTTTATGAATATTCCTCTATTTGAAAATTAGTCTCTTGTAGATTTCCTGTAGACTTCCTGCTAAATCTATTCCTTATCTTTCAGTGTGTATTTACATTCTGTTTCTGTTCTCAGACTCCTTTTTGATCTGGTGATATTTTTTCCTCCTCCGGACCTGAAACAGAGGAAGGATGGACCATATTACCAAGATAATGTTTACTCAGGAGCAAGTTATATGAAAGCATTTCCTCCAATATTATATGGCAATTCACAAGGCCAAATTTAAAGTCAGCCTTTTTAAAAATTTGCTTACTGATGTGCAAGTGAACTGAGTTTGGCTTAGCTGACACTGAGCAGACAAAAGAAAGTGTTAAACAGGGCACAGTCTCCACATTCTCATACCCTTCCATTAGCCACTTTTCTTTTTATGCTCCTCTTCTCTGGCTGGTAATTCCTTAGGGCCTGGAGTAAAAATTTACATCAGAGTCCCTCAGGCTTTCTTATGCAATGGGCCAAATTCATGGGTAATGTGTTGGTGTAAGTCACACATGACAGTCTAAAGGCCAATCAGTACTACAAGCTCTCAAGAGCAGCTTGAATGAGCACAAGTTTTTAAATAAGGTTGCAGAGGTAAGCCTTGGGGGACTGATTTTAGCTGGCCCTTATTCAGGCATAGAATGAAATTATTTTTTTCTCTTGCTTAGTCAAACATATGTTAAGTTTATAATTCTAGCTACAGAAAGTAGAGCAGGGCTGTTCACTTGAGCAAGTGAGTGGGGAAAATGATGATGGGTGGGAGAAGTTTTGACTGGCTCCCTCACTGCTCATCATCCAGAACAGTTGCTGGAGAAGGAGGGCAATCCTGAAAAATGGTAGGATAATACCTACCACAATAAGGAGGGAGGGTTTTTCTTTTTTCAGCCATTCCTTTTGTGATGGTTCAGGGACAGGCCCAAATTAAATAGTTTCAAGCAATTCAGAGGAAGCATTAGATTGAGTAGCTTACTTCTTAGTGGGGTGGGAAGAATGTGCAACGACAGTTACATTCCCTATTGACTCTCCTCTGAATCTCTTCCACAGCACCAGCTAAATTCTATAAACCTGACATTTTTGAAAGAACAGACCCAATGGATGAACACAAAAATGCATGCCCGAGTGCACACCTACATGCTAATGTAAGTTGACCACTTAAACACCAGCCTTATTGGCTGTACTTCTCTAATTTCTGTTTTGGTCAACACACAGAAACTCTGTAGGAATAATTTCTGCTATGCATGAATTCCTTTATAGCCTTTCCCCAGCATTTCAGGGGCATCGTGCAGCACAGGACTGCATCACAATCCCATCGTCTTTTGAAGTTTCTCTCAAGAATCCAGAGCCACAGAGAAATGGGTAATGTTTACTGACCTTCTTCCAATATTACCCCATTTTCTAAAGATGGATCAAAATTGATTATTTTCATTTTGACATGTAATGATCCAGACTATGCCCTTGGCTTAGATTTCAGGGCATACATTGACAATAGCAGAAGAAGTTGCAGAGACAGCAGCTTTTTGGATATCATATGTGGCAGTCTCAGACTGTACAGAGTTTTTTAAGGAAAAGCGGCCAGTTTAGCAAGGTGTATGCCATAGTCCCTGGAGGACTAATAAGAAGTGTTCCTTATGCATTTATTGGACATTGTATTCAAATGGAATCTTCAGATCTGCCCAGAGACAGCTGAGCACTATGCACAATG
The DNA here is from genome assembly GCF_000455745.1 of Alligator sinensis. Taxonomy (NCBI): domain Eukaryota; kingdom Metazoa; phylum Chordata; order Crocodylia; family Alligatoridae; genus Alligator; species Alligator sinensis. Next base: position 1,703,283 of record NW_005842209.1, on the reverse strand, counting down.
TCAGATCTTACTATTTTATAGTCATCTACCTATCTGCCATTTGGAGTTCTGGGGTGGAAGAAAGATATGTATGAATAATTTTAATCAATCAGTTTACAAGCCCAAATATGAATATTTAGTAAATCCAGCCTCTGGATCAGAAGTGGGAAGGATTTAAAGAATAATTTTTTAATGTTTATAGAACTTTAAATACTGTACAGTCAGATTCTTCACTGATTTTCACTTTGTACCACACCATTGAAAAAAAATGGCATGACATGTAAATCAGTGCTGCATGTAATTTGTAGCTGATGTCAATAGAATATAAGAAGAAGATATTGTATTATTTACTGTTAACATGAAAGAAAGTACTGTTGACCAAAAAAGCAGTAGCTCTGACTTACTGTTTCTAATTACTATTATATTCTATTTCTGAAATAACAAGAACACCATCACCACATCAAGCAATTGCCTCCTGGCTAGTATCTCAGCAAACACTTGTGACTATTGACTTAAATGAGCAACCCAACAAGGAAGTTGTTAGCCTAAATGAAAATGATAACAGAGGCAAAAAACGTCGGTCTGGGAACTGAACTAATAAGGGAAAGAACCTGCATGAAGCTGCTGGCACCATTTTAAACCTCAGGAAGAATAAAGGAAAGCAGAGCTACTGAAATTAACTTGTGAAGCTGAGTAAACAAAAAATCTACGTTCATCTTTTCTTCATGCAAAGCTGATGGCTGCAAGTCTCTTAACAGTTATGTCTTTAGTATGACTTTACATGTTAAGTTGCAGACAGGGTTTACAGTGCAAAGTAAAGTCAGTGAAGAATAACAATTTAACCATCCAACACCAGTTTTAACCAGTCAAATGTTTTTGCTTTTTGGCTTAGGTACAGGAAGAGTCAGAAGCTCATGGTTTCTGTGACAACATAGGGTTAGGTGACCTGGATATGTCCTTCCAAACCATTCCTGAGGAATAAATAGGGTGTTTGTAAACAGGATGGCTAAGCATTCTTGCACAAGATCCCAAGTTCACAAAGCACGAGGCAATAGGGTGAGAAGTCAGAGGTGAAAGGTGATAAGCCATATTGGGCCTGTTCTTCTGTAGAGCCTCTGGCTGCTGTTCAGACTGAGGTCTTGGAAACAATCCACTGACAGGCCTCCTGCCAGGGGATTTGTTACTGTGAGAGCTTGGCTTAGACAGGATTTTATTACAAAAATTGTCTTGATTCTTTTGCTGTTTTATGAAAATCTCTCCCCAGCTCAACTCAACCCCCACCCCTCCATCCGTCTAAATTGTATATATCTGGGTGAAATGCACACACAAATTCGTTTCCTATGGATAATGTACTGAGGGGGTATTTGCTTTTTAGAGTCAGAGGCTCAAAATTATGAATTTATTATGCAAAGTAATAATTGCAAATTACATTGGCAAACTGTATTCCAAAAATAGGATATTAATATAACTAAAAGGATTAAAAGAATATGGGCTGTTAACTTGGGGCTACTGCAGATATTTTAGCAGGTTATATATCTCTGTTCTACCTAAACCACCAGAGGAAGTATCTTTCATTTTAAAGGTCTAGTTAGATAGTGTAATTAATTTACCCACCTACCATTATATGTCCTATTTGCATTGAGTGGTATCTTATGTATATTATGAAATAAAGTGCAGTTAGAACTTAAGCCTTGTAATAAGTCTGAGTGTCCCTCATTCGATTCATCTGTTGGCCTAGATATATTGCTCTGATTATAAGTCTATTTTTCCCCCTCTAAAAAAGCCATACAAATTACACTTGGCTTATGAGGGGCCAACCTATAATCAGGCCCTCTACTGCCTTAACTTCTGTTTTTTTGTTGTTGTGCATGCAGTGAAAACAGCAAGTCAGAATTTTTTAAGTGAAGTTTTTATTTTAATATTTTAGTGTATTTAACCCTTTGGGTACATTCCTTGATTATTTGTTTCTTCTGTGGAATATTTTAGGGGGAATAGCAGGTCAGAGTTTCTACTGTACCTAACTTATATTCAGGGGAAAAGCTGCTTTTCCTCTAAAATTGAACATGAAAATATGGGGTTGACTTGCACACAGGGTTAACTTATAATTGGAATAGTATGGTATGTCAGAATTGAGCACAAAATACACTGACCTCAATCTGTAGATCCAGTCAAGCCGTGTTGGCTCTCAACCTGATGAGATGATATTGGGGTGTAAAGATGACTGTATGCCAACCCTGCACTTCCTTGGTCCTTGGCGGATCCTCAGGACTTCTTTAATTTTGGCCAGCATCAATATTCTCTTGAGTTGTTGCATTACTCAGTAGTTTGTTCCAGATACAGCCCCAGCTTTTGCCCCTCATGGCAAGACTATCAGCCCTGGAAGCCTTATTTGCTTTGCTGTTTCTCTATTTTACGCCAGGGATACTCAGAGGATTTGTTTGCAATCAAGAACTTCTTTATAAGAAACAGAGATTTTTTTATAAAGTATGCTGCCATAGAATAGTTTTCATCACTGGCACATGTGTCCCATTAGGAAGCACTTGGTAGTAGCTTCAGTTCTCCAGGATATTCGAGATTGTGGCTAATTACAAGAAAAATAAAGATAGGTGCTAATAAACCCTGCAAGTAATAGTCAGAATAGTGGTGCTGTAATTCATAGACATAAGACCATTAGAAAGCTTGTAAAACTGGAATTGTTCAGTGATATTTTTTTAAAATACTTTGGAAAGCACGGTAGTCTGAGCACAAGAATAAGATTAAAAAAACTCCTAACTTCCATGTCTGGTTCTGATACAGAATCTACCTGTAGAGTTGTGTAATTTCTTAGGGCCTCATCTTTTCTATGGGAAATTTCTCAGATATTTCCATCTTTGCTAACACTGAATCAGCGCCACTAGTGTTAGCAATTTTGATGGTGTTAGTGTAGCTCATTTGCCAACTACCAGAAGCATTTTTAATACTAGACATCTAAATGTCCCTTTGAAGCAGATTTACTCCAATAAGGACAGTGCCTTAGAATCTATACCTAAATAAAAAGGGAACAGAAATTCTTCCTTCTCTCCCAAATAAGAGTGGATATATAGTTATTTCATAATGGTAACTGACTTTGAAGATACAACTGCTGTGAGTGTTACACATTTATGTTACAAACGATGTAGTACTTTGTTGTCACTACCTACTTTTTCTTCTCACATACCTTGTTTCAAGTTATTTCTATGAAAGGAGTTCAATTTCCATTGGGAAAATGTCACAGAAAAAAAAACAAGTCAGGCAGCCTTGGTTCAGATATGTACCATGGGAAAATTAAGCCAATAAAAAAGTATTTTAATCGTGGAACAACAAACTTTTATTTTGATATTCAAGCAGTGATGTCCAGAGACCATTCGATTCACTGACTACTCCATGGAACCCAAGAGAAACATTCATTTAAATGGAAGCAATCTGCAGCCTCCTCTGTTGCTCATCTCAACAGACCTGCAATACTAATAACAGGCACTAAGGTAAACACATTGTGTATCACAACATGATTTCTTTAATGAAATGTCCATCTGCCTTTTTTAGTTAATGTTAATCTTGTTTTATTCTTACTTTTCCTGGCATGGTTGGAAACACTACTAGTCTTCTCCCTACTCCCTTCTCCCTAAAACAAAATCAATACTTGAAACAGAAATTAGCAAGACTACATCAGTCTAAGTACACAATAGGTCTCTTACCGTGTATAGAGCTAGACCAAGAAGAGGTACATTCTGGGAGAAGGTTTTCATTATCACCTGTAGCAACAGGGATTAGCTGCTGCTTCAGCTGTGTTATTATCATACTTGATATACCAGTGTTTTGATTTAGTATGAAATATTCTAAATCCCTGTCATTTGTAAAAGAGACTGTGTAATTTGATTAAGATCTCGCTAATGTGAATTTTGCTGATGAGTGAGCAGAGTCTACCTTTACTTGTTTTGTGCACAAATTATGAGATGTACAGAACTGAGGATGTGGTGAGGTCTTATATGAGTGAGATATTAAGTGTACCAAATAACCTTGCCAACCTAGGTGAAATAGTGAAGTGCTGATAAGAGAGGGCCTACCGTAAGCAGAAAAATGTTTGGCATCTCAGTTTAAAAAGAAAGAAAACATATTGACAAAACACAAAGTTAGATAAAACTTTCCAATAAAAAGGGAAAGTCTGGCTTTTATTTATCTGCCAGGGCCTGAGATTAGGATTTAGAACCTGTTTTTCCACTGCCTTGTAATCTAGGCAGTTATTTATACTTGCACAAGGTAAGTGTGCTCTGATGCAGGCGTAAGGCATAACTTTAATTCTTACATACACAAAGACTAAGAATTATATTTAATAAATGTCTTAAGCAGCTAGAAGTTAGGCATTGCTCCGTCCAATTTGTATCTCCCTGTCCTGGAGTAGAATTCAGAACCTTGTGTGAATGGCGTCTCTACTACACAATGCCTGGGCCAAGTTAGATGCCTCAGAAGGGATGCAAAATAGTTGGCCCACTCAACAGGAAACTGCTTGAAACCAGCATGCAGCTCCCTAGAGCTAGATCCATGGAAAACAGGGGTTTGTCTTAAATCTTAGACTTTATGATATTGTTTTGGAATTGGCTCCACTGACAGTCAGAACATTCTCCTGGGGCAGATACCTATAGCTGAACATGACTCATTCTTCTCTTAAAATATGGACATTAGGAATGTTGAAGTCCTTTTTTAATAAGTTAGGTCAATAGATCAGAGCACTCAGGCAGGAAATGAGAGACCTGGGTGGCACAGATTCACTGGTAGGGATAAAAAGTGCCACCTGCATGGGACAGCTGATAGTCTGGTGATTAAGGCACCTTCCTGGGAGGTGTGAGATCTAGGGTTGACTCTTCAGGCAGCTGGGAACTGAATCTATGTCTCCCACTTCCTGGGAGGATACTCTAGCTATTAGGCTGTTCCATAACAAAGGGGTTGGGGGGGAGGGGAGCACCCACTTGTAGAAATAGACAAGATTATAAATTATATAAATAGGTAAGACCTATTTACTCACACAAAAACAAGAGAGTTAATGAAATGAAATGGGAAAGAGACTGATAAAAGGAAATACTTATTTTTTTTTTTACACATTCCATAGTTAACCTGTTGAGTTTATTGCCATTAGATATAACTTAAGCCAAGAGATTAATAGGATTCAAAAAGGATTAGACATGCATATGGGTAATGAAATATCCCCAATCACATTACACAGGATGCTGGTTCTCAAAGACTTTTATAGATTAGACTGCATCTTAACAGAGAGTTTCATGGCCCAGTGTCCCTCCTATCTGAAATCATGTGTAGCATCTCCCTTCCTATCTATGACTTATAATACATATCAACCCTGTGACAAGCTAGAAAAGAGGTAACAATATAGTTTATACTTCTGTATTACTATTATTCAATGCAAGCAATTGTTGATTTGCTTACATAGAATACTCATAGTTATAAAACTGTATACGGATTTCAACTGATTTATAAGCGAATTTATTGGCTCTAAACAGGGAAAAGGAGCATCAGTAAACCAGGATTTTGGAATTACTTATGTAAGATGTAAACACACAAGTTGGTGTGTGACTTATACCCCTATATGTGCACTCATCTGGAATAAGAGTCTCCATACTGACATAAACATTTCTGTTGCATCAGCAATTAAGTGCTAGGCTAGAGGAGAGCCAGTGGGTATCTAACAATCTGTCTGGGGGAACATGTAAGGTAGATTGTTGACATCTTTCCTTTCCCTCCATTTCTTATGGGTGCTAAACTATGCACACAAAATTAGAGGGCACTTTGGAAAATGATGGTTAGCATGGAAAGTTTTGACCAACAGTGTTCCTGATAATATGTAGCCAAAGAAGACACGTATATGGCATGTATTTTAATTTAAGTTTATCAAACATTTGGGAACCTTTGGACAAAATGCAGGATAGCCAATATGGTCTGGAGCATGCCGTACTCAAGAATAAATGGTTTCTTATTCCACTTCATTCATAAAATAGTATAATGCGCAGAACTAAAACCCTCCCACCCTGTGTGAAATGCCACCTTCTGATACACAATCAGAAAGACTGGCATATTTGCCCCTCATACATCCTACCTTATCCTAACAAAGTAAATTCTTTCTGTTTACATTGTCAGTCCACCTTTTCTCTCCATGTTTTAAACTGGAGAGCAAAACCAAGACCCCAGAGCAAAAAAGAGTGTAGGAAGATGTTATGGGGCAAGGGAAATGGAGAATTTGAACTCAGGAATCAACAAATACATTGGAAGAAACTGATTTTCAGATATTTAATGGTCAGGTTTTTGATTTTCAGAAAGTAATTAAAGGAGCAGCTCACGTAAATATAGTAGTTAGTTCCTGGCGTCAGGAGTATCAGAGATAAAATAGATATTACATTTGAACTTAAATATCCGCTTTGCCTGTGATGATCTCTTACTGACCCCCCCCTCCAGAACAGTTTCTATTGCTTCCTAAGAATTGAGGTCTCTCTATTTCCCCTGAATATGACCACATTTTACTGCCAATTGCTCCTGTATTTGATCTTAGTCTTCCACTTACATCCACAGCAATATTTTTCTAGAGCAAGGGGAACTTCTTCATGTTACCTAGTTTCCCTTCTAGATGGATCCTGTGCCTTCATTGTCCTGAGAAATAAAATTGTTTGAACCTCTCTCATGGGCCTGCGGAGGGGAACCCTAAACTTGACCGTTTCCTGTACTGAAAATCCTATTACTAGCATATTACTTTGCACCCTTTACTTTCCCTTTTCTCTTCCAGGCCCCTGAAATGTCCACCCAAAATGGTTCTTCCTGTCTCTTCTGTCTTCAGCAAGTAGTTTCACTCTGTAAATCAAAAGCCCTCTTTCTTGGAATGCAGCAGTGTAACTTTCCTTCCCTTTCATTCAAGCACCACAAGCTATTCCTTGATTCATCCTCTTGTCCACCGGGTGTCTTTCTATCTCAAAGTACCCAGTTTTCACTTTATGCCATCTTGACCCTTCTCAGATCGACACTATGCTGTTCTCTATGCCTCTGCGTATTGTGGACACAGCAGGTCTTCCTTGGACTTTGGAGATGGCATGACTTGCCTTCAGCTCTTCCTTGAGAATTGAATACTCTTTGTGCTTTGCTAGCAACCTAAAGGTCTCCCCACTGTTATTATGAAAGTGCCATAGTCCATGTAAGAAGACCAAGCAGAGTAACATGACTGTGACGTACAACTTCTATTATAACTATGAGGGTGTAACTAAAAAAAATGGATTAAGCTCTTTAGTTTAAAGGTTGCTCAATGAGTCACAAATCCTCAGTAAAAATCATGTAACCATTACATGAGTGCAGCATGGTGTTAAGCACTTCCTATGATGTCCTGGGTTTCCTTAACTCCCACGGCAGTAAAAGGAAATTCAGGGATATTCACTACCTTGGGTGACCAGGATTGCAATGAGTTTGTCTCAGTTAAAAGTCTTTTTACTAGTAGGAATATATCAACTAGGTTTAGTGATGAGTAATGTCAAATAATTCCAGACTCATTTTCTTTACTCTTGGTTTATAATTTGTCAATGCTACCTTATTACTGTTTTATAAAAGTAATAACTGATGTTGCAACAGGGATTCATTTTGGCAAATTAAACCTGCAGTGGGATTTCTAATGCAGGCTTTTGTCCTGTGGGATTATGCATCACCATTTTGTGGAATTATTTCTGACATTTCATCCATCATACATTCAGAATAACTAAACAAACTGATGCTGTTCTCCCCTTACTCAAAGAGCAACTTTTATGGAACCTTCTCAGAAAAAAAATAAATAAAAGAAGAAATTACTGCCATAAAATTATACTAAAAAAAGTGAAAAGGAAGCAAATCTTTTATGAGAGAAGGTGAAGATATTATCATACTTCATTACCATGTTGTGAATCCTTTAAGTAAATATAAGAGGTCAAGTTTTTCAGCAGGTGTAAATTGGCATAACTAAATTGTTTTAGCTCCATTAACTTCAACTGAGTTACACAGACTTACACCAGATGAAGAGCTAGGCTATGACATGTAGGTCGTGGACCTGCTCTCATTTAAGTAAATAGCAAAATAGCCACTAAATTCAATGGTAGCCAGATCGGACCTCTAATGAACACTTTTCCTCCTCTTTGTTTAAACAAATTCAATTTTTTAACTCACAAAAAAGAAACATAATTGGCTATCAGCAGAGCCTCTGTAAGTACACCCTGTACTTACCAGCTCTTTCTTAAAATGTAGAACACATGTTTGGGTGGGTGATTTGTTTATTTCAACCATCTCAGTCCAGGAATAATATGATCTAACCTAGATTAGCTGTGATATTTAAACACCATAGCATCAACGAATGAAAACTCTGGACTAGCTCGTTATTAGTGTATTATACCCTTTTAATCTATATTAAAAAAACATACATCTAATAGACCTCAAATTGATTTCCCACTCTGAAGATACCTCCAAGGATATATTGCAATTACAGAAGGTTTTTTTCCCCTTTAATAACTAATATAATGTGCTTTGAAGTAATGTGGTCTCACACTGAAATCTACAATCAAACACCTAAACTAACAGAAAAGGTAAAACCATCACAAGGGAGAATTTAGAGACGGAAGTATATAATCAGATAAATGAGAAGAAAGTTTTGAAAAGGATTGCAGAGGAGTAACAGGAGATATTACTTGTGTGTTTCTTACTTCATTGTTGTTTTCTTTCAGTAAAAGTTCTATCAGCTGGGGAGAGTTGCTTTCTTCTTTGAAGCTAGCTCTTGTTTCTCTGAAATCAGATTCCTTATTCCCAGGGCTCCACTCTGTAATGCCAGCACAAACATACATCAGCAGCTGCACGGCACTTTAAAGAGTTAGCAAGAAGCTATCAAGCAATTACTTATTCCATTTTAGATCCATGTCCATTATTTTTACTTACTTAACAAGTCTGAAGTTTGGGGAATAAAAATCAGAGACAGCAAATAAACATTTTAGAAAAGTATGGACACATGGGTTAAAAAAACACACCAAAATTTAATTAGATAGATAGTATCCACAGGTGAGAAATGTGGGATGTGGGTAAGCCTTCATACATTTTGAATAAAGCTGTGTAAAAAATTTTGGATTAGATCTTCCCCAAGATGAATATACTGCATTTTTGTTGATTGCCAGCCTTCTTTCTATAGCCTAATCAGACAAGCAGGTGCAAGTCCAGCTATTTTTGCATGTTGACATCACACATAAGGGCTACATTAATCGGTGGTGTAGTTCTTTTACAGTTAATAGAGCTACACTGAGGGTAATTTTGGCCCATAGGATTAGATGAATAAAGCAACTAAATTTGAAAGTCTTGGATTGCTCCCAAAATTACTAGTTTTTTTCTACTGCACCAGAATTGTGCTGATTTCTAATATATTTTAGGTATGAAAAATCACACACACACACACACATGCGCGTGCGTGCACATATTAGATTTTAAATAAACATGCAGACACTTAAACTTTGCTCTAAGTATATGTATATTAAAAACCATTAACAAAAGTCATATTGAATAAGCCACCAGGGGAATACTGAAGTCTTTGCATATCAAGATTAATAAATAGTGCCCACATTGCGTCCCACACAACCTACACTGAAATAATAAATAAATAACTTGTAGCTAGACTGTGCAGTTTGCCCTCAAGTTGTCTATCAATCTTTACAACAATGACTCTATTGGATCGTAAATTTACATGTAAATGTAAAATTAAGATATTGCAAGACGACACAGATACATAGATGTAATTTAAAGTGGCTGGTAATTTAAAGTGTTTTAGGACTCAGCTTTCTGGCATGTTTTTGTTTTCTACACTTTAAGTCTGCCAAATGGAATTAAGATTTTCCTAGACAAATGATCCCTTCCCCTCCCCAGCTGGGCCAGAATTTCTCACATATACATTTAGATATGTTTGACTGGCACTTAACACAGAAGTTGAAAACCTTCCCACATGGCAATGATGATAAACTACAGACCAGCTAACTTTCCTAATGTTAAATTTTGGCTTGAAGAATTCCAAAAACAGGAAAAAAAATGCTCAAAACAATAGTATTCCAGTGATATGTCTTAATTCCAAGTGGTCACTGCTAACTTGTATTGCCACAAGAATCTAATATTGTTGTGAGAAAGATCACTTTAATTCTTCAATTGATTTATAACTTGGCATCTCATCTATCCTCCTTTATTAGCCTGTGTATAAGGCTATGCATAGCAGATTAAATGTTTCCACTGCTAGAATATCAGAAAATCATGCTGTTGAATGAAAAACTCAGGCTCTGGTGACCTAAGGTTTTCACCTGCAGTTCTTAGATAAGTAGACTGGGCAGAGTCTACAAAGAAAATTTGGAGTAAATTTTCTGCCGTTATCCTAAGTCAATGCAGGATATTCTTGTTAAGAGAGAGAGAGAGAGAGAGAGAGAGAGAGAGAGAGAAGCCAGAGATTGACTTTACAGCTTATTGGTTAAGGCAGTGGTTTTCAACCTGTGGTCCATGGACCCCTGGGGGTCCTTAGACTATGCCTACAGGGTCCGCAAAAGATGACTATGATCAATCAAAAGTATGTGAATACCCACACTTACAATTCAGTGGTCTGCACCTCCATTTGAAATTTCCAAAGGGGTTCACACCACAATTCTAGATTTATTAGGGGTCCATAAATGAAAGGGGGTCCACACCACAATTCTGGATTTATAAGGGGTTAGATCATATTATTCCTGGAGTGAGATGGTTGAATAGAAAACCACTAGTTTAGCGTGTTTGCTTAGAATGTAGGAGAGTCAGTTCAAGTTCCTTCTCTAATACATATGTAAAAAATGGAGCAGCATCAGTAGAGAAGAGAAAATGCTTCATCCCAGAATACTCAATAGCCTACTCATTAGGTCAGTCATCTCATCTTGGAGGTTGAAGAGGGTGGTTCAAATCCTTACTCCAAATCACACAGAGTAGACATATGACAACCAGTATCCTTTCTTCCAAATGAATGACCCAGGACAACTGGGTACAATGGAGTGTTTTTTTTCCAAAATGGGTGGATGGTAGGGATGGTATTGCATAAGGGATAGATCAACCTAGATTTATCTGGTTCAGTGCTCCCCCACTATAGATCCACTTCTGCCATGGTCAGAAACAGGTTATGTTGTTTAAGGGACCATGAGCCAATGCCCACTAAGAAACTCTATAAGCCAGGATACTGAGCTAGATGGTCCATTGGTCTGACCTGGCATGGCACTTAATCTATTCTGTTTGTGAGAAAGGACTGATCTAACCTAGGTATCTCACCCAAGGGTTCACAGTTGAAATTACCATGCAAAACTAGGTGCCTACCTCAGTGCTAAGGATTCACTTGGCATCAATTTGTTTTTTACCTACTTTGTTTACTTCCTTATGTTATTCAAATTGGACAGGGCTACTAGACTGGACAGTGTCTTTACCAGTTTTTTTACCAGATGTGAGATCAATTTTGTTGCACCTAGGTTTTTAATGTTACAGGGGAAAGGTGTAAACTGATTTAAGTTCTGAAATATTTCTATTAATATACTCTATTATAACTCCTAGGTTGCCCTATTCATTGTGACATTTGGGCTGAAATAATACCTGAGTGTCCTTCAGAAATAATTTTGTGTGTTTTCATATGGCAACAGCACACAGGCCTGAGTTTTCTGTTTTCTGTCCCCCTTGTATGCAGCTGCAATGTTGTGAATACACATTCATTCATGCGTCCATGCTTTGTAAGTGACATTTGCCATTTCTCTTTGTAGAGTGTGAGGTTACTACCATGATGTCTGTCATTATGGCTACTTAAGTAGACATTTCGAGAGTGCCGTGGCAAGCTCACACGCAGGGGCACACATTTCCCATGGGACAAATAGCAGTGGCACAAGTATGTGCCGCTGCTATTTGTCTCTGGGCATGCCCCTGCATGTGTGCTTCAGCATGTGGAAAAGTGATTTTACCCTCTCTGCAACTAACATAACCAACATTGAGGCAAAGATCATGAAACATCAACTATGCTGGGCTGGCCGCTGCGTGCAGATGGCCGATACTCATCTCCGGAAGAAAGTCCTTGTCTCTCAACTTAGCCATGGTAAGAGGACCCAGGGAGGACAGAGGAAGCGCTACAAGGACATGCTGAAAGCATACCTTAAGAAGGGTGCATTGATCCTACAAATTGGGAAGTGCTGGCTGGTAACAGGTTTCAATGGCACTGCACCATACATCAAGCTACAGCCCACTTTGAAGAGAACTGTCTTGCTCAGGAAGCTGATAAATAATGACAGAGGAGGAAGGAAAGTGCATAACATCCTGGCCAACAGTTGTGCCCCCCCCTCACGCTCCACTAGAGCATATCTGTGGAAAAACTTGCAGAGCATGGATTGGACTCCTCAGCCACATTAAAACTCACCAGTAACTGCCCCCGCTTTCCCCACCCAGCAGACATCATCCTTGTATCAAGGGATAGCTGATATACAAAGAGAAAATACTGAAAATCCTCAAGAGGCAATAATGGCACTGAATTTATGATAGCATCAGATGAGGCAGTGCAAGGTAGTGAGGTCTGCAAATATAGTAGCTGGGTTATACATTTATCAGTCCCCACAAAATTCTGATGCAGGCATTTTAGGTATGCAACAATCTTGGATTGGGTCACAAGGCAGTATCTAAGACTGTGCTTTTTTTGCATCGTCTCCTGGGTCACTCAGATGTTTTTAAAGTGTTAAGACAGTTACTTAAGAAGTTAAAGAACCATTTTTTTGCAAACATACACAAGTATTTTTAAAAGAAATCTTCCTTTAACCTTTCCCACCACTCTACAGATTCCATGCTGAAATGGAAGGGTCTCTGAAAACAACAACAACACAAAAATCAAGGGGAAATACTGTCTCCTTTCAAGTCAGTGGCAAAACTACCAAATTTGAGAAATTAATGCATCTCAGAAAAGATTGGCTAATTTGTACTTGGTGTCTCTAAGGTCATGAATATCTTAAATCAATATGGCCATGAAAGGCATATAAAGAGGCAAGGTGCTCCACAATTATTGCCATTGCTATGGTTTTCCTTACAAGCAAGTTTAGTCTTGACTAGAAAGTCTATTGCATGACAACTTCACAAAGACTAATCGATCATTCCAACAGCCAACACATTATAGGAAACTTAGGGTAAAATGCTCGTCTCCCATCTGCACTATGGATCACTTACCATTTTGCATTCATTCTAAATGTAGAATCCGCATTGACATCAATAGGGAAGGAAGAAAAGCAAGTGTGAAGGTGACCCCAGTTTTTTTTTGAGGAAGTCTGTAATTTGTAGTTCTGAAAAAAAGATGTCATTGACTTCCTTTGGAACCCGCCCCCACATTTCTGTTGGATAATATTCTTTGAAGTTAAACTACCGCAACATGTTGGTGATGTATCGAATAGTCTTAAATGAGGAACTGGAAAGCAGCACTGGAGAAACAAGGATAATAAAAGATACTTAAAACAATTACCTTGAAAATCCTGATGGGATGTGTTCTTGAATGGTGCCTTCTGGAAAATGCTGTGCATCCTCAGCTTATTTCTAGGATGCTGTCCTTACCAGGCAGCATGCCAATCTAGATCTCTCAAGAGAGTTCATCATGACTGATCAGGCTGTAAACTGGACCTTGATGTGATACCAAGATCTAAGTAGCACCATTTGAAAAATTCACTTATTCAGCATTTTTGTAGTCTTACAACTATTATTTCTAGAGATGATTTTTTTTGAAGGTTTCATACATGGAATCAGAGAACAATGTTAGAGTTCTATAAAAATAGCATTATTTTCACTGGAACTTGAAAAGGGTAACTTCTCTGCAATGGCAGATACTATGGCAAATATCATGAAGTTGCACATATGCCAACATGATCATTCATTATTTTTACTGTAAAGCCACCCTGCTATATCAGAACAACTGTTAATATTTCTTTTTGAACCATGAATGTATGTACCACACTGCATGGCTCTTATGGCTGCAAAAAGGAACATAGAGAAGACTCAAAGGAACACCCTGTAATAACAGTTGTATAAAGAGTCATCTTTTAGAGTGAAACCCAAAGCCTTTCTGTCCAGCTCCTCACTTCTTCCATCTAACTTGGCAGATGTGCAGACTTTACAGTTAGATCAACCTAACTCTAGTTAGGTTAAGTGCTAACCTGTAAAGACGCTTGGAGAAGTTAGGTCAAGCAAAATAAGGCCAGCCTCATCTAACTTAGTTCACTGAGAATGGGTTAGCTTGATCTAATGAATGCCTTCACACATTCAGAGTGCAGCCCTGGGGGTGGGAAAGCCCTGCTGCTCACCCCAGCCCCAGGGTTGTGCTCTTCCTACCCCCAACTCCCATTGGGCAATTTTTAATCCTTTGATCCTCCAACTTCTGGATGGACAAGCCCCCTGCCCCCAGACATGCCACCTCCTGATCCTGCCCACCCCTCCACCCACTGCTACTTACTTAGATCAAGTTCCTGGTGTGGCTCCTGGCACTGGTGAATATGTACCCAAGCCAGACCCAATTTATGATCACACAGCTGAAAATAAGCCATGTGATTGTAGATTGGGTACTATCAATATGTGCACGTACCCTATATGCAATTCCTGAACTTTGGTCATGGTCACCTTTGTTTTTTGAAGCTTTGATTTTTTTTAAATTCTAACTCCCTCTGTTGTTAATTTCCAGACCAATTGGACCTGTTGCCCTGTTTGGTGTATTTAAAATAGCATATGGAAAACATGGCAAAAGATACAGGGCTTTAGGACAGCACACTGCCACCAAATTAAAAATAATGATTTTTACCAGCTAGTTTCTTAATCCATTATAAGACAAACTATACTAATGCAAGCTCTGGTATGTACATTTGTATTATATGAATTATTTACCTAGCAGGCCTTCCTTTATTAGACTTACTCCCCTATTCACCTCTGACTGCTGTTTTTCCAAGGCCTTTTTAAAAATCTTGGATCTGCCCCAGTGTAAAGTATATGAGTTTGGTTAAAAACTCCAGATGTTTTCTGCAGACCCTGTCGTGTAGCATTCCCATACTATAAATGAATGTAAATTAGCTGTTTTGACATGCATGCATGTAAATGTAAGCATGATCCAAATATATAGGTAATAAATAGAACCTTTTCCTTTTTTTAAATAAACACATCTACATAATTTTATGGAACAATAAGAAAGTAGTCTGGACTACTCCAGTTCTTGTAGCTGGCTTGTACAGTATGTACTGAGATATAGAGGAAGCTATAGTATAAACATAGAGAAAGGGCTCAATTTTCATTCCAGTTTAATTTCCCAGAGCATGATCTTTCGCCCACATGCTGAAAACAGGAACACGTCCTCTCCCTCAGCCTGCAAACCAGCTAACTGAAAGATTGACAGCTGGCTGAAGAGAATGCACACCTTACACTTCGTTCTAGGCAGGCAATGTTTTAATCACAGTCATGGTGATGAAAGGGCTGGGAGGGCTCACCTTTCACACGCAAACTTAAACAAACACAGCATAATGTCTCTGCTGCAATCCAAGCCATTTCCTGCTTCAGCATTCCTGACACACACTTGGCTCACTGCATACTTTAAAACATAACCAGTCTACATGCCCTTGTGTCATTTTACATCACCGATTCTTAAAACACCCTTTTAAAACTGCGAGATAATGCTCCTTCTGGTCATGGAGGCATCATGAAAGGCTTTGTGGCCCAATGAATTCTTGGAACTGTTGAGTTCTATTGAATACATTTACTGGAAAAAGGAAAGAAAGGGCTTAAATTAATTTTAAAAAGTCCACTTATTCAATTAGTGCTAGATATCAAAGTTGGGCTCCTGCTTTTCACAGGGTGGTATAAAAAGTGTAATAATGGAATTATTCTGTTGTGGTCAATTCTCAGAAAAATGGCATGTGTACACATACAAACACATACACACAGATATATATTACATCTCCTATTACTTTATTATACACTCAAGTGCATTTTGACTTTTTTGTAAGTAGGTGAGATTTCCTGCATATTTTTTTATTGGTTTATTTTCTATGCATCAGACTCTAAAAAGTAAAATTACTTTGCATATGAATGTGGATACACACTTTTCATACAAAACATTAAAGGCCTGAGAGCAAATCCCTTATTGCCATTGGTAAGCAGTTACTCAGTTGCCCATTGGTTTCAACACCTGAGTGAATAATGGGGTCACAATCTGGCCGTATGTGAAGGGAACGTTAACGTCCCAATCTTGCAATCTGATCCATGCATGTGGACTTCTGTGCCCACAGATAACCCAAGTAGGACACTGCTGGTATGAAGGTCCTCTGGATAGATCAAATGGCAGGATTGAGGCCATAACAATAGGATCAAATACCAAAAGTAACTAAATGGCAAACTAAGTTGTATTCCAATCTTTAGTTGGGTCTCTTTTGGTTTATATTAGTTTTATTTACATTGACATACACTAATTCTTACTTAGTTAAATCTAGCATCTTACCTTTTTTCCTCACTGTTTTGAGTGCATACAGTTGGTGGACAAAGTGTATTTGGTGCCCCATCTAGACATGCTACTCCTACACTAACAAGAAGCAAGCTCCTGGGGCTGGGAACTCCACACACCACAGTTGAGGGGCTCCTGGCCAACATGGTAAACTCCCGGGCACTTGAAACCTGTAGGGATCACCACACCAGCGATCTCCTCCTGCCCCAGGGGTGTGGGAAACCCCCAGGGCAGGAGGGTGGCTGTAGGGGTGGACCCTTCACCATGGGGGTATGAGAAGCCATTGGGATCAGAGGATTGTCATAGGTATAGGGAATTGGTGCAGGAATCCTCTGGCCTCAGGAAGGGATCGCTGCAGCAGTGATCTTTGGCCCTGGGGGTTTCATGTACCTCTGAGCCCCAGGGATTGTGGCTGCCTCAATCCCTAGGACCCTGGCTTTTATGTTGGGTAGGGTACACCCTTGTGACTGGGAGCTGTCAGCTGACAGGACTCCCAGCCTCAGGGGAGAACCTGTTACACGTGCAAATTAGAGCTTGATAGCAATGAGGTATAAAGTTAATACACATTTTTGAGGTCTATCTTAATAGCTGGTTGGAACAGTTTATTGTGTGATAGATACTTTGCATGTGTAGCTGGTCTCCATGTAATTGTGCAGTTAACCAGTTTATTGTGCAATACGTCTAAAGTGTAAAAGGGGCTTGGCTTTCAGAAATGTTAACAGTTCCAACAACATTCATATACTTACTTGAAATGGAAAATACTAAGGAAATCTGCAATATTGATACCTTAATAGATAAAGAGTAAAGAGCAACTTTGAAGATTGCCCATTTTCCTTGAGAATCTTCCTGTGCAGTCCTGTAGATATGTAATTCATCTTTATTGACTTATGTATAGTTTTCATACTTGGCTGTCCAAAGTTAATCACCAGCATTCATGTGTACGTGCTTGATTAAAGTTGTCTTTATTTTTTGGAAGTTCTGAGCACCCAGATACCATTCATTTCATTAGCAGTTGTAGAAGCGCAATACTCCTAAAAACTTTCAACACCAAGTTTTAATCGTGTGGGCATTTAGACAGTGGATCCAACTTGTTCCCTTTTCTTGTATTTATGTGTCTTAATAATGTAAGGCATGTTCCACCCCTCACTGAAATCAATGGCAAAACCTCTACTGACTTTGATGGGGATTGGACTCAGCTCTGTGTCTACAGTCCTGCCCAGCTTCCTGGTGCAGCAGGTAGCAGTTCATTACAAATTGCAACACTAGGGTTAAAAGTAAATAAAAGTATGGCATGAGGTTATTTGTAAAAAAATGTCTGATCATCTAATTTAGGACTGTATTGTAAAGAATGAGCAAGAGAAGTGCTGAGTTACAGCTGCACGTCCAAGTTTAATGTTGTAGCTTCTGATTGTAGATAGAATCTTTAGCATTCCTGTGTTTTATGTTTAAGCAAAAATAAACCAAAACAAGACATGTCTGTCAGCTTCTTCAAACAGTGGCAGGACTGTATGCATACTCAAAACTCACTGTCTAGATACTATCAGGAGGTCTGTTCCACAAAACTCAGAGGTCTGCTAGGAGGGAAATCCCTTTTTCTTGCGATTCTTAGGAGAACTTCTGATGTGCATCATAATGGGACTTCCCTTAGCTCATTTTATAGAGTGAGGAAGCCCTTTTAACCCCTTTGCACTGTATGAAGTCTACAGGGACTAATCAAGAAAACATCCAAATCCCTTGCCTCTGTCCATGCGTTCCATCAGTATACACTTTTCACTAGGCCGCTATGTTACTCACCATACACTTCTTAGCTGTGCATGGATCTTAACTCCCCAAAGTGAATTTGATATATATATATATATATGAGTGCTTTTGCACTGTGCTAGTTATATATAACTAGCACAGTGCAAAAGCAGTCATATCCAAATCCAGTTTCATCAGAACATTGGAAGGCATTTTACTCTGAAGGTTATTCCCATGCTATATTTCAGCTGTCTACTTCAAGATGAATGTCGGCATTTTCTCTGTAGAGCTATTTATAAAAATATACTTGAAAATTTTATTGTGGGAAAAGAGTATATGTTCCTTCTAGTTGAAGAAATGGTAAAGCTGCTCTTGCTCAAGCTTAAAAAAATATCATTTTTGGGCAAAGACAAAGCCTGTAAAAGTTTAGCTAAAAAGTGAAAGTTATTTAGTAAGGTCTGAAGAATTGAGAACAGGAAGTTATATTGGAAACTATTACAGAATCTTAATGATAGCAGTTTCCCCTGTTTTATACTAGCTTATCTTTTTGAATGAGGTAGAGATAGACACACATACAGATCATCAATGTAAAAATGATTTTTATGTCCTTTTCCCTGGCAAGGAAGAAGATGACTTTAATGAAATAAGCATTCCCATAATAGTATTTAATAATAATAATAATAATAATAAAAAATTAATGCAACTCCAGACAAAGGAACATGCAGAACAAATGGGGTCAATAATCAGAGGATCTGAAATATGAGCATTTCAATTAACAACAATGGAAAAGATGAGGGACACTATGTAAATTAAGGGTGCCTGCGGCCAAAAGCTCTAGATGGCAAAAACAGGAAGATATAATAAACACCCCATATTAGTCCCTTTTTCAGTTCATGCACAAATAAATATTGAAAATACATTTATTTGTTCTGTTTTGATAGCAAAAGCAGCAAACAGTTTTCATAATTTATGTAGTTAGAGGACGTATAACTCTCAGTGCTCAAAGCTAGGGTAGTGTATGTGACTATGTACAATAAATGGTATGGAGTGGAGAGGAAGTAGGGTAGATGCTTGACCAGAAACAGGCCTTACTAACCAGGGGTCCTGCACGGACCATGGCGTACCACATCCCACATGCTGATTTCTTGAATAGACTTGTTGCCAAGATAAATTTTTCTTGGACTCTAGAATTTGTAGGATGTGCTTGGCTTGCACCAAGAACACAGCAGTTTCTTCCCCCCCACAAACAATTCTGCTCTAGCTAGGCAGGACATAAACAGAAAGAATGCTTTACTAATTATTTATATAAAGACAAAGATAGCTACAATCTGGAAGTTTCATAGGAACTGGAATTTTTTCTCTTTGTTTTTAACTTTCAGGGCTGCCTGTATGCTGAAAAAAACCCCGAGTGGATGTTCATCTGTAAAATGGTAATTCACCGGTTTATTACTATTTTAAAAATCATTTAGTTATATGCACTTCCAGGATTTCTACACTTTTGTCCTGGTTTTCTCTGATTAAAAAACCTGAAATCCACGTTTTCCCATGATTAAAATGATATGCCACTATATATATAGGTATCATTTGAACACAATGTTTTATTGATATATTTACAATTTTAAAGCACTTTGGAAGCTAACCAGTGCCTCACTCATTATAATAAAATAAATTCTAATTACCTATAAAATTTGGCATTTGATTTAGGGTGTTTTATCATGGAAAATCAGAGCTTCCCTGTTACCTTTGCTCACCAGGATGCAGGTCCAGATACAGCTGTCCCTCTTCACTGCTTTGTGGTGCTGACCATATGCCATTGCCCCTTATTCCCAAGCCACAGACCCCTACCTCTGCTGGTGCCCCTCACTCCCCACCCACAGCTCTATGGTCAAAGTGGAGCCCATGGGGGTGGGGGATGGATACGGGCCGCCTGCTGCGGGCGCAGGTTTTCCACCCTGCTATCCTTCCCCTGGGGCCTCTACAGTCCAGTAAGCAATATTTAGCATGGCAGGGCAGAGCGGGGCTGGGAAGCTCAGTGCTGCCACCATGAGCCCTGCTCCACCATGGAAAGGTGCCCCCTGCCTGCCCAGCAGCAGTAAGGGACACAAGTCTGCACCACCCTTGCTGCTGCACCTCATCATGGCAGTACAGGGTTCATGGCGGTAGCACTACATTTCCCCACCTGGCCCTGTTCTGCCCTGCCACACTGGGTCCCACCTGCTGGGCTGCGGAGGCCCTGGGAAGAGGGCAGCAGGGTGGGGAGCCCTGAGCCCACAATGGGCAGCCTGCATCTGCCCCTGCCCTGCACACAAATATGGGGAGCCCATGTCCCCCAGGCCCTCCTTGGAGTGCACGTGGTGGCAGGGAGCCAGCTCCCCCCACCCCCTAGATGAGCCACACACAGCTCTGTCCCACTCCCTGCCTAGGCCCTGTGGCCACATATTCCTGCCCTGGCCTCAAGTCCCACACACCACCTCAGGTGGGCAGCAGCCCCAGTCCTGCCCAACTCCTTCCTTCTCTCCCAACTTCCCAATTCACAGCCCCTTCCCAATCTTCCCCTCGATTTACCTGCAGGAAGCTGCTCTCCCGGCTGCCTGGCGGCCATGTGCATGTGTACATGCATGCAAGCACATGGCACCCCCTGCCTGACTGCCCTCCTCCTCTTCCCCCCAGCCCCTGGCAGGCTGGAACTCTGCCAGCCTGCAAGGGGAAACCCACCATTTCCTGCATTTTTCTCATTAAAAGGAGAAAATCCGGATTTTACCACTTTTTTTCCATGGTGAATGGAAAACCTAGATCCTTGTTTATAACAATAAAGTAACGATAGAAAATCTGATCCCTATGTCTGCAAGTAGCCTTTACGCATTTGAGTAACTCCATTGGCTTCCAAGCACTATTTGCATGAATAACGATTACCTTAATGTTTGTAGGACTAAGTTCGTGTTCATATTTTACATAGTGAGGAAAAGTTTCTTACCTTTCATGGGACTGCGATACTGCAGTATACCAGCACAATCTTACAAACATACTTGAGTAGCCTTATCAAAGTCAACATGACTATGTGTGTGCTTCAATTTAAACATATTCCTAAGTGCTTGCCGAATGAGGGTATATTTGTTTGTTTTAGAAAGGATTCCCCTGACCAAAGATAGAAGAAGGAAAGATAATTTTCTACAGTTTGTAATGAGGATTTAGCTATACAATGGCTAAATATTAAAATAACCCTTTAGGAAATTACTTTTAAGTAGTTTCCTTCATTTCAAAGAATCCAGTAATATTCAGCATATTATACACAGGGCTCACTTTATTCACCTCAGAGATTTAGTTAGCACCATATCTCCCTCTTTTACTTCTGTCTGTTGGAAAAAAGTTGTGTGTAAAGAAAAATATGAAAGAAGGTGGGAGGGCACCCCTCTAGAGTTTCTGCATTCTTCCATCTTCCTTTTCTTCTCATTTGAGTGCTATATGCCATTACCTGTAGACTGAAATATGACAATTGCTTAGCCTCTCACAGGAAGCGATAAGTATTCAGGAGAAAAACTGAGGAGTAATACATTTAACTAAAACAGCAATATGGATTTTACCTGAGCAGAATGTGAGAGAGCTCTGATCATGCAAACACTTACGCGCATATTTAACTTGACCCTTACAAGTAGTCCACCGCAAGAAAAGCATGTCCATAAGCATTTTCAGGATGGGGGCGTTAATTTGGGCTCTGGTTAGACTTTGGGATTAACATTCCTCTTGTGAAGAGTACCATGGAATCCTTAACAAACACAAATAGTCAGGACTTACGTCTTATACCACAGAGTTTATTTATTGATTTAGATTTATAAATGTGCTTAACACCTGACTTTGACTGGGTGTCTGCAGCTGCATCGTGTCACTGGCATCACATGAGTGAACACTACCTGATGCATGTGAAGGAATTCTTTGAGTTTCTGGTCTTTAAGTGATAGAGAGTTTTGATGGGAGTCCAGTACAGAGAGATTTGGTGTGCAAAGTTTTCCAAATTCAAGGTAAGAGGGTTCCGCCTTTGAATTTCCTGAGGTTTTGTTGTAACTTTATTACATTATTTTAGAATCTGGTGCACCTTTTGGTCAAGAATACTGACTCACACAAGTAGTCCCCATTGAACTCCCTTTATGAGTGACACAATCAAGCTCTTAGGCCTAAATCTTCAAAGCTGATTAGGTGCTATACATACGAGTTAGGTGCCCAAATGCTTTTGAGGAGCTGAGCTTCAAAAATTACTTTCATTTATTTGAATTTAGAGGAATACTTTGTTTCCTACCCCTTCGGCCTTCCCTTCAGAATCTTGAATGAACCACCATCAATTCAGGTAAGAAAAGCTGGTAAGTATATTTCTGTAGCCCATTAATCCAGCTCACAATTAATCTGAAAATGTGTACTATGGGTTTCCCACATCACAAAGACTAACACTTTCTAGTCTCTGCTGGCCCAGGAGGCAAGATGACAGAGTCCATGTGCCTAAATAATTTTTTGGGAGCTACTCCTTTTTAGGCCCCTTAACAGGAATTAGGTACCTAAACGCCTAAGGAGGAGGTGGACCTGGCATTAAGATGCTAGGCCAACATTATATGTATTCTTTTAAGATCAGGAAAAGTTTTATGGTGGTGATCTGCTCTGAGACCAAGTTTTAAATTTTCACCAATGCTCATTTGCATGCAAAGATCTGGCTTCAGATATGCTTGTTTTCTATACCCACATGCAAGTTTTGCACATTTAACCTTGTGACTAATCTAAAAGGTTAGATGCAACTTCCAAAAACTTTGTCCTGTACTTTCTTTTAGATAGTTTTAGACAAATAACGTGCAACTTGAATTTCCACTGTATGTGGTAGTGTGGGAATTGTGATGTAACTGTAATGGTCTAGGAGCTAAGCAAGAGGCAAGCTTCAAGCAGATTTCCATCTATAAAATACTTAAGGAGGAACTGCAGCCTAAAGGTCTATTTTTTTTATTTGGGCAGGTGACAAAACAAAACAAAGAAAGACACCCTCAAAAAGCTCCTTAAATAATTTCTGGAGCTACTTTACAATCTAATTTCTTCCACTCAGTTTATTTTCAGTATAAAAATACGAATACTTGACAAATTCCATCTTCCTACACAGATACAAGTTACAACTGAGTTACAGGTTTTTTAGAGAGTCTTTTAAAAAAAATGAAACATAATTTTAAAAGTTTAAAAAAACACTTAGAGACAAGCCAAGCTTTTGGTGAAATCTGGTTAGATAATATGTTCCTTGTATGATAAATACAAGAGAGATTATTCATGGTTGAATTATGATCCTTTGGAATACAGAGAATTTTTAACAGAAATTAGATCATACTCTTAACAGGATATAAAAAAGAGATGCTGTCAAGCAGTATCTGTAGCTAGGTTATCTTTTAAACCACCCTTACCCACTGCCCCCTTAAAAATACATAAAGCTTTAATTTCTTCCCAATTGTGAACAAGCTCAATAGCAAGGTCCATCTCAGTGAGTATTAATTCCCTTCCAAGTTTACCATATCTTGAAGGTACTCTACATATCAGTATTGGTGTCTGATACTGCTTTTTCGGTCAGTAAAATAGATAGAAATAAAGACTTTGAATTGGTAGCAATAAAGTCAAATGCACATTTGAATAATTAATTTGTCGCTATAAACAGTTACATCTTATTCCTAATGACAACACTGAGATGATTTTCAGCACTGGTCGACAAAGCAAGAATGATCTCATTTTTTTCTTGAATATACAATAACATTCCCACCTGACATCTCCACCAGAACACGAAGAGAAAGAGGTATATATTTCTTAAATCAAGCCTTTGCCTTTACTTGGGCCAAATAATGAAAATGCAATCCAGCTTCTTTTCTCCCCAGCAGCATGCAATTACCTCTAAGACCTGTATTAAAAGCTTTGACTCATTGACTAATTGCGAACACTTGCCCTAGTTTGCAATTAGTTAGAAAAGCCCTCTTTTAAAAACACATCCGTATTCTTTTCCAAGGAAAGGTGGATTTACCTTTAATCAGACAAGAGCTTAGGAACAGCACAAATTAAAGTATACGTAGGTTATCTTCTTGCTCTAGGGGATGCACACCACTGTCTGCATTCTTGTGGAGTAATAATGAGATACCATAACCAAACAGTAGAAGATGCGTGTCAGATGGTTCTCCAATAACATTAGAAAAAAAGCAGCTGATGTATGGGATATTGAAGGCAGATTAAGTTGTTAATGTATATTAGTATATTCTTAATTTCCTTTTAATTGAAAAAGACATATTGACTTTAATTAGAACCATTTCACAGGAACTGTCAATTAGCACATGTCAAACTAGTTAATTCAGAACAGAATTCTTTTAATTAGGGTCTGCTTTCCTTTAACTGTGGGGCCAATGAAATCAGCCTTTCCTTATCAAGATTTTAAATGTCTCTAAGACATACAATACAAATGTAGTCTCTTATCTATTATTAGAAGCCCATATGGGTAACATTAAAATGATGATGTTGGCATTGTTCATGCAGCACAAATCAGAGTTTCCTTTATGACGGTTTGAAAAAAAAATGGCTTTGAACAAAGACTGTTTTAAATACACAGATTTATCCTACTTTAAAGAGACTACAAAATTTATGACATGCATGTTCACATTTAAAGTATTATTTAGTACGTCTGCTCAAATAAATGGGCCTATTCAAACGTTTTGTGTGTTCTATCAGCTAAAGACACATAAAACATTTTCAGGGCATGCAGTAATGCTCTTCCCTTAAATGAACTGTAATCAAAAAGGGAAAACATTCTCAATGATTTTTTTGGCCAGGATAAAAACAGCATTATTAACTTTCATTGCATGTAAAGATTTAACACCAATTGCTGATGCAGTGGTTGAAAACACTAGTGAGCTAATGTGATTGTAATAGTCAGGCCATATATAATCTGAGTCTCGACTTTCACGTTACAGTTTCTAAATTTGCCTGAGTTTGCTTATGTACCTTGATTCATAGCTGGTACCAGGAAGTCCTTCTCTCTTGGTCTTCCAATGATGCTGTGAGCAGCACTTATGATATTGGTGACGTATCATTAAATAAAAGAACAGCTGATAAAAATATAACAAAAATGTAAAAAGAATTAAAGGGAAATCTAGACTTAATTTTATCAAATGAGGTTTAGCCACTGTTTTACTGACCTATATCAACTGCGGATTACAGAGATTAGTGAAAGGAATACTTAATAGCTGAACTGTGGATTCCAAAGAGGATTATCTGGTAAGATATTTTATGTATCCTGATGCTTTGTTGAACATATTAGGAGCCTGATTATGGGCCTGAGTAACTGTACAATAACAACAACTTCTTTTTTCCAAAATGGAGGACAAACTGAGTATACCAAAATGAAAAGGATTCCAGAAGTACGCTTTGCCTAGTATGCTAATCATAGTAGCTTCTGATAGGGGAACTGTTTTAGTATAGGACTTGTAACATAAATTGCAGGAAGAACTGCACTAACACATTTAAAAAGGATTTTTGCAAAGGCTGCAAGCAGTGGGGGAACTTTGACTTGAGAAATTCTCAAATTGAAGAACTGGAATTTCTGTAGGTCACAAAAGAATGTCTTCAAACACCACACTTCACTGCTGACCACTGTATATGAGGTATAGCTTGAGTACAACTTAACAACTGTATCATTACTTTTTGTGTTAGCTATTTACAATTGCATTTTAGAATACCTGCTAAAATATATTTTAGAAGATCTTTATAGTCATTCATTAATCCTATTGTGGCCCATTTTAAATCTCTGCTTATCAGTTTAACTACTTACCATAATTTAGAATTCATCCTTAAGCAGATCTAAGGCACGTTGGCTCTGAATTGCATAAAACAACCTCCGTTATGCCACATGAAAAAACAATGCTTTGGATTTTGAACATAAAACTTTGCTTGTATTATATTATTTATTTGAAATAGGTAATTACAGGAGCCTATTTTGTATAGTCCATATTTTGATAAAACTTTAATATAGATTGGGGATATGAAGTACTGGTATACTTATAATACAGTATATGCAGTGGCAAGTTGCTGACATTGCCACTATTGTATTTACACCCTTTTAACTGTAGGAAATAATGTTTTATTGTGTCAACAAATGAGATTAAACTAATTAATTGTTACTTACCCTGTGAGGGTACTATGTTCTTATCCATATTTTACAGATGGGTCAACTGAGAAAGAGAGGCAAAGAAAGAAAATGACTGACACAAGTCAATCCAGAAGAACTCTGTCCAGGAACTCCTAGCTCTCAGCCCCCTATGCACTCTCTGAGGATATACTAATAATTTGCTACATGTCTCAAAGCAGCTAAGCAAGTATTGCGTACCTATAGAAGGGCAATGCATTTTTTTCTCATGTCTATTCATTGTGCAGCAGTAGCACTAATATTTACACATTTATGGATCTCATGACTAAGCAGCAAGCTCTGATTTCAATTAAATCTGACTAGTTCTGATAGCAAAAATCATTATAGAACTTCAAAAATCCTGGCACTGTGGTAGGATCCTTACAATTATCTATATAATATCTTTCAGCTCCTGTTGGCTCCTTGATCTTCTATGGCAATCCCAACCCCTCTGCTAACTTTGGTCTATGAAAAGTTGACCCTTGAGGCCTAATATTTAAAAAAATATGCTAAAATGCTACAAGAGAGAATGGATTTTACCCAGTTTGATATCCTTTCGGGACTAGGTACTTAATAAAAATTGCATTTTTACTAAGTGATTGGCCGTTTGAATCATGTACTATTCATGTATTGTTCATGAATCAAACCAAAAGCCATTTAAAAATGACTAGCATTAGGGAAACTTAATAGCTTTTTAACAGATTATTTAAATGACTGTAGCTGTGATTTCCAATCATTTTTATCCAAACAGCTATGCTGTGGCAGAACTCTCTCTGAGAACTTTCTGATTAAACTCTTTTGTTGATGGATTTAGGAAATTTTTTAGAAAGGAAATTTCTCAATTATGGATTCATCTTTCAGAACCTTCATCTGAAGCTTGTAACAATTTGACCAAGCCCAGCTGAAAGCACTGATGGTTGAGGGATTCATACTACTTTGTGAATCATAGCTAATAGAGCAGCTAAGTACTTCTGAGCAGTTTGTGCAGACTAACCAGCCTGTAGTTCACTTTCCTAGCAGTTTCTTGCCTCAGTTTCCTGCACATCATATATGTGGAGAGTATTTTGACAGTTTTCCAACAACATGTATAACTTTAGATGGGTTTTCTTATTTCAGATAATCAACATTTCTAATGTCTGGACTGGTATCATGTTAGTATTATAATTCCAGATTTTTTTTGCGGCATCTACATTTCTTTGCTTGTATCCTTGACTTAATTTTCCCAGTGGTTAGACTCTAAACCCTGAGCCACTCTTCAAAAATAACTTCTGATACTGACAACTGCATTTCTCATTCATACTCATGCTATACAACTGTATATATTAATTTACAGCCAGCCAAAACTGCAAAAACCTCACAAAAAATCTCCAAGCAAACTCCCTGCATAGTAGATGCATGGCATTATTGTCTACATTTCACAGGTGAAAAAAAAATGAGGCTTGGAAAGTTATATGCATCTCCAAAGACTCCATAGCAAGTCCAGGGACAGAGGAAGTACCTACTGTAAGACTGGGTACATTGATTTAGACCAGCACTTTTCATTATTTGAATAGCCTAGGGCATATCTTTATAAAGGGGTTTTCTTGTGGACATTTCTCTCCTTCCACTTAATTGCATGAGGTGCATAAAAACGTTTGTAGCACCCAGTCTACGATCGCAAGGCTTACTTTAAACTGAGTGATCATAGACCAGGAATGGCCTGTACAGCTGCTCACCAGTGCTGGAATGTGTGCAGGAATCTGGTGTAAGTAACTTGGGAGAGTGGGGGAGCTAGTGGGTTCGTGGGGGGATTTGGTAGGTCTGTAGGGGAGTTTGGTGGGTCCATGGTGTGCATTGTCTGTCTGGAGGTAGAAAGGTTGGGGGGCTAAAACTAGGCAGGGTTGGCGGGTAGGAAGAGCATAGCCCTAGGGCTGGGGTGAGCGGCTGGGCTCTCTCAGCCCTGAGACTGCATTCTGAATGCAGTTCTGACATTTGATAGAATGGGTTAACCAATTCCTGATCTAAATTAGTTTATCTACTCAGGTGAACTAACTTACATTGGGCCTGCCATTTTTGGCCTGATTTAAACCTCCCCAAATGCCTGAACAAATGGGCATTTAGATTGACCTAACCCTAGTTAGGTCGATTTAAATGTAACATCTGTCTAGACCGTTTCGTGTGATCCTATAATATCCTTATCTCTACTGTTGAAATTGCTTACACAGACAAGTGATATTAGAGAAATTCCAAGTTTTCTTGTATTTGTTGTTAATACTGCTGAATATCTAGCAACAACAAGGATAGAAAGTGCTACATGATCAGCCAGCAACTCTCTAACCACTAGCAAGTGGTCTGCGGGCCATCAGGTGGCTCAGCGATCAGAGACTGGGAACCACTACTTCATTTCACACTGTATCTAGGCGCTTGTTCCTCAAGGCCACATCACTTCATTCTAGACTCAGAGCAA
This sequence comes from Alligator sinensis, assembly GCF_000455745.1. Lineage (NCBI taxonomy): Eukaryota > Metazoa > Chordata > Crocodylia > Alligatoridae > Alligator > Alligator sinensis. Next base: position 1,674,396 of record NW_005842209.1, on the reverse strand, counting down.
TGTTAACTAATCCTTTATTAAACAATTCTCCAAGCACAACTAAAGCATTTGAGTTGTTAACATATATAATAAGTTATATTTAAGAAGGTTTCAAAGCAGCACATTGTATTTTGTAGTAAAGTCGTAAAAATATGCTAACATGGTAATATCTAATGAGGGAAATGTTGCATGCAGATGTCTGTTTGCCTATTATCCCATAAAATGACTGTATATTTTTATTTATATGAGTAACATTAGACACAAACATGTTACCAAAAATGCATTCGTTTAGGAAAATGTATAAACACAACATGAGTCTAATATAAAAACTGTTTTAGAACAGGATTTTAGGGTTTATAAAATGGATAGAGATTTTAAAAAATAATTGTCTGCAAATACATTTTTTTTTTACTTGTAATGAGACAGAAATATAGGTTCTCAGCCGTTATATTATTTCTGATATAGCAGAGAAGTGAAATTTGTGTATAATGCTATATATATCTTTTCTAAGATGCAAAGGAGTATAATTTTATTTTTGTTGTATGTGAAGGCTCTGTCTAGGCACATTGGCCACCAATTTCATTTTTTTTGCAGAGCATGGATTGTAAAGTCACATATCCTTAAGTTAATGTAAAGGGCATAAGAAAGAAAAGAGAGAGCATAATTTTTGTTGTTGCTGTTGTCATTTGAAATTTCCATAGTGTCTGTGCACATTGGGCACCATTTCATTTTTATTGTGCTGCACTGATAGCAATGTCACATATCATTAAGTTAACACCGAGTAAGTAAAAAAGAAAAACAGAATTTTTTGCTGCTATTACTGTTCTTTGAAATTTTTCTACTCTGTACATATTTTTGTAGGAAGGAAGAAGTACCAGCAATTTTAATATATAGCTAAAAAGAAGCTCTATTGTTTTTTGGGGTTTGTTTTTTTTTTTTTGCACTGCTCTGTGATGCAGTGGTTAGAAACATAATGCTATTAATATATCCTATCCCTGCGATGAAGATTTTGTGATGTGCTATTCTTCCATTTTTTGAAAAATATCCCACTCCCGTATTTCTTAACCCCAGCACAATTTATTAAAATGCTACCTTATCTGCCTTAATACAGTTCCTGTGTCCACCGTTCAATGAGTCCTTTATGTCCTGAAGGGGAGGCATAACCAAGGCTTTGGGGAACAGTGGGTTCATAAGTCATAGAAATCATAGAGAAATAGTGCTGAAAGGGACTTCCAGAGGTCATTCAGTCCAACCCCCTGCCTGAGGCAGGATCATCCCTATCCAAACCATCTCATACAAGCTATAATCTAAAGTTTTTGTAAAACTGTCATCAACCCTGACAAAACACAAGACATAATGCCCTAACCTACCACAGGTTAAGGAGTTAATGTCCTGCTTCTAAAAAAGGTTGTTAACATATGCTCAAGAGATCCCAGGTAGAGAGCCATGCCCCCCACTACAGAGGAAGGCTAAAACCCTCACAGTCCATGCTAATCTGACCATGGGGTAAATTTCCTTCCTGACCCCAAATATAACAATCAGTCTGACCCTGAGTAGAAGGGCAAGACCTTCTAGTTGGGAATCTGCAGCCTTGGTGCTGGCAGGATTATATAGATTAGTTTTAAACTCTGATACACAGACACAACTGCTATTAAGGTGTAGTATGGTGAATACATTGCATTTTATTGTCTTTATTTCTGAGGGAAGAATTGTACTGTTTATCTATTCTAATCTTGATCATTTGGGACTAAGATTTAGGCTCTACATTGGGACTCTACAACTGAAATCCTTGATGTTGGTCATATAACCTACTGTCCATTTTAGAGGAGTTATCTCTAGAAAGGCAGAAGATCAGCAGGCCAACTCCTATAAATCAAACTTCATGCTTATTTCTGCAATCAATAGTTACAGATTCTAGGCTAGATTCTCTGGTGCATTCCTGTCCTTTTCTGTTGCTCTTCTAGTATAAATGTGTAAGTGGCCTGTGAAGCAGTTTGATGGTCACAGCTGGTGCAGAGCTGGCATTCTTAGCTTCTTTGGCATCCTCCTCCTTCTGACTCAGGCGCAGAATACAGATCTGGGCCAAGTGTGTTGGAAGACATGTTTGGAGCATATTATGCCCCAGACCACTGCTAGTTGAAATAGGTTAGAGAGATGAGTGAGGCCCTATGTGGAATGAGTGAGGATCTGGTCTGAGAATCAGGGAGCCATATAACATCCACCCTCTGGTCCACCAAGAAGAGCTTTGGTGCTGCAGATAATCTAGACCACTATATATTAGTGGAGTCTTAATGAAACAGACATGCCCATGATACAGTGGCTTAGGGCCTAACTTTCGTGTATAGTAGAGGTCATTTCGCCATGTCAGAAATGGTGAACACAACAGGCTACATCACAATACAGGCTACAAAATAGGCTACATCACAATAAGGAACTCGAATACCCAGATAAGTTCAGACTAGCTACCATGCATGTTTTTATATATTTTCCTTTGTTGGAAAGCCTCCTCTTCTCCCCCCCACTACTATGGTTACTTATATACAACACCCAAGCTGAACCTCCAGAACATCCACAGTGAAAGAGGAATCATAAAAGACATTCATGGGGCCAACCATTACATCGGAAAAGAATACACCAGTTTCTCTACTGCTGGTGTTCTTTGGATTGTGTCTAGGAAATGGACATTTCACTATGAGCAGCCCAGCCAAAGTGTTGGTTGCTAACTTGAGAAAGGCCAGTAATATTATGTAACATTGCTAATTCTGATGCTGGTCTCCTGTTTCTCTGGACAAGACTTGAACCAGAGATAACAGCAGTGAAAGATTTTATAGTGGGTGTTGGAAAGGATAGGATACTGCAGCAGTTTCTGAAGAAATGCTGTAACGGGAGTATACTGCTGAGTTCTCCATCTGAAAAGGAAACCCAGAATCCCCATTCTTAGGAACCAGCAAGAAAAAAAAAAGAAGCATGAGAGGAGTTTGCCATATATCTGATTTGTATGAACCTTGTTGTAGCTTATTTTTAAAATTCTCTATATGTTTTTAGGTTTATATACAGTAGAATCTGGATCATACGTATCACTGCTTAGTTCACAGTGGGTTGCTGAATAAAGGACACTGTTCAGATGTTTGCCGTGGCTTTTACTTCAAAGGACAACACTTCTCCAATCAACTAGAGCTCATCAGCAATCCCAAAGAGCTGTTTGTTGCTGTCCTATATCCTCCCGGCTGGTTCACAATTCCTCCTCTTCACAGGAGGTAAGGAATCTAAACCTGCAAAGAACTGAATTTTATAGTATCTTCCTCTCAGCTCTTTTGTATTACACTGGCTTGGGCCCAAGCATTTCCAGTTAGACTTTATACTGGAAATAAGCTCAATGGACATCATTCTTTTATGCTGTGCACCCTGTGCAGTCATTTATCCCAGAGCAAAGTGGGTAAAACATTCCTATTCTGTTATGGTGGTATTTCACACTGACATTGTATTGGATTACATGACAGCACAAGAAAGCAGTAGAGAACTGGGGTCTAACTTGGAGTATATTTTAATACAATTTTTCATGTGTCTGGTTTTAGAAGGCCTTTCAAAATATCACCAGACCGTTTCCTGAATTTTAGTGCTAGTAGTCATCACAAAGACTGACATTAGATGGATTTTACAGTGGAAAGCTTTAATGGATAGGTTTTCTGAATATGGCAAATCGATCGCCAAAATAAATTTCTAACCATCTACTTTTAGTAGCATTAGATGATGTCATACCCATGATGCTCTGGGAAATATGGAAGAGGCAAGGATTTTTGTGAACATTATCTTTTATTGGACGAACTGCATAGATTGGGAGAGATTTAGACATGTTTCTGGGCACAAATTACCCTTCCTCAAGTCTGAAAAGGCACAAAAACTACCCGAAAGCTATACAAAAACTACACAGTGGAATGAACAACCACAGGAAAAAGATTAAGGACAGAGACACATGAATATAGATAGAATACTTTTCACAGAACAACTGTTCCCTTTACGATCTCACAATTCTCATGCTTAAGGGGAAGTTACAAGACATCTTCAGAAGAGGGTCCTGGGAACAAAAATTCATAAGCTCCTGTATACTAAAAACCAGAGACTCTTGTCTGTTAGCTACTCCTGATAATAACTCTTTTTTCCTACTTCACACTCCTTCTCTATTCATCCAGACAGACTGTTTTGGGATTTTTTTTTAACCTATGGAAATTTCACCCAGGCCAGTGGTCTATCTGCTACTTAGCTCATACTGTCTGCCTTTTTCTCACACCTGAGGAACTGTTCTTTGTGCCTAAATGTTTGTCTAAATCTCTACCAGCTATGCAGTTGGTCCAATAAGAGATGTTAACCACAAAATCCCTGCTTCTAACAACCCACTTGCAATTATTTTAGAATCTACTGTCAATTGAACTTAATACACTAAAGTAAACCGAGTTAAATAAGCAGGGCTCAAGCTGGTCCACTATTTGTAAAGTCTCTAATTTATTTGTTCTATCATAACCAAGTACAATTGAAAGTACTGGCTCTTTCTGAAGTTGAAACTTCTATTTAAGAACTGGTCCTAGGATTCTTCAGAAAGCCATAGTTGCTGAGGTACAAGCAGCCTATTCCACAGTGTTGTAACCAAGAACTTGCTTTATACATGGGATGGGATTGGGCATATGGAAAACCATGTCCCAAAAAAACAGTAGCAAGTTGACAAGGACCAACCCAATGTGAAGCAAAATGTAGAGCAATTACTGTGCTGTTGATATGAAAAGATAATACTGTTTGTTTCCCTTGGTTTTTGCTGGGTGATACATTAGAAAACATGAGTCAAATGATGCGCTCCTTTCTCACCCATTCTTCAGGAAAAGCTGTATTAACAGAACTCCTGCCTGAGTAGGGCCCTTACATAGTGAGCTAATTTTCACCCTTTCATGAAAAGAAGTCATTATAATTTTTTCAGCAAATTAACCCTACGTGTATTAAAAACTATTAAGTCTGGTAATCTTTCTTGTAAATTTGTATTTAAAACCTATTATGAGATTAAACCAGTAAATTATCTGTAGTTCTAGAAAATGTCTTCAAACTTCAGTTATAAAGAAATGTATTAAAGCAAACATTCAGATTTAATTGATGATGGCATCATATAATGTCTAATGTGGAGCAGAAAGCTCAGAACAAATCTATTAGCATCCAACCAAATCCTGAAGTCCTTACTCAGCTTTGGCAGTCATTTCAGTGGATACTGATGTGAATAAGAATTGAGTTGAAACTGAATTCATAACCTGAAGGTTTGATTTGATAGTATTAGTTTGTTGCTGATTATTTATATTGGTATTACAACTGAATAGCTTATTTAATTGCTACAATCTGTTCTATTATGCATGGTTACTGTGAGAGAACTGAATTTATCAGTTAGTTAAAACTATTTGCCTTTACTTGGTGAAATAATGGCAATGCATTTACATTGGATTGCTTATTGTCACAGTTTACTTTGTGTAACTAACTCAAGTGTAATGAATCATCTCTGATTTTTTGGAGAAAAATAGAAATACTAAAATAAAAACTATTTAAAACAGCAGGTTTAAATGTATGATAATTAATAACTAATTAAAAATAAATTGCATTTCTTTGTGACAAGTATGATGAATCATCCCAGAAATTTTGGAGAAAAATGGAAACACTCAAATAAAAGTCTGTTTAAATATATTACAATAATTAATAACCAATTAAAAATAAATTGCATTTCTTAGTGACATTTTAATACATGTAATAGAAAAAAAATTACAATAATTAACCAAAATGTGGCCAATTCACATACCTCAAGGAAAAGCTGACCTGGACAAAAATCAGATGGTCATAACAGTGGTTCCTTCCAAGTCCGTCTAAAAATGTGAAATCAGTTTTAAGCATAGCTTCTGAAAAATAAAAACTGAAACATCCTTGAACCTGTCTTAAAGGAGTCAGAGATGTCCTTTGACTGCTATTTAAGGAAAAAAAGTTGTAAAGAATCAGGACTTTAACTTGTTGGTCTATTTGCTGAAGAAGATAATCTTCCAGGACATTCAAAACAGTTCTATTTTTAATTACGAATACTTAAATACATTTGCATTTTACTGATAAAACACATTAGATGTGACCAGTTTACAGAGAACTTGCAGGGTTTTTTTCCCTGGGCTGTGCTGCTTTGTAGCTGAAAGGGAAATGATCATCTCCTTGCCTGTCAGAGTGTACCATTTCATGGGTACCATTTAGTTTGATCCCTATGCTGTACATATCAGTTGAATTAATGTACTGTGTTTCAGTGACTCTGCATGTTGGCCCACACTTGCTGTGCTCTCTCTATCTGGCAGATTCAGCCAAGAGATAGACCAGGAAGGTAAAGTACAAAGCCCACTGGATACTGTCCCTTTCTCACCAAATGGGCTTTCCAGCCAGTGATGGAGAAGGATTGCTTCTAACACAAGAATCAGGAAAGGGCAAGACTGATTGCAAGGTAATTTTTTCTTGTAAATAAGATGCAGTCCATAGGTCAAACTGTATGACCTATGTCCTGCATGCTCCTCCCTAGTTAAGAAGAAAAGCCAAGTGACCACAACCATTGAGGAACTACAGAGTGTATGTGGCAAGGAGCTCATAGCTTGAGCTCTTCTCAGAGATGAATATCTACCTTGCTCTGCAGAGGGAGATTTTTAAAAAAAATCATGTTTCAGGCACATATAGTAGTTTCAACTTTCTGCTGAGGACTTTGGGTGGAATGTGACCTTTCAGGCAGATAATAGTTACATTAAGGTAGATGTTTAACACTCAAAAATAAGGACATGAGAATTATAAGTAAATGCTTGGGCTAACAGACATCTGTGGTAAAAAAAAAAAAAAAAATGAAAGAGCACATAACTGCTTCACACAACTGGAAGTTTAGTACCTTACCCAATGAATCAGAGTTGAGTTTAAATTAATAGACAAAAAATTCTCTGGGTTCAATCTTTCAGTCTCTTCATGGGGAAAATCTCCAAAGGAATTAGTTTTGCTTGAAGGAAGGAAAATAAGGGGCAAATGCAGGCATGTGCATTTGCTGCAGCATATTTCTGCTGCTCCTTTGTGCCTCAGGGCACACCTTTGCATGCACGCTTTGGCATATGCCAAATTGTCCCTGGTGGAGTAAGGGAGAATGGAGCCAGCATCTGTGCTAGCCCTGGCAGCCTTACCTGAGGTCCTGGGGGGCTCATGGGGCAGCAGTGGCACCAATTTTGGCTGTACAGGGTCCGGCCGGCAGCCTGAGTGGCTTTGGATGGCCAGGCTCTGTTTCTGGTGGCACACGATGCTGCCACATGTGTCTCGTCACTGTTTTTTGCAGCATTTTGTTTGACACCAGGTTCTCCAGATATTTTACAGCTATCCGAGAAGTAATCACATCAATAAAGGATTTGCTAAAAATATTTGGAAACTAGCACATCATTTTGCATGACTTTAATTGTTACGTATTCTATCAGCATACATTCAATGTGCGCATGTGTGTATGCATGCGCGCGCGCGCACACACACACACACACACACATATATGTATAATTTTTGTGAATGGGTAGGGTTTGCTACTTACCTGCACCTGGGTCTTCTAACGCACTACATACACACCACAGGGAAAAATGTTGGAAATGTGACTGACTTGCCCAGCCACATTTTGCTTACATCAGGGATGAAGAAAAAAAGCTATGAAGGAATGCTGAGAACAGCAATCATTGGTACAATTTTCTGATATGGAATATCTTATCTGGAGAGACAACAAATGCAATTTTTATTTACAAAGAGTTTCTTTTGATTTTTTGCTTTTGTGCATACATGTGCTTCCCAAATAATTCCAAAATATTAACTCATGGAGTTATAGGAAGAAGGGGGTGTTCTTTCTCTTGCTTTGTACATGGTTCAGGATAGATTCATTAAAAAGTGAAAAAGACATTAAAAAGCTAGACACAACACTGAAGCTCAAGACAGAATGTCATCTTGGCTTTCTGACCTTCCCCTGAATTTCCTCTATTGTGGGTTTAAGTCACTCTGATATTACTTGAACATAGTCTGATTGCTGAGACTGTTTTATTTTTCTTAATCATTGTCTGAATATCCTTGTAAAGTGGGAAGTGTGAATAGAAAGTAATTTAAAAATTGAAAGGGATCATTCAGTTAATATTTTTTGTTTATTACAGAAAATGGACCTCATTCTGCCTTTTGAAATTGTATGATGATGATTTACATTTTATATTTTAAAAAGCAAATAATTCTCTGCCCTGAATTAGTAAGCACCTGTCTTTGGGTATCAATCCTGTTAGTGAGAATGGTAAGATACTTTTTTTTTTTTAGTTTGATAAGAGGAACACCTACAATGACCAGCTATGAGGTATTAATATAATATCATCTGGGGCCTGAAGTATTTTCTGAAGTACTGGCTTCACTGTTTTTTACCCTCTTATAACTGGAAGCTTATTAAACAAGGATTCCCTTTAAAAAATATTTTAAAGTCAGTTATGGGAAAAAAACTCATTTGATTTCATAAAAAAAATAACAATGACTAAATAAAAAAAATGGGAAAGACTTAATACTTCTAGTAAAAATGTTAGTGCCACCATGTTTTTAATGGGGAACTGAGGAAAGAGTCCATTACACCAGGAAGGAAAGTCACTAGTTACAAGATGATTGAAAAGAAAAACTCTTTTGGACTACATTACTGGTTAAAATGTGGTTTGGAATGAAGGTAGCTTTTGGTTAAAATGCCTTAGATGAGGTAAAAATTGAGTGGTATATTGCTCTGTGGTGATCAAGCCCTTCACAGCACTATTTAATTAAATTTTTTGTACAGAAAGATGGAATGGTGGCAATACAGTTTATTTCTTTTCATAAACAGTGAAAAAGCATGGTAGATACTTAAGATAAAAGAATACAGTGGAGTTGAAAAAAACCTAGGTTAAGGGTTATAATCAGGATACTTAATATTATTACAACAGCTATATAACTGATTTGTTTTCAATCACTTCATCTCACAGCTCTCTGCCAATGTTCAGATCTTAAGCTAAATAAAAGAGAAACATTAAGGCTAAGTCAACCATAACTGTATGTCACTGCATGTCTTCCCTTGAGCACTTGGAAATAATCTTATTTCAGCTTTATTTAATTTGTTTTAGCCTATGTTTAAGTTGAGAAGGTAGCAGCAAATTTTTGCAGCTATATCACAGCAGATGAGCTCTTGGAGCTGACGATACCAGTAGACAGAAGAAAACAGCAAACTTATGAATGTCTCGTATGCCCCAGCCAGGTGGCTTTTCACCCTGCTCAGTGCACTGGTCAAATTGGAAAGTGTACTGCAAGGCTATGTTTCAAGGGGATTGAACAGAAAACAATTGTCTAATGGTAAAGTCTGTGAGTCACTGCCTGGGTGCAGATTGTCTGCTGGGATTTTCTGCTGAGATTTTTGTGAGAAAAATGCTGGGCCATAGCCATGACTCATAATATTGGGAAGCCAGTGAGGTCAGGGTGAGGGATAAGCCTGTCATGACAAGTGGTTTAAAGAGTTCATACAATTACAAAGAAATCAAATAGGCATATGCATTCCTTACTTCTGATTTGATGGTGCCTTATTATTGAACCTACACAGATGACTCCTGTATTTGACATTGTGGAATTAGGTGCTTGAGAAATACCTTCATTACATAGACTATGGTTGATTATAGGAGCTGAAAGTAAGTGCTCCATTGGGTAACAGTGATGCTAGTGCTACAGAATTAGTTTTGCTGTCATTACTCTGTAGGGTAATTTGGTGACAACAAACAACAAGAAATGAAGATTGCATAACTATGTGGAGCAGGGTCATCAGGAGGCAGAAGAAAATCACAGAAACATCTAGGTAGCTATCTGTCAGTAGCTTTTCTATTTGATATAGTTTGTTGCTGTCTCACCTTATCAGGCTGGAATCAGGAACAGGGAATGTCCTTTTGCCAGTCAGATCCTCTTCTTCAGATACCAGTAGCATCTCTCAGTTGATGAGCTACTTTGCGAGCTTCTGGGTTCAACCGGCAGAACCTGGCCTATTGACTCCCAACAGTGTAAACTTCATTGTCAGGAAATAGGTAGGGAAA
>NW_005842209.1:1662072-1664251 GCF_000455745.1 Alligator sinensis | reverse complement strand
GATTCCAGCTGTAGCAGCCACCCATTGTAGTCAGGAAATGGGCAGCCTGGACGGCAGAAAGGGTGTTAGTGGCTTGGGTTTTCCTGACGTTACTTGATTCAGTGCATCCTACAGGCAACACTAACCAGAGGACTCCTTTTGGACCTCCTGACAGCTTTTACATACCATCCTTCTGTGGGATGAATTATTCTGTTGGTGGAATAGCCCCAGATGAAATGTGACTCCAACCCTGGGTATAGAGGAGCACCATCATTTGCTATTGAACAAAAAAGGAAAAGGAGGCAGATAAGAAGATTCATTCTGGCTTGGTTCAGTGGTGAAGTAGATTTGGGTAGTTTCTTAGGATTAAAAAAAAAACTTTATTGAGTTGAAGTTCTGCCAGAATAACATAAATAGATTGGAACATACGCTATGGCAGGCAAGGAGCAAGTTAAAAATAAGAGAGTCAAACAGGTGATAGGAAATAAAAATAGAGCTTTCGAGAAAAATAATAGTATTGGATCTATTTGGAGGGGGAAGACTGCAAGTATAAACTGCAAGAATTGAAAACCACCTAGAATGCCAAGGAGAAAGGGGCAACGAAGGAGGATGGTGAATCAATAGAGAAGTTAGGGCAGTCATACTCAGACTGCAGCTTCTGAGTCACAAATGAGTTTTCAACCCATCACGGGCTCGCCATAAAAAAATACGAAAGCTTCTTTATAAAATGCATGCATTGCATTGTATGAATGCATCCAAAAAGTCTTAAACCAGTTCTAATGTGTTGGGAATTTGCCATTCATCCACAGGCGATAAACTATAGCTTTTTTTTTTTTTTTTTTGAGCAGGTATGTTTGCTACAATTTGCTCAGGGGCACATCCACATGAGAGCACACGTGTCTCTTGCCCCGCCTCAAACCCCTTTGAGGCAGGGCAACAGGCACATGCTGGAACAAACAAATGTTCCCTGTGCTGCAAACATGCAGTGCGGGGAGAAAATTAGACCCCTGGATATCCAGGTGTCTAAAAAAAATCAATGTTTAAAAAAGCAGGGCAGGAGGCTGGGTCCTCCATGGAGACGCTCTGGCTGCCAGAGCGTCTCTATGGTTGGCCCTTGCCCTGGTGCTAAAGCATGCAGCTGGCCAAGCTGCATGTTTCAGCACCAGGGCTCCGGTGCTGGTGAGTAAGTGGTCGGGGGGGCTGGAGGAGGGGGAAGGGGACCATGGGGGGATGCCTGATGGCCCTGCCCACTCCCCCAGCCCCCCTGACCCCCGCCAGCCCCCACAAGGCCCCTGACCACTGCCACAGAGCCAGTAGAGGCATCTGCCCCTCTTGGCCAGCTGCCAGTGGACTGCAGTTACAGGGCTGGCCTTTGTGCAGCACTACTGCCATGTGTGCCCCCTGCCCAGCCATCTGGGCAGCTATCACCCGGAAGATGTTCTGGGTATGGTGGCCTGCTTTGAACTGTCAAAGCTTGTCCTCCTGGCCCCATTTGGCCAGGAGGTCAGCCACAGCCAGATGGGTCCAAGGTGCTAGCTCTGAGCAGGCAGGGTCCTGCCATTGGCCTCCCTAGCAGGAATTCTGGTGTTCCCTGTTGGAAAACTGAAAAATCCCTGATAAAAAAAATCCCAAAGTCACTCTCTAAAATACCCCCAAATCCATGTTCCTCTACAAGGAAAACAAAGGACCACTATAAAGACAGAGAGCAAGACAGAGACAGTGATCAGTTGGACAGTGTTTTATTGATATATCTACAGTGTTAAAGCAAGTCTCTTAAAATAATAATAAAGTGAACTCTAAACACATGTTTCATGAATTCATGAATGCATGTTTTGCTGCACTCCTGCAGGGTGATGGACCCCACACAAGGGGTTTGGCTCCCCCAACAGGGGATTCAGCCCCCCAACAGGAGATTTGGCCCTCTCACAAGGGGGACGGCCTCCCAACAGGGGGTTCAACCCCCACACAAGGGGTACAGGCCCCCAACAGTGGGTTCAACCCCCAAACAAGGGGTACGGGTCCCCAACAGGGGATTCAGTCCCCACACAAGGGGTATGGTCCCCCCAATGGGGGCCAAATGGCCCCCACAGGGGCTACCACTCCCCTTGCAAGGTCCACATGTCCCACCCCAGCCCCACAATTGCTGCCCCACCTGGCCCCATCCCTCACCAGTTGTTGCAGCCCCCTCAGTGGCTGCCCC
>NW_005842209.1:1634530-1661776 GCF_000455745.1 Alligator sinensis | reverse complement strand
CCTCAGGGGGCTGGTGGGGGGAAGGGGGACTGGGGGAGTGGATGAGGCCATTGGGGGTCCCCCCCATGGTTCCCCCCACTCCTCCAACCCCTCGACCCCTTACTCACTGGCACCAGAGCCCTGGTGCTGAAAAATGTGGCCTGGCCGGCTGCGTGTTTCAGTACCAGGGCAAGGGCCAACCATAGAGACACTCTGGCAGTGCGGAGAACATTTTTATTGTTCCTGCACGTGCCTGTTGTCCCACCTCAAAGGGGTTTGAGGCGGGGCAAGAGGTATGTGCATGCTCATGTGGACGTGCCCCAGGAGTGCATATGTTGGGACTCTATGGTTAGCACTGATGGTTCATTTAGTTGCAGAGCCAGCCTGTACTGACTGTCCCTAAAGCTTTTTTTTTAATCAATGTTTACTGCATAGGAAATACATAAAGTAATAAAAGTAATATAGAGTGGAGAGCACTCGTGTCTCTTTTCTTGCCAATTAAGTATTCTTTCTTATTGTACATTAACTGGAGCTCAGTCCAGACAAATTTAAACATCCCAAACTAATAAACTAGGGAGGTATTTCATAGTTTAATGGATTTCACTGCCAGGAAATATTTCTAGGCATTCAGCCTCTATTCTCTTCTTTTTATTTTCATCCCATTGCCATTTTTTGACTGTCTTACAACAGTTGTCTTTAAAAGTCAGCATTCACCAGCAGTTACCATCTGAAATACTGCGCTGGTAAGGATAGCTATCTAAGGTGATATTATAATGGCAACCACTTTAATGTACTTCCTTTCTTACTATTTAAACCTTTCAAATTTTTGCAGACTTTTATCACGTTTCCTCCTACTCATCACTCAGCATTATAAATACTTACAACTTAATCTTTTCAAGGGAGTCAGTTGCTCTAGCTCCTTAATGAATTATTGTACTTTTCTGAACTTCCTCTAAATTCCACTCCAAGGTAACTTTTCACAGGAAATAAGAGCATGCCCTTAACAAACTTAAGTATGTCAGGAGAAAACTAAGAGCAATTTCAGAAACTTGGTTGTAGTAAATTACCAGGAGTGGATGACATTTCTCTAAGAGTTCTGAAGGTAGTAGAGTATGACATGGTAGAATTGTTGCTGAGAATATGCAGTGTACTCAGAAAAGGAAAAGAGAAGCTCAGAAACTTCTTCCTTATTGCTGAAAAGTCATTAAGCTGGTAGCTATTTTTTAAGACCTCAGTGAGATTCCAGCTTCACCATGATTCTGGACTACCTAATGAGAGTCTAATTAAGTACAGTATTTGAAAACTTATAATCTGATAGGGTCAAGGATGCACAGTTTTTGCAAGGAAATGCTGCACTTTTCTTTCACTGAAAGTCTCTGAAATAGATCACTGTATTTACTCAAGTAGAAGATAACCCTGAATATAAGACAACCTTCCAATAATTAGATTCTATTTATGGAAAATTTATAAATTTGTTATAATTTTCCAGCTATAGAATCTAATTATTAGAGGTTTGCCTTGAATTTGTCCCCTTCCCACTGCTACAGCTGGAAACTAAATATGGGGGTAAAGTAGTCCCTTTGCTCTCTGCTTCCTCCCAGTTTTTTCCCCTGGTAGCCTCTTCCCCTTCTTACTGTCAAACCCTGCTCTTCCCAAACGTACAGAAGGGAGAAACAAATTTTAAAACCAGACTCTTGAAATTAAACATGGCTGTAGTAATTTGTGTATAGTACCTATGTACTTAATTTATCCAGAATTGATGCATTTCCCTTTTTCTGAAATTGCTGCAAGTTTTAGCACAGGTACCCCATAAACATGCTTTTGAGCAGCACTTTGGCACCTATTTATATGTAGTATAAATTATGAATGATATTAGTCCAAAGCCAAAGGCTCACAATTTACCACTAGTTCATTGGGAAGGGCTCCACCAGTCAACAGTGTTTCAGGCCATGGTGACCCCCCAGAGCTCAGCATATGCGTGTACTCCAGATACGCCCAACAAAGGATCCAGTTGTTAATTAGCCCACTCATGACTGAAACTGGGTGTTCTTGTCATGAGTCCTAGGATGCGCCAAAAAATTATATGAAGACAAGGCACAGGGCAACCTGATTTGGCTTCACCTCAAGGAGGGCAGGGTAACACTAATCGTATGCACCAGGCTGAGAGATGGGGCAATAAAAGGATTATGGGGAAGGTGTTTGGGGCCTTGTTTCATGATATTTGCCAGGCATTTAATGCTGGTGAAGAAACAGGAATAATTGGTAATGGGAAAGAAAGGGACAGCTCAGCTGTGGGAGTGGAGAGGAAGTCAAAATGTATTCAATGTGGTGGCTCATGACCTGAAAATGAGCTGACAGTGAAGGGGGCTGTGCTTAATGGGCATTACCATACATCTTATTTAGATAGGTTGCACTAACCTATTCTTGTGATAGGTTCCCATCAGCAATTTTGGGACCAGAGAAGGGTGTTGGAGCTTGCTTTGGTCTCTCCAAGTGCTAGCCTGGTATTGCAGTACTTCCAGACCCAATGCTAATTCCCTCCTGGAGGAACAATTGCCTGTTTTTTTAAGGGCCACACACACACACACACACACACACACACACACACACGGTTCCCATCAGCATCATGGTCTTTTGACCAAGATCAAGCATTTTTTGCACCAAGCGGAGGGTGTCAGAGCTGGCTCTGGTTCTCCTGATGCCAGCCTAGTATTGCAGAACTTCCAGGCCCCATGCCAGTTCCCTATGGAGCGAACACCCACCGATTTTTATTTTTTATTTAAAGGGCAAAAAAAAAAAAAGTTCCCATCAGCATGTTTGCCTAATGTGGGCCATGTGTTTTATAGTCATGCTCAGGGTTTGCTGCATGTAATCAGCTTAATAGTTGGTTTTCATTGCTGAGCACATGCTGCTTTTGGCAGTTTAATAGCAGACATCATATTGAGTGAGATTTCCTTGTATGCGATTGTAAGACGAGAAGCTTTTTCCCCCATGCCAACTGGGGGAAAAAACTTCATCTTGTATTCAAATAAATATGGTAGATAACAACCTGATTGACATAAATTACTTGGATTTTTAGATATCTTTTGATCAAGAACTGTGAAAAAGAGAGCATCCAGGAAAATAAATATCTGTGGAAGGATGCACAAAATCTTATTTTGGCTTTAAATTGGTTAAGAAACAAAGTTTTATAGTGAACGGATCCTGCTCAAAGTGATGGGAAGTTTTTGTAATTGAGTGGTAGTTTGCATGTTGATACTGGGGCCAACTATTGTTATTGTTATGAATGACTGGAAGGAAGAAGCTGGTAGTGAGTTGGCCAATCATACTACATTGGTTTGGGTAATTGCAGTATGTAGTCTCTAATCTTGCAATCTGTTGTGCATGGATAGATTTCTATGCCTGTGTGGAACCCAGTGAAATCAAGGGGACTACACCTTGTTTAGTAGTACCTTGAAAGTACTACCTGAGCAGAACAATTTACAGATCTATGGTCACATATGATAGGAAATGCCAGATGGATTTAAACAAGCTGGAGGAGTTTGAAAGCATCCTGGCAAGTTGGAAAAATGTAAGGAACAATAGCCAGAATTTCTAATAAGTACTAATACTCTTCACTTCCACTGAAGGGTCAGTTAGCTCTCATGTAGTGTAGGATAAAACTGGGTATGCAGGCAATTACTGTGAAGAGCTGATGCAATATATATTCAGCATGGGTATGTGAAAACATAAAGGCTATAGGTATGCTTGACTACTTCCTCTATTTTGTTCAGTTACACAACATGGGAAGTTTAAGAAGGGAAGTATTGGTAGAAAAAAATGTAAAAATAAATTATCTTGTAGTTTGTAGTCAAACTGAAACATACTGTCACATGTGGTCATTGAGACAAGTACTCTGTTAGGTTTTAAGACAAGGTTGGACTATTTTCTTACCACTAATAGCTGTTGATGAGCAATTTTTAATTGTAATTATTTTCTCATATACAGATAAGAATGGAATTGTTAAAATATTATTCTACTTTTATATATATTTAACTAATAATAGAGTTTGTCCCACTATAAGTAATTGGGGTGTTCCTTATTCTGTTCCCTAAGAGGTCAGGAAGGAAATATTTCTCTACACCAGCATATAATTACAATTGCATTATAGGGATTGCCATCTTCATGAGGTACTTGATGACTAGCTTTTGGGAAAGAATGTCCAAACATTTAATAGATGATTCCTCATGTTTCACATGATTGAACTTTACCATCCAATTTTTGTTTCCCCTTCATTTTCCAGCTTGTTCGGTTAGAGATTTCAGTAATCAAAAACATCATTACTGCATTCTAACAACATTTCTCAGTACGTGGATTTAATTAAAAAAAACTAATGTGGCATCCAGTATTTGTGATTCTTCTATCTAGGTACAAAGATCTATGAATACACCTCTGCCTAATGAAAAACACAGGTGTTCTGCCAAGCAAGAGCAATAAATAAAAAAAAAGTTGCTATTCTGTCACATACTGTGTATATATCAAGGATCCAGAATACAAAGCAGATTTAACAGCAATCACATTTTGAGTGGAATTCACATGAATGTAACACCTTCTCCCTCTCAGGTTTTGAATGTGGTATCTTAAAGAAGATCACACAAATTACTCATTCTAGGAACAAAGGCTCTTTTTGAGAGCTGTCAGGTTGCTGACAGTTATGATGAGCATTTACTTCAGGCTTGTAAAACATATTAATCAAACTTGTTCTTATTGCTGCAGTCCAAAGTGGGTTACTGTTTCTTTTAGAAAAATGTTTTGCATAAGTGAAGAGCTCTGACTACATATACACCTTGAATGCAAGCTGCTATATATCCCATTCATTTATTCATAATGAATAAATACTATTCTACCCAGGCTTAAGAAAGATTGAAGCCATGTACAGAAATCTGTTTATTACAAGACTATTTGCAAAAGACCTATGCACCATTCATTGAACCTTGAAAAACATTTGAAAATATGGGTTGCATTTGCAAACTTCAATGTATGACATGGGGAGCTGGCAGGCTGCCTGGTTTCTACTTAAAGGATTGTCATTCTGGGAAAAATAAATTTCTCTAACTAGACAAAAGTCAATGTTTTTATGTTTTACTGCAATCAAACTGATATGGCTGACAATTTAATGTCTTAACACTTAAAATATCTGTGGATAATCAGTTACCTCAATCAATCATAACTACAAGATTCCTCTATTTTCAAAACCTGTATACATATGACGGAGATATTTAACAATTTAGTGAGAAAGCTCCCCACCACTAATATTTCATGATTCATCTTGAGCCGCAACGATATTTTATGCGAGCGTGTGCATTTGAAAATTGCTTAAAAATCCCACCCTTGCATGTAATCAGATTTTGAAACCTTTGTTTTAATGTCCTGTTTTATTTAATTTTATGTATATTTTATAGTCTGCTTGCCTGTCAAAAAGATGTGGAAATGTGCTGGCATTCCAGCTGAAGACATCATTACGAGTGAGAAAATGCTCAAGGCTTTTTCAAAGTGGGTGCTGAAACATACGGTTCCCTTCTTTGACTCCAGGGGATGCTAATAGCTGCCCCAGCAGACAGGTATTATGAGGTCAAAGGCTAGGAGTGCTGTGCACCCTCAGGATTTAACTGGGAGCACAGGAGATAGGGAGTTTCGCAAAACTAATAATAAAAATAGTAATAATGATGAGAAGAAGCAGAAACTGACAACAAAATGAAAAGAAACCTGCAAGAAGTGAATTCTGGGTAGCACAACACTTGGCAGAACTGATTTTAATATCTGACAGGTTGAGTTCACTAATCTTTGCTATTCATATTGACGTGAAACTTCATACAGTTTTAGAGATTTGTATCTATTAAGACATGCAGCAGTGTTTCTACAACATGGGAACAAGTTTGCTAGAGCCTACTATTCTTCTTCCTCCGTGATAAAAATTGATATGAACTGGTTTAAACTCCTAACAGATAATTACTCTGAACACTCAATAAGGAAAGCTATATCTTTGGAGCATTCCTTTATCTTAAAACCCCCCCACACACTTTTTTTTTCTCTTTTGTTTCTTTGATTACTTGGAGCCTTGTAATCAAACTAAGCTTAGTTTCAGGACCCTTGGGGCAGTATCTCTTAGTTCCCTGTCAAGCTGCGTTGCAAAACAATCAATCTTGCTCTTGCACTCACTTGGCGGAAGTGCCACGACACGAAGAGTGCAATGCTTTGCTCTTGCCGTGAAGCCTCGGTGACAAAAGTTTTTATAAGAAGCCGACTGTATTTAGGGTTATGAATATGCAATGACTCTCATTAGTATTGAAGCACAGGAGCAGGGGCTGACATCCCCCGCCACTTTGAGCTGCTGCAGCATCGTCTAATGAATTGTCTTGCTCTTTCACTCACACAGTCTTTTCTGTTGTGGCTCCCAGTTCCAAGGGGAGTTGCCCAGTTTGAGAATACTATTGACTGCAGAAATTAATTGCCAAGAACTGCTCTTGATTTTGTTAAACAATGTTGAGACAGTGTTTAAATTGTCAAAACAGAAAACCATTAAACTCTACATGAGATAAAATCATCATGAATCAGAAAACCTGTGTGTCTGGATAACATACATGCACATAGGTATACATGGACCACTGTAATTTGTACATGTGTGTATAGCAATATATAAAAGATTCATTGGATGAAATCAAGTCATAGAAATCTGACATTCTACTGGTTTGTCTATTATTCTTCTGAATAGAACAAACAGGGATGACAGAAAGTTTCCAAAATGAATAGGGCTCCAACACAAAGCTACTTGATCAACCCTTTAATACTCTTTCTTTCTTTCTTTCTTTTTCTTTTTCTTTTTTTCCTTTGGGCCTCTGCCAAACATTTTGCAGCTCACACATATACATCTTTCCTGAATACGTTACTGATAAGGATGTTTCCTGCAAATGATTAAGATATCTGGCCTAATTTGTAGTGTATGAGAAGATGTGAAAGTGTTCAGAAACAAGTCAGAATGACCCTTTTTTCCCAACAGGTTAAATTAAATATGTTTTTCCTTCACCAGAAATTTCTTTTGACATAAAGGGAGTTTTTGTGGCTCTCTGCAGATTGTGAAGGATGGAGTGAATTGAAATGGATAATATATTCTAAGAGGCACAAGTAGCATTCTGAAAGGTATGCACATACAGCAAAGAATAAAGAATAGACGGTCCTCTCAGAAAGATGATGGCCCTGCACACTTCTTAATCCATTTAATCTATAATGGAAATAGTCTTGCTGCAAGAAGGAGGATCTGTTTAATTTTTACTGCATTTTTGGCAACATTACTATAATGTGAGCTTGGCTTACCTCCTGACCCTTCCCCCGAGAACGCCTATTCCCATCATCTGGAAAAAAAATAAACATAAAGAACATATACATGTTAGGAGTATCAAATACGAGTGCAGTTTAAAATAAATACAGCTCTGACAAAAGTGGCTCAAGTATCATACATCAAACACTTGTTACCTCTCTTGGCCTTAGTGATTGCACATGACTAAGAACAAGTCAGTGATAAAATCAGAAGAAAGATGAAACCAATCTGGGCCTTTTTAAAGACCATCAATCATTCTGCGAAGCCATGATATTATTAGTTCAAGTAAGCCTTGTTCTCCCATTTTATGGACATCATAACCCCCACCCCTAGACCAATGCTACCATGGGAAATCATTTTTATGGGCAACATCTTAGTAGGGACCAATCAGATATAATCACATAACAAGCTACTGAATTATTCAACGTTCTCCCTAAATTTGCATTCATGCTGTCAGTGCATGGCTCTAAATGTGTGTGTTTTCTTACAATATATATAAAGAGGATAACCCCACACAAGAATGTGATTTTCTTCCTGTCTTTCAATCATTATTTGTTCCTTTTGGCTTGTTACAGTCTATGAATTAGCACAGACGTATATTCATTAAAAAATCATAGCACTAAACTCTAAACTCTTTCAGGCTTTAAAAATATCAAACGTAAGAACAGCAAAAGTGAAACAATTGTGTTCAAACATAAAATATTCAAATTTACTGAGCAAATACGAACCAGCGTCTCATGGCTGTTGCTATGAATACAGGAATCACATTGTATATGAAAATATTTCAGTTTTAATTGCAAATCTGCGTGGAGATGATTTGGGGTCTGTAATTAGCACATAAATTCCAGACTTTGTGACTGCTGTGAAAACACACATTATTTATGGAACGATTATCTAAATATAATTCAGTGCTTCTTGCTTTCAACAAATACTGTAAAAGTCTGATTTAATAAAATGAAAAAATTGCCCTTCTCATATAGTTCTATTTACATTCCCTACATTCATTCCAGTGCACTCCCATTCCCCTTTCCACCTGCAGCAGATACTTCACAGCATCACTTTCTACTTGATTTACCTTTGGGAGGTTTCTTCATAACCATAAAGGCTAGACACTTAATTTGTTTAAAATGAAAGCTCAGATTATGCAAATGGTGATGAACTGTGTGTTCGTGTAACCCCGTGCTCCTCCCCCCACCATACCTCTCTCATTTGACACTGCTTTACATCTAAGCCACATAGACTAGGTACAGACATTCAAAAAGCCTGAGGCAGAATTGATGTAGGTTATACAGCACGAATGCCGGGTACCCCCAGAGGCTGGGGGGAGCATGGTGAGCTCCCACAGGCAGTGGTGGCGCTGTTGGCAGTGGGGCATGGTGGCAGCAAGGGGGGAGCTCCTGCAGGCAACTGCAGCGCTGTTGCCAGTGGGAATTTGGGGGGAGGGTGGCAAGTGCTGACCGGTGGTTGGCGGCTACCCACAGATGCTACCGGCAGCCTTGACAGTGGCCAGCGGCAATCACGGACCACTCACAGATGCCACTGGCAGTGTTGGTGGCGAGTGGCGTCTGCCTGCAGGCACCACCGGCAGTGTCGGGAGCGCGTTTTTGCAGGGGGTGCACCACCATGCTCAGAGGTTGCATGTGCACTCCCTACACATTGCCAATGTTATGCAGTTTTCTTTAAGTGGCATAATTTAGATCGGTAGTGAACCAATTTCCCTTGCCCTTGGTGGGTGGTGGTGGGGCAAATCCTAGACCAGGTTACGCCATTTTTAAACCAGTCTGTGTGTCCTGAACTTCTGTTCTGTTATGGATGTAAACTGCTTTTGTATGCTGAACTTATGTTCTGTTACAAGTATAGACTGGTTTCCAATCACTTATAACGACCAGTAAAAGTGTAATATGTATATCTGGACAGTGGGGACAGATGGGAATCTGCCTCAGCTGGTTTTAAGCTACTGAATGTAGCTTTTTAGTTATCTGATCAGGATTATTGTCATGACCCTGTGGTCTCTTGGTCCCACCTATCCGCTATTTAGTGTAAACTGCAGGGACAGACTCTTCTAGCCCCCCTTCATCATTGCAGATTCTGTGACTGGCAGAAAACATGCCAGGTGCAAGGGTAATTCTCATTTCCCTCTATTTAGGGACTGGGGTTGCCTCCTAAAGGCCCCCCCAATATATATATATTTCTAAAATGCTTAGCTTTAGTATTGTGCATAGGAACATCCTATTTAGAATAGTAAACCTTGAGCATATTCCCATTGTAGAGTATGAGATTACCAGAAACTCAAATGCATATATGGTTATGGGGAAGAGGCTGGAACAAAAGTGGGAAGTCTTCAGGCCAAGGCAGAGGAATAGTGCTATGTTTTGCTATAGCCACTAGGTTAAGATCTGAGGCTTCTATTAATGGAAATAAAGACTGCAGTAGAACTACTCACATATGCAGAGTTAAGCATGGGTGGAGAATGTATGATATATGTCTATATTTTAAAAATAGCAGGTAAATGACAATGGAATGGAAATATATTAAAACAACAACAGGAAAAATTGTAGATTAACATGATAACAATTTCTAATGGCAGGTGACATGCTTAAAACTTCCTCCCTTCTTTCCCTTCATTATCCACAGAGTTCTACACTGCTCTCTTCTGGGACCTGTTAGTAATTAATATACTTGAATCCCATCTGAGCTGATGGGAAGGAGGCAGGTGAGCTAGATGCTAAATCTAACAGGCAAAATGTACAGGCCATTCTTACTTTTTCACATGAGACTAGAAGGGTTTGTCTGCCTGAGTTCAAATCTTCAGCAAATGGCTGGCTATAGCTTTAGGAATGATACTCTTCTTTTTGTTCTTCTGATCTTCTGTGACTGAGCAAGGCAGAATTCCGGCAAGTAGATACCTCACAGCCCTGCAGTCAGTTTGGGATGTAGATTTGAGTTGTGATATCCATGTCATAGTGCACATGCTTTGAGAAAGTAGTTAGGAAGAATAATTTAGAGATTCAGTGTGAAGCCACTGAAAGCTGTAATTTAAAGTTTCAGAAGCCTCAGCACTAGTATTACCATTAAAATTTAAAGTGACAGAAGCCCAATTATGTATGGTTATTTTCTTAAATAAAATCATATTTCTCTCCTATCTGAAAGATTCATTTCTGCCTACCAATCACTGTCAGAAGAACCTATCTTTGTAGCTTCTAGTGTCAGAAGAGATGGTTAGCCTTATCCCTGTGACAAAGAAAGAATCAATGGGAAAGCAAAGCTGGGAGCCTCTTTGGAGACAGCAGAGGAGAACGATTTGCATGATAATCAGCAATGGATTCTCTCCTGTGCCAGCCTCCACATTAAAAAAGTGAAGTACAACTTTAATAGTAGCTAAGCAGAGACCAAACAGGAGCTTCAATCCTACTTCCAGGGAACTGGTGAATTGATACCCAGTGCTGTGGCTAAATTAAACAACCTATTAAAAAAGACAAAGCAGAATGAATGAGCTTGGAGGGTTTTCTGGCAAGCGGTTGTTTAGGAACCTTGAAAAGAGTTCCTGATGCTTTTGCATAGTTATTTTTTTAAAATTTTAAGATAGAACATTTGGTTATTACTCCAACTTCCCCCTATACGAGTACCCCCTTCTCTTTCTTTTTCCTATTACAAAAGACTCTTCTAAGTTGTTTAGGTGATGCTAAGTCCAGTGAGCTGCCGGTAAGAAGTTCCTAACATTTAGATAAACAGTTAATAAGACTGATTTTAAAATAACAGTGTGATGGGCAGTCTGGGGAACTCCTATTAGTTTAATAGATTGCTACCACTGGTCACAATTTTGTTGGGAGTCTCGATTTTTGGTGTTTTTCTTAAAGCCTGGAAGGATGCGATACTGTGAGAATCTGAACTTTCATGGAAATGGGAAGTTTATAGATTTCATTGTTGCAAAAAAAAAAAAAAAAAAGCTTGAAGAATGTGAACACTAAGGCTAGGTACAGCTGTTCAAAAGGCCTGAGGCGGAATCAGTCCAAGTCATGCGATTTTCTGTAAGTGGCGTAATTTAGATCAGTAGCGAACAGAACTCACAGTCACATTTTGGAGGGGGTGGAGGTGGAGGGCAAATCTTAGACTGGGTTCTGTCATTTTTAAATCAGTCGGTGTGTGCCAAAGTTCTGTTTTCTTACAAGTATAGACCAGTTTCTGATCACTTATACCAGTAAAAGTGTAACATCTGTACCTGGCATAAAGGTTCAAAAAACCAGAAGGCAAAACTCATTTTTGGAAGGGGGGTGGGGGTGGGAAGGGGAAGGGAGTGGGCATGACTTTAAGCCATTTTCATGATTTTAAATTTCTTACTCTTGCATATTGAATATTTGTATGGTTATGGTTGGTATTAACCATTCTATGGATAGTCTGTTATAAAGGGACAAAGTCTTTTTCATTAGTGTAAATCCAAAGCAACTCCTTTAATTTTGAACTACTTGGGATTAATATAGTAAATAGAATTTGGATCATTGGCTCTATAAATACAGTCTACACATTCACTGAACTGGAACTGCTATGGAAATTTAGATAGACATAGTCACAGAAACTACGAAAATAGTTTTTCACTTTATTACCAATATACATGAATCTTTGATATTTTCTGATGAGATTACTGACATAGAAATGACTTGGACAGTCATATGTCCAGGTGGGAAGGATGATGGAGTGATTTCTAAAAACTCGATAGAATTAACTCCTCTTCATTACAAGTGATATCAATAGATTACATTGTTTTCCTATTGAGCTGCCAAACAGCTGTATACAAGATCATTACATAGTTAAGGGATATTATTAAATAAGAAATTATGAAAATCTTTCAACGCTTTTGGTCACATTCAGCTAAAACAGTTGGCATTTATAAACCCCTGTGTAACAAACTGGAAATGATCAGAAGAAAAAACAGAGACATCCCTGGTACTAAACTAGAGAGAGTTCATTGGGACTGGTTAAATATGAAAGAGGTAGAAGGATGTTCACTTTGAAGGCACCTCCCGGGAAGCAGAAAAAGATGGTAAAAGTGGAGCATAGAAATACATTCACTAAGAGTAATAGAATAAACTCTCTAATAGCGAGGAATCTCTATATTACAAAAGAAAACTGCAGAACAGGCTATGGAGATAATGCTGTGATGCACTGGATCATTTCACTGTCTACCACTGAGATCAGAAAAAGAGAACATCAGTGAAGTGGGCTTTTAATTATGAACTGCAGACTTGGCAGCAATAGATTTCTGGAATACTGGCAACTGGCTAGAATTACACTGTACAGTGTATAGATCCACATGCATTCAGTTATATAAATATGCAGTATTTGGAGTTATTTTTAAATGTATTTATTGTTTGCATAAAGATACCACTCAGGAGATCCAGTCATTTGTTTGGAACCCGTTGTGCATGGTGTTGTGCCAACACAGGACATGAAGACAGTTCCTACTCCAAAGACTTTTCAAGTTAATCTGTGCACAGTGGAAGTGTTACAGTGCTACCGAGACTAACATTGCATCTGGACTGGATGGGCAAAATTCACCCCACTGGGTTTTTCCATTGACTTCTGGGTGGTTGTACAAGGGTGAATTTGATTCTGTGGACCTAACTGACACCTGTGGCAGCTAAATGTATGGGAGGTGCTGGAGAGGCAGGTTTCTCTAGCAGAGTTTCCTGATAAGCATCTCCTCAAAAAAAGACGTGTTTGCAGACATGAGGCCTCCCCACCCTGAAGATCTTGGCCATATTAGGAAAAGATGTACATGCATTTCCCCTGCCTGGACCTTCCTCTTCTTTGTGGACTGGAACTCTGTTCTCATAGATTAGGTCCCTCTTCTCAGTAATGTGGGGAAGGCCCTTAGTGACTTCAGGTAGCTCCATATTGCATTGGTTCCTGGCTGGATTGACACATGCCTTATGGATCGCAGTATCAAGGAACATTGCCAGTTCCTTTTCCTCAGCCTTTCCTCAGTTCCTTTCCATTCCTCAGCCTTGACCCTAGGAAGAGCATGGATGCATGACCCCAGGGGAGTATGTTGGAGCACTGATTTAGGAAAACCCATGTAAGGGCAAGGACACCAAAAAAAGAGCATACTTATGTTCTACATAAAGGGACAAAGCAATGATCCACTGTCAGATTAAAGGCCAATCCAATTTTAAGGTTATGTACTCGATACAGTTCTTACCTGCTTTAATTTTTAATATCAATGTTCCTTTTAAAGTACCAGGAGCAATATGAGTTTAATGTGAACTCAGAGGGCCATGCGATGCAAGCATAATTGACTCACCACCATCACCAGCTATATTTTTTCCTTTCACTTTCCTTAAGTCTGCTAGAGTTTTAATGGAAACCAAGCATGTTATAATGTATGCATTTGATACAGAGCTTACAACCTAATAGTCAATATTGAAATTGGATTTGAATTACTAGGTAAGTAATTGCCAATAAGGAAACTGGAGTAAAAAGCCTGTGGAAAGATAGAAAGTGTCTGCAGGTCACAAATGAAAGAAGCCAGAAGTAAAATTATTTATGGAGGTCAAAGGCCTCACTTTTAACTATTATGGTATCAAGGGACTGAAACCACATTTTTTGTGTGGCTTTCTTACGTAAAATTGGTGTTTTTCTCTTATATGGGAGTCTTGTATCTTTCTAATAATCAGTGTCACAAGTAAAAGCCAAGGAGAACTTGTAAATGAATAATATTTACATTGAACCTTTGAACTAGTGGGCAGATACTATCACTCTTTTTCAGCACAGAGTGCCTAATTCAGTGTTTAACTAACCTTACTTTTATCTTTGCTATTTCCTCTTGAGCTACATTATCCTCTGTGCAGTAAACAATGAAGAGTACTGTTATGTCCTGAGCAGTGACTATAACCTGTCCTCCCCTTAATGACAGGTTTATGTAGTTTGTCAAAACCCATCATCTGAACAGATCAGATTGAATTACTTCAACAACTGGTGAATTGGAGGTACTCATGTGGTGAAATAAAGGCAGAGAGGTGTCTGTGCTTATTAGATGCTTTCCAATAAGAAAAATCAGAGTCTCACTGAAAGCTGTCATCTAAGTTGTTTTCCAGAAGCAGAAACAACTTCAGAAAGTGAGAAAAGGAATATTTGTTACACTCAAATGTATTTACCCCCAGGAAGGAATCATAATCATTAATGCTATCATTCTGTTTCTAAAGGATGCTAAACCACTCTAGACTGTATTAAGAATAGCCAGAAACAGATTCGCAGAAGAAAAGCAGACACACCCATTCAAGAGCTTACCACACTTGATATTTCTGCTAAAAAGATCAGTATTGATCGTTTTAATGGAGATAATATTTCAATTATCAGAATTAGGTTCCAGAGTAAACAAAGCACTGAGATGAATAGGCATCTGTTCTCTCTGAACTGCTGCTTCTGTCTCCATAGATTCTGTAAATCAGCTTTGCATACGTTTCTGCTTGGAAAGTTGACTTGGTAACTCTTGCCCTCATATTGCAAACACTAAGGCAATATGAGCAACTCTGTATTAATATAACTTCAGAGACTTCACTGGAGTTACTGGATTTATACTAGGGGAAAACAAATGGAGAATCAGGTTATGTAAAGGAAGTAACCTGGGTTTGTAGTACTCTTTCCAGCTCTGCAGATGACTATCTCTGTGGTCCTGATTAACTCTCTCCCTCTCAGTGTATCCATTTGAAAGATAAATATAATAATCTGTTCCCACCTCATAATGGCATTAGGAGGCTTTCAAATAGTCCTCAAATAAAAGGGGTGGGGGATAGAAATGTACAATTTAATTATTGATAGAGAACAGCTGGCAAGTAAGACACATTATCTTACAACATCTTTTTAGCCATTAACAGACCTTAACTGAAGTCTTATGAAAATGTTATTTGTACCTAGATAGAGATGGATGAGGCCCTCAGAACTGTAGCTGAGACAAAGGAAAATGCTGTATAGCTGAGACAGCTCATTAGCAGTCCAAGCTCTGATGGAATCAGCACTTGGGGTAACTCCAAAACCACCTACCTACTCAACTGGCTGGGAAGACAGTTAGAAGGCAGATTCTAATGGCAGGATTAATATTTCCCATAGCTTGGCTCCTATGATTTATGTTCCTGGCTATTAAAAGTAGAAGAAAGGAGGGTTTCAGAGCTGTGTTTGTATTCCCCAACAGAGATGTTTGTAATTTCTATTTTGCTTGGGATTTTTTTCATCTTAATCCATTATCAGACAGACAAAAACAAAGACTTAGCGATTCCTATCTTGACCAGTGGCATAAATATTAGACATGCACACGTTTTTGAAAATGCACTCTAAGTATTTGGCTTCATTGCAATTTTAGCACTGTGTTTTATTTTTTCTAAGACTGGAAAAGGTGCATCACTGATTCCACTATTCATAATCTTTTCAACAGGAAAACTGGAGAGTTGAGAAGCAAATAACTGCTTATCTGCCTCGCACTGTCTCCTCAGGACCCATCCACAGATAAATGAAGATAAGCTGTGTGAATGCACCTTTCTTCAGCAATAAATTGCACTCATACATTAAATGAATAAGTGGATCCTTCTTTGCTATCATTCCACACAAATTTTCTTTCAAGCTTCCTTTTTTCCCCCATTTTCCTCCCCCAGTGCTTTGTTGTGTACAAGTATAAAACACATGAGTAGGGCTGGCTGGAAGCAGAAACATAGAAAAATATATAAGATTTGAAAGAAAATGAATCCACCATTCACATACCCTTCACTTCTTTAGTTTACCATAGGAGTATTTTTTTTTACTCTGTCCCATAAAAGGCAACACTGTCGCTAGCAAAAAGACCTTGCAAGCAATCGTCTTCATTTTGGCCCTAATTCTGGAGAGCACTTAAACATATATTTAAGACCTTTCTTATTTAAGAGAGTGCATATTTAAATCCATTTGAAATCAATGGGACCTAATCATAGATGCTCATGTACTTTCTTGAAATGGGGATTTTTTCTTTTATAATCTAAAGGTGAAAAGGTTTAAACCACCAAGAAAATGGGGCACAGGCAAAAACTACATATAGGCTAGGGGCAGAAATTACATATAAACTGGTATTAGTGATCGGAAGCTGGTTAAAATATATAATACAACAGAAGTACAGTGCACATAAACCACTTTCAAAATGGCCGAAACTGGTTTAAGAAAAACCTAGATGGATGTAGTATCAGATTTAACTGATTTAGGTTAAATCAGTTTACTGAACATCTGTCTCAGATCCCCTCCAGACTCCAGTTAACTCACAGTCCCCCAGCATCCCAGGATGCTTTGCACCTCCCTCAAAAGCCCCCCTTGCAGGGTGGGAGGGCTAGCCTTGTCCCAAACTGTCTGCTCCAGCAGTGCTGGGGGCCATGCTCTAGCACTCTGCCCGCCGGCTTTTGGCCTGAGCATGTGGCTGCATTTCCAGAATTGAAAGGCAATGTCTGTTCACTTGCTTATCGGTTCAAGCTATGCAGCTTAGACTAACTTGCAAAGATTGAAGCGATTCAGCCTCAGGCTTTTTGATGGTCTGTACTTAGCCATAAGGGCTGAGTATAATTTTAATCTGGAAGGTGTCTCTTATGAGGTACTTCCAGTTCCATGGAAGTCAATGGGAGGTGAGAGTCCTTAGGACCATGTTACGGGCACATTATGCCCTGTGGGATTGGGTCCTACATGTAAAACAGCAAAGCAAACTTTGAGGTACATTGAACTGTCAGATATAATGAGGTGGTGACAGATCATTTTATCAGTGCTCAAGTCCAGATGCAGCCACATGCAGCACTATAACCTGATGCAGGAAGGTGGCTGCGAGACACTGAAAAATAAAGAAAATGTGATCTCCCTACCACCACCCTGCACAATCTCTCTCATAGCTTGAAGCGAGTCAGCATTTCACACTGTCCAACCACTTTGATATGGCAGGTATGGTATTTTCATACCCTTGAGTTGCCAAGGAAATCCTCACTAGCAAAAGTGCAAAAGTTTTCAGTATGGGGGTTGCAGTATAACAATTAGCTTGTAGGGAAGGGTTGAAATGAGCCAATCTGAAACAAATGTAAAGCAATTACCTTTAAAAAAGAACCTCCCCACACACACTGACATTTAAAAGCTGGACTGATTGTATCTATCCCCTCAAAGGCTGACATAACGAATTCTGATTTGATCCCCAAATGTTTTTTGTGGGAAGATGAGAGAAGGGGAGAAGATTTGTTTGTTGGGGGGGGGGGGGGGGGTTGGAATCATGCTTTAACTCTAGTTGTTGATTCTCAGAAGTAATTGCCACCCTGGAAAGGTAATTACATATGCCATTGTTTATACACATAATAGGCCTGGAAAGCATGTTCTGCAGATAGAAAAAAGAAAATCCTGCTTTCACATTAGGGCGGTACACTATGTACAGTGACAGAATGCCACAAATAGCATTCAAACCCTTGCATGTTAGTGGTTGATTTTTCTTGGTGCATTTGTGTGTTTGGAGTGAGGTGGGAAGGTTGGGGGGGAAGGGATAAAAAACGAGGAAAGGGGTGGAGCAAAAAAGACAATTTTGTTGTGTAGTAACCACAGCACACTCCATTGCTTTCACTGCTCAGATTTGTATTGCATGAACATGACCCACAAGAACTGCTTTAAAAGTTACTTTCTTGAAGGGGTATTTTTTTGGCATACAATTATTAATTACTGGAATGTAGATCATCTGTTGAATTATATCAGATACTTTAATAAATGGGATACTGTGCTAATATTAGCTTTTCTAATCTGAATGACTCTGAAAGTAGATCAGACAGTCTGACAGACTTTTGGATAGTGCTTTGCATCATTTATTGTGCTTTTATAAAGTGAATTTAGGTCACAAAAGTTCAGGTCTACATTTTTATGCTTTCCCTCTTCCTCTGTAATATAACTCAGTAGAAGGAACATGCCATACTGTGATATTCTTATCAAGTGTGGTTTTTAAATGCAAACATTAAAAAAAAATAATATTGCAAGCATCAGGACTAACAAAGAAAAAAATACATATGTATTTCAATATTGAACTGAGCATTGTTAGATGTCCAAGCGATTCATAGCGGCCTATTCTCTGCTGCAGTGTCCAGCAAATTGCATGACCTGCTTGTTAGGCTTGACAACAGTGTTTTACCTAACAAAGGCCTCAACAGCTCAGAGCAGCAGTGGAATGTCGAAATGAGCACATTTCACACACAGATGTGTGACCATAATAGCCTATAAGAAGATGCATGTGGTGGAGAGAAGGGCTTGGGGGGTTGGGGAGGCTAACAGTTAGCAGTAGGGACATGGCCCTACTGACCACATTTAATCAGCCCTTCTGTAAACAATTCAACATTTTCATTGTTCTCTAAAAACTAATAAAGAGAAACAAGCACTTTTCATTCATCTTGAAGTAATTTTCTGTCAGGTTTGAGCCCCTTGTGGCCTACAGCTTGTGCATTGCTAGCTGTGTGATACAACAACTATTTCAATTTATTTTACAAACTCTGGCCATTCACATGTCAGTTAGTGTTCACCAAGCCGGCATCTGAAATTGTGCAGTTAACGAGTTTTACAACATTTCTATCAAGAGAAACTGTTTAGCATAACTGACTCTTAAGGAGTTATTATACCTCTAAAAATCCATTTTAAGGGGCATTATTTAAATAAAATAGAAAAACGGTTCACTGCCTTTTAAAGGGGCTACAAAAAAAGTCCATCAGATCCAGTGCAGTAATCCTCAGCTTAAAGCACTCTTGAGAGCACTTCTGGGAATTATCAGCATAATGAAATGTTTTGTGAAATGTCCAGATAGATTCCTCTACTCAACAATTTTACTGCACTATATTTATTTTCCTCCTAGTTTTTAAAGAAGTGAATTACATTTTTGAGGGGGTGATTCTATGCTGTGCAGATTAACTGAACACATTATTACCAAGGTTGTAGTATAAGTAAGGGTTCAGTTTGCAGTTAGTCTATATACAGCTGCAGAAAAAAAGTCGGCCTTTTATGCTATACTCAGCTCTAGAAGGGTTAAATCACAATGAGGTTTATGCAGATTTGCATTTCTCTTGTACTGCTTTTTCCCATACTCTTAAACAACTTTGTTACACAATGGCACCTGTAAAATTCTTTATTGAAAACAATTTTTACCCTCTTCATAAGTTAATTAAGCAAACAACAAAGCTGTAAAACTGAAATAGTTTAAAAAGGAATTCCTGAATCTTTTATGTAAAGAAAGACAGATTTCCATGCATTCACTGTGATGGCCAATGACTGCAAACTGCTTCATGGTGATGGTGAGTATTTAATGCTAGCAAACTACTGTATATATCAGTAAATTAATCTTAGCATATTAAATTACCAAGGAGGAATAAAGCTACACTTGCTATGTAAATAACCCATAATTCTGCTGAAAATGACCACTAGTAGGAAAGAAAATATGCTGCAGTATCACAGGAGAAACAATCTACAATATGCTTTTTTACATACACAATTATTATTACAGGTTTTCCTTTTTGCTATCTAGTTCAGCTACTACCCCAGGGTCAATTTTCTTTTAAAGTAATCAGTGTAGTGAATGCAGTTATACTGGCAGATTAATGTGGCTCCAAGTTCTTAGAGTGATTTTTTCCACTTTTTCTGAGACAGAGGCAGCTACTCAACACCATTTACTCAAAGAAAGTTCAGTAATATTTATGGACGTGACCCAGTAGTGTGATATCATTCATTGCCTTGGCACCTTCTCAGAATCATGTCATCATATATGGTCCACTAGCATGTCTAGTACTATACAATCAATTCTAAAATTCTTATCTTCCATAGGCTATACTTCTGTTTGGACAGAAAAAAGTATGAGACAGCTTCCAAAGCAACACATCTAACTGATCTACCGAAAACATAAACCACTGGAATAGACACCTCCCTACCAAGTGGGCTTCACCATGTCAACTGCACCAGAACTCTGTGGCACTAATGCAGCTTGTACATAGTATTAAGCACGTCAATAGCTACACTGATGTTAATGATTGACTTGTGCACTTAAATTGTGTGTTTAAGCACTTTGGATTGGTGCCAGAATATTCAGCACCACTTTATGGCATAAAATCTTAAAGAACTAGACAGCAGAAAAAGTAAGGCGGAAGAAGGCTTATAAAAATAATTGGCTCAAATTTATGTTAGAGGCAATGGAAAAAAGCCAGTGTGTTTAAACAATGTATGGGTGGTTTGGCTATTGGAAAGAGGGGAGGGAAAAAGGCTACTGGATTCCCAGAATATTGGATACCAAAGACATCAAAAATAGAAGTTTAAAAGAACTCAGTGTATAGAAAATTGTTTCACATTCCAGAGAGGAAATAACGGCAGGGAGAAGTCCAGAAATGAATGCCCATTTGGTATGCAACTAATAACAAAGACAAAATATTATATTCTCTTGCATATAACATGCCCCCAGATCAAACATGCACATTGTTTTGGGAAACACAATGTAGAAAAAAAGATATTTTCAGAGTCATGGCTATGTGTGTAACAGAATAAGTCCTCTTAGGACAGTAGTCTCCAACCTTTTTAAGTAGGAGATCACCTTTGGCATTTAAAAGCAACCCAAGATCTACCATGCACCGCTGACACCCCCTTTTCCCCCCTGCCCAGCAGGTAAGTCTGTGGGGATGGAAGAGGAGGGGGCAGATCGAGGTAGAGGGAGAAAAAATTATTTGGGGGTGCACCTCCCCAGCAGGTAAGTTTCACCCAGCTGGGGCCCGCTCAGCTTACCCCTCCTCCTGCCTCTGTAGCACAGTTCCTCACTGCGGGGGCCTTGATCTAGCCCCCACCCCTTCCCTTCCCCACAGACTGACCTGCTGGGCTGGGGCATGTGCGTGCATGTATGTGGGCACTCAGTCCCCCACCCCAGCCTCGGTTCAATTCCAAGAGGCTCTGAGGTCTACTGCAAGAGGCTCCAAGATCTAGTGGTGGATCAAGATCCACTGGTTGGTGACCACTGTCCTAGGAATACAGAGTGACCAGGAAGTGTGGCACCAGGAAGTTCCTGGTGCCAGATGCCTCACCCAGACTGTCTCCTGGGATGCCTTACTTCCTGGAAACTGCATTTCCAAGATGACTTACTGTATGGGCGTGTCTACACGGGATTCATTAATTCACATTAGCCAAATGTAATGCACATTAAGAGTGCATGTTTATACACATGTGCCCTTAATGTGCATTAAAAATGGTGAATTCAGGCTAATTGCACCTAATTTGGGTAACTTCAAATTTAAGTGCGATTAATTAAAGCACATTAGCATATGTGTAGATGTGACCTGGCACTAACTTTAGTGCTGGGTCTCCTCAGCCATGAGGGGGCTGGCCTGAGCCCACCTCAGGGCTGCTGGCTGGCTGCCTCTCCTCTCCCAGGGTTGGGCTACTCCCTCAGGACCCATGTGCCCCCTGGATAGACCACAGGCTGTCTCTGCCTGGCCTCTCCCCCTCCAGAGATGCTGCTTGGCTACAGGTGAGTGCTGCAAAGGGCTGCAGCTTGCTGCACCCTTTGCCCAGCCCTGAGATCCACCCAGTGCTGCTGCCTGGATGTCTCTGGCAGCAGGACCAAAACCTGCTCCCTGCTGCTGCTCACCCCCAGCCGTCTCCTGTGCTTGCAGGTTCTGTGGTGAAGTGCCTCTGCCACATGGCTCCTAGTCCCTGGCTGTGCCCCTGTGCTGGGCACTGCTGGTGCTATCTAGGGCCGGCCATGCAGGGACAGCTGCACAGGGTCCCAGAGAGCCAGAGAGGGATGACCATGTTGTTGTCCTCCTCCCCATCAAGCCCCAGCCCTTCCCACCTGCACACACTCATGCCAACCACCAGGGCTCCCAACTGGACCTGGAAGGAGGTATGTGACCCCACACTCGGGCCTTGCTGATGTGCAGAGGCAGTTCACATGGGGTGGGCACACAAACGTCCACATTTACAAGGCCCTGTCAGCTGGGATGTGGGAGTGACGGCACTCTTGGTCAGTGTGGCAGTGCCACGTAAAGGTCAAGGTCTTGTGGGCACAGTGGATGGCCATGACCGACTTCAATCATCAGTCTGGTCATGCCCAAAAGTCCATGCCCTTTATGTAGGAGCTGACCCATATTTTGGCACCCCAGGAGACAGTCCACACCCTTGCGAGTGCCACCTGCAGGGGTGGCCTGGCCATGCCCCCACCCTACCCTGATGCCTCTGGTGACACATCACCAGAGGAGGGGCCCTTGGGCCTTCAGTGCCCCGCCTCAACCTCCTCCCTACCTGCTGCATCCACTGGCAGCTCAGGGAGCCCTACCCAGTGGCTGCATCACCCTTGGCATAGCCCCAGACCCTGGCATGAGGATCAGCCAGCCACACCACTGCCAGCTGTCAGCAGTGCCAGCTCCTCCCTGGGGGGTCCCTGGCCAGGTGCCGGCCCACTGCATATTGTGGACCATGGATAGTGGGTGCAGCCATATGCCATTGCTGACAGGGAGGCCTACGCCAAGGTACTAGTCCTGTCAACCCCAGCCACATGGTAACTCCCATACTGGGAGAGGGCCCACCAGAACCCCTGGCCTGGCCCCTGGCCTGGCCTTCCTCCCACCTACCTGTGCCTGGCTATACCAGTCTCTCCAACACCACATAGCTGAAGACCCAGCCCCAAATAAGGCCACCATGTGATGGGGTGACCACAGCCCCCAGATCCACAGGGAAACAACCAGGGGCTGGGGTGCAGGGCACCTGTCCTGGGGTTCTGCCCCTAGGCCCCTCCCATGGCCCCCCACTCTGGGCTTGACCAGCCAAAATATACTAAATAGTTTTCCATATGCATACAGTTTTCCTCCTGTATATAGTTTGACTCCTGTAAGTGTTTTTTTTTATTGTTGGTGGGTGGTGAGGGTGGTGGAGGGGCACTGTTCATTGAGGGGGGAGAGATGGGGGTTGTGAGGGCAATAAAGTGTTTTGGTTTCACCCATGTGCGTGTCCTGAGAATGGTGCTGGGGGTGGGCAGGGGTAGGGAATGTGTGTGAGTGGTGGGGCAGGTGGGCTGGAGTGGGGAGTGCAGAAAGAGGGGGTTGGGCAAGGCCTCCCTCAGCCAGTGCCCTTGACCCCACTGGTAGGTGCATGGCTGTCTTGGGGCCCGGGTGGAGGGCGGGGCCTGCTGGGGCTATCAGGGCCAGCACCATGGCCAGCAGCAATGCAGGGCACTGGTCACTGCTGGCAGGGGCTAGACTGGAGCAGCGGAGTGCTTGGCACTGCTGGCAGGGGCAGGGGTAGCCATGGCATGGGGAGGCTGGGTGGGCAGTTAGTTAGTCCCAAGAATGGTTAGTTCTTTACTATAAGTAATTCTTTATGTAACTTCCTGCAAATAGTGTTTTCACCTCATAAGTCTCATCAAGATACTACCAGCAGCTCATTAGCTACTTCAGGCACAAGCTACAGTGCTCAGCCACTCTGAGAGCATTAACACAGGATTCTGCCATCTTGGCAGACATTTTGGCAGCTGGGTGGCATGCACAATAGCTCTGCAGTAAAGCTAATTAGTTAGCTCTGCAGTAAAGTATAACTGTCTACATGTGCACCTGTATTACAGTGCAGTAAATTAATTAACTCCCCTGTAGGCTAGTACTGTCCAGGACAACTACTATTGTACCTCAGAGTAGTTATGTGCCTTGAAACACATGTGTAGACAGTGACTGTGGCTGGCTGGGACATGAGGGTGCTACAGTGCGGGGACTGCCTGCTGGCTAGCCCCACACTAGCACCCTTGAGCTCCAGCCAGCCCCTCCACAGCATGTTGAGTCAGGGTGGACCAGCCTTGGGCTAGCAGGCTGACCCCTGGACCTCCTGCCAGGCAGGGCTGCTCCACCCTGGCTCAATGTGTTGAGCGTGTTAACACTGCACCCAGGAGTAATAAACTCTAGTATGAACTGTGCCGGAGTTATTGCTACATGCTAATTGCACATGTAGATGTACCCAGAATTGGATAATTTATGCTGCTGAGAAGCCATTGTTGACAGGGAAGACTTTTTGGTAGGATAAAACCCATGCTGAACTTCAAGTTGTAGTCAGCAGTGTGGATGTACTTAAAATCACTAGAGTCTGAGGGTCAATCTGTAAAACGTTATTATTTTAACTCTATTCTTGCATATACTTCTTACACATACATTCTTACACATTTTACTGCCTAGTACTCTGCTGACTTCACTCTATTTTCGTCTCTTAGACATATTTCCCCATATGTAGGGTAGGAATGAAGTGGCATAGAGACAACATTATGAATTCTACACCACCTGAGAGTTTTTCTTCAGTAGAAACATCCTCATCCTCCTTTTTAGAGGAAGTTCAATGGTTGCTTGGCACCGCCGAGACAATATAGAAAGAATAATACAGTTGGAAACCTTATCTTTAAAGAGCGTAAAAATTACAATTAATAATAAAAAGTAAGTACTAGTAATAAAATGCCCCAACAAGCATTAGTATTATAGGAAAAGGATTAGTGCACCACGTGTAAGTACAGGTTCAGGTATGAAATTATTCTTCTTACTGATAGTATAGGTAAATCCATCTGTTTTTGAAGCTTCCAGAATTTCATTTTGAATCTGTAAACAATTTTACTGAAAGAAAAGGTAACACAGGAAAAAACTCAGCTCACAGTAGCAGAATTGCTTTTTTTATGGTAAGAAAAATATTTCTATTTACAATTTCTTTCTTTTTCAAGTAGGAGCTGGACTGTTCTCTGGCTTTCAATGGAACTACACAACAGTGCAACTGTTGGCAAGTCCACATCAGGTTTGGTAGCGCTAACAATAATGCCAAAGACCTTTGCATAGAGACACATATAATACAGAAGAACAAGCAAAACAAAGAAATGAAAACAAGGAACACAAGGAAAAAGAAAGACAATTCACTATTTTTGGATCAGCGTTTGAGCTTTGTTCGATGACTTTTAGGCGAACAAGATGATGCAAAATATTAGCCCATGGTTTTACAGCAATGTAGGAAATTACCCTATGTTCATGAGAGAACAATTGTTTAATATATTGAATCTCCATGAAAACTGCAACCCTTAATGGTAGCTGAGGGTGTAGTCCTCCTATATTACTGTCCAACTTACTGTCTTATTGGACTTACTGTCCAATAAAGATGCATCAATTATTATATATACATATTTTTCTTTTCTTTTCTCACCAGCAAATGATAAACTCTGGTTGACTTCTGGCTACACAGAGAGGTCAATAGTTCACATCTGATTTAATTTTTTGTATAGCCCCTCCTAATAATTTTTGTATTTCAGAATAATAACAGAATATATATATTAATGTTCCCACCTGGTTACAATCTCTCCAAAGTATGGTAGGATCTCATTTATACTTGTACCTCACAAGTGATAGATACATGCAGGTAATTGTTTTTGATTGGGTTTCAGCATGTGGCAGTTAGACTGAGCTCTTTTCCCATCCTGTAATATGCACATTGATTCATCACTATCTAGGTCAGCTCCAAACTCTGCCCATTTACCCATAGGGCACTGTATTCATGATTCAGTTGTGGTCTCTCTGCCTTCCCTGTCCCTTTCTGCAGGTCCATGTGCTGCTCACACTGAATGGGCTATTTTCAGCTCTCTGCTATTTGTAGACTTAAAAATATAAAGCTGTGCACCAATTCTAATGATTTACAAACATCTCTTTAAAAAAGTCTTAATTTTTTAAAAAAGGATAGCGCCTACATCATAAAAAATGAACTCAGATAGCATAGTACAACAATCATAGACTATGAACACCATCACCACAAAAACATCTATGGAGAGGTGGTATCACATCAGGACATGAAAATACTTATAGTGTCCATAGATTACACCATATGCCATACACACTATACTCTGTATACCATATATATTTCTGAGAGAGAAAACAAGATAGAAGAGGAGCAGAGAACCAGAGTGTAAGGGCATACTTACTTGCTATGGGTTTGGGAGCTGCCATCCACATGTGTACGTTGGAAATCAGGAGGAATAAGAACTTTCTGCTTAAAACAATGCATGCATACTTGGTTCCAGAAAATGTAAATGAAATTATCTGCAAGGCCTACCTTGAGAACTACCATTCTCTTGGTATCAGGTGACCCCACAGAATCACTACAGGGATTGCAGAGTTTGTGAGATTGCTTGACAGACTAGCTCTAGTGCAGTGGTTCCCAAACTCTGGCAGATTGCACACCGCCAATTTAAAATGATACAGTTAGTCTTACCTCGATCCTAGGTAAGCTTTTTGAGAGAATTATCCTGGCGCATGTCCGTGAGGGGCCAACAGGGGAGATTGTGCTTAGGGGCAACCAACATGGGTTCATTAGAGGCAGGTCCTGTCAGACCAACCTGATGGCCTTCTATGACCAGGTCACAAAATCCTTACATGCAGGGGTAGCAGTGGACGTAATATTTCTGGACTTTAGGAAGGCCTTTGACACTGTCTCTCACCCCATTCTCATTAAAAAAAACTAGGGGACTGTGGCGTTGATACCTACACAGTCAAATGGGTCACTAACTGGCTTTTGGGCCACACCCAGACAGTGGTGGTGGACGGGTCTTATTCAATCTGGAGGGATGTGGGCAGTGGGGTTCCGCAGGGCTCGGTTCTCGGGCCCGCATTGTTCAACATCTTCATCAGTGACTTGGACGAGGGGGTGAAAAGCACCCTGTTTAAATTCACAGATGACACTAAGATGTGGGGGGATGTGGGCACGCTAGAAGGAAGGAATAGGCTGCAATTGGACCTAGATGGGTTACAGGGGTGGGCAGATGAGAACAGGATGGGTTTCAACACTGATAAGTGCAAGGTGCTGCACCTGGGGAGGAAGAACCAGGAGCATACCTACAGGCTGGGGAACTCCCTTCTTGTCAGTGCAGAGGCAGA
>NW_005842209.1:1615487-1634520 GCF_000455745.1 Alligator sinensis | reverse complement strand
CACTGGTCAGGCCGCAGTTGGAGTACTGCATCCAGTTCTGGGCGCCGCACTTCAGGAGGGATGTAGACAACATGAAGAGGGTCCAGAGGAGGGCCACTCGCATGATCTGGGGCAGCAGGGCAGGCCCTACGAGAAGAGGCTATGGGACCTGAACCTGTTCAGCCTCCACAAGAGAAGGCTGAGGGGGGGATCTAGTGGCTGTTTACAAACTAGTCATGGGGGACCAGCAGGCATAGGGGAGTCCCTGTTCCCCCGAGCACTACCAGGAGTGACTAGAAATAACGGTCACAAGCTAGCAGAGGGTAGATTCAGACTAGACATCAGGAGGCGCTACTTCACTGTCAGGGCGGCTAGGACCTGGAACCAACTTCCAAGAGAAGTGGTGCTGGCTCCTACCCTGGGGGTCTTTAAGAGGAGTCTAGACGAACACCTCGCCAGGGTCGTTTGACCCCAGCACTCTTTTCTGCCATGGCAGGGGATCGGACTTGATTATCTACTCAGGTCCCTTTCGACCCTACCAACTATGAACTATGAGCCCTAAGTACCACCAGCAAATTTTTCAGTTCAACCTTAAGTACCACCAGCATTTTTGTGTTGTATAAAGTAATTATAATAAATCTGTTAATGTGTACCACTGACAGGTAGTCTATATACCATTGGTGGGACCTGTACCACAGTTCGGGAACTGCTGCTCTAGGGCAACTTACTGGTACTGCAGCCAGCCTTACATATACCCATCTTTCTCATGGAAAAGAGAGAGAAACAAGTCCTACACTGATCATTTCCTATGGGAGTCAAGAAGACCCTGGTGAGAAGACAGCCTACACAAATAGAATAAAAGCAAAACCTACATTTACCTTCTGTTATCAGTGGTCTATGCCCTGTCCTCGTACATGACAGGCTCCCAACTGCATGTTGCTGAGGGGGCTCAGTCACATGTCCCTTGGGGAAATTTTCTCTGTCATCTTGACTGGTATAAGGATTGCAAAGATACACTACCTGAGGGTTCAAGTGTTCCCTGTCTGCTTAGACACTAACATTTCTTGGACCACTATCACTATAGCTATGTTTTCTGTCTTGCACATGGACCATTGATGCTCTAACCTATCTATCAGGAATACCACCTCCTATTAATAAAACCTGAACCATGAAAAGTCTTTTTGTTAGGATCCTTCCATTAACCATCACCCAGCAACAAATATCAACTTTGATCTGAATGCCAAAGCTTGAATTTTAGGAACTCACTTTACTTATCGATCTATACATTACTCATCTGACAAAGATGACAACAATTGAGAGAATAGTGATTCTTTAGAAAATTTACTTTTGAGCAGGGAATGAAGGATAGAAAACCGTATTAACTTTTTATAGGCAATCCAGACATTTGGATACCTGTGGACTGGGACATCTGTACCACGGTTACAATTTAAGCCATCAGAGGATATAGACTAGTGAGTCTCAACTGGGTTTTAAGGGTGTAACAGTGCCCAGACTCTCTGCGAGCAGGTAATGACTCATTCTTCTATATTCCAGATGCCCCATGCTCACTCTCATATCCTGTGGATGAACGGCACCTCTGGCAGTTCCTCTAGGGGCTCCTACTCCCATTCCCAGTCCTCAGTCTTTCAGCACTCTGCTCCAATTGCCTCCCTGTGCTCTAAGCACCATACTCTACCATGCGTGGGTGGATATAGGGCTGTGCTTTTCAGCCTGGCTCATTCCCACATTCCTCTCGTGCTCCCAGAGCTGGTGGCTTGGGTCACTGGAGGAACAGCTGAAGCAGTGGAGGCTGCTTGCTCCCTCAGGTACAGACTGGAGGCAGGGAGGGGGCAGAGGAAAGAGCAGGGCATGGGAGGGTGATGCCCCTGTCACTCTCACAAAGCACCAGCCTCTGTGCCTCCAGCGATCACTGTCACCCTCTTTTCCTCCTGCAAGAACTCCATTCTTCAGCTGTCTAATGACCCAGACTACAATCTACCCTACCGAGCAGCCCCTGCCTGTGCTGAGCACCATGTACCAGTTCCTACTATGCTTTCAGGATTACCTTGCCTGCTGATTCCTGCCCTGCCAGCCTTATATGAATGTCCTGGGGTGTGAGAAAATAACCACTGTAAGAAATAAATGTTAAGTTTTTGAAATGCAATGCTAATACATTCCCAAAAGTTATGGAGAGATGCCTCCAGTCTAAAAAAGGTTGAGAATCACTGGTACAGGCAACTGTGACAGTTATATCAATATCAAGGTATACTAATACAAGCTGCTATTATGTACCTGTTATGTCTTCATGATTCTGTAGCATAGCAAAGCCATTCCAACTTTAACTCTGTCTAAGTCCGCCGAGGGAAATGCAGCCACTGAGTCTTATATTGAAGCTGTCCGGAGGCCTGCTTAAATGCCTGCTGACTAAACTGATTTAAGACAGGGATGAGCAGGAATCCTTCTGTTGACTAAACTGATTTAAGACAGGGATGAGAGGCAATAAAGGCATCTACAAGTTAGGTACTTCATTTTCAAGTACCTGGCTCCCAGAATGGAATTCAAAGCCCCGAGTTAGGGACTTAGTTTTCTTATACAGTATAGGGGGAGAACTTGGTACCTCAGAAAGTCTGCCAAACACTAGCCAGTGGAAATGTTAAGCAGAGGAATATGTCTCAGCTTAGATGTCTGAGTCAAGGCTGCAGATAGGCACCTCTATTCACAAAGGATCCAGAGCCAGGAATTCAGTCTCAAAGGCAGGCACTTACCAATATTCTTTGGAAAAAATGCACAAGGCTGCTTCTTTTTACAATGCCATGGCTTGCAGTGCCTGCCTCTTACATAATTATCTAGCAGTTAGAGCACTTGCACAGGGGTTCCTTACTCTAATGAATGTATGACCTTGCCCTGCCTTACCAGTCTATCAGTCTGTTGGGGGTACCTGTTACCCCTTCCACTGAAACTGTGCAAAGAATGAAAGATTAATGGTGCCAGAAAAAGAGCAAGCAAGAAGGTTTATGGTGGGCATGTCTACATGTACAATTAATGCATTTCTGTGCAGAAAATTCAGGCTCATTAAAGCACTCCCTGTTGTATATCTAAATGTGTGCCCCTGTTGGGAGCACATTCCTAGTTTAGGGCTGCTCCTGCCCTGATCTGCCTCCCCTGCAGCATCCAGGAGGAGCTCTGGGCTCTGGAGGGCAGGGGAGGTTAGTGGGGGGTACTAGAAAACAGAGCATTAGACTAATACACTGCACTGTAATTGCTGCACACATGTAGATGGTGAGTTTCTACTGCACATTAGATTAGTCTAATGCATAGTAAAGCATCTCATGTAAACATACCCTGTAGCTTAGTGGCTAGGGGTCTTGGCTGGGAGAGGAGGAGTCTTAGAGACTAGACCCTACTCTCAACACCATGTTTCTTTTTTATTTAATAACTATTTAATGTAAGTGCATAAAGTAAAAGCAGTGCAAAGTTTAAATTACAGCATCAGGGTCCTTCTTGCTTACTTTTGGCCCCATGAATTTTGCTTTCTTTGCTGCCCATCTGCCCAGCTTCAATACAATGGGTAGAATGCTCACTCATCCTCTGGCCCTGCTTTTGAATGAAAGTGGCTGTAGCTGCTGCATTTTATGCTGAATTTACTGCCACAGTTGGCGTGTATGAGCACACCTACTAGACTGGGCCCCTCTGGGTACTTACAACATGCTTATATTATACAAACCAAAGCCAAACTGAAAACCACTGTGCTGGCTCTGTACACCCTCACTGGAAAGAGCATAACTTATGTAAAACTTGTGTAAAACTAAGGAAGTGATACTCCTGCTGGACTCAGCACTGGTGAGACTACAGTTGGAGTACTGCGTCCAGTTCTGGGTGCCACACTTCAATAAGGACGTGGAAAAACCTGAGAGGGGCCAGAAAAGAGCCACCTGTATGACCAGGGACTTGCGAGGCAAGCCATACTAGGAAAGGCTGAGGGACCTGGGCCTCTTTAGCCTAAAGAAGAGAAAGTTGAGAGGGGACTTGATAGCGGCTTACTACTATCAGAGGTGTGCATCAGGAGCTCGGTGAACAACTGTTCACTAGGGCACTCCCGGGGAAGACCAGGACCAATCAATATAAACTCCTGAAAGGCTGCTTCAGGCTTAATACCAGGAAAAACTCCTTCACAGGCAGGGTGTCCAGACTGTGGAATAAACTCCCTCCAGAGGTGGTACAGTTGCCTACCCTGGAGTTTTCAAGAGGAGACTGGACAGTCACGTCGCTAGGGTCACCTAACCCCAGTTGTCTTCCTGCCTAGA
The DNA here is from genome assembly GCF_000455745.1 of Alligator sinensis. Lineage (NCBI taxonomy): Eukaryota > Metazoa > Chordata > Crocodylia > Alligatoridae > Alligator > Alligator sinensis. Next base: position 1,630,237 of record NW_005842209.1, on the reverse strand, counting down.
GCGGGAGGTGGGGGGTGCTGAACCCAGTGATCTGCAAGGTCCCTTCCAGCCCCTAACAATCTATGAATCTATGAATAAAACTATTAGTGTGGCCCAACATGGGCCAATAGACTCTAACGAGTCACTCATTAGACATATTGCCACAGCTACACTACTTCTGGTTGGAGAGCTAGCACATACAGAGCCAGTGTGGCAAGTCTCAGTATTACACTACATTATTCTGTGTAGATATATATTATATACTACTTTGCTGATCTTTTTGATCCAAATGGCACTTAGGTAGGAGCTAAGCACCTAGATACTTAAACTATGCTCATTTGGGCATAAACAGATGGCAGAACTAAAGGCACCCAGGGAAATTTCAGGCAAAAAGGAAGGCTTCTAATGAGGTTTAAGGCACATCCAGAATTAGGTGTCTACTGGGCAATATGTTTTATGGATCACTGTTTTGGGTGCTGGCACCAAACACTAAGTTCAGCTGTAGTGGTCTTTTTTTGGATCTGACCAGACTCACGAACTCTTTGTATTAAAAGAATATCTCAAAATGTTCTGCCCATGTAACTACAGCTGAAAAGCTAAAGAAAAAGATCACTTAAGGACTTTAGTGTCCAGATTTTTGGCACAGAATAGACCTCCAATGTGATTCAGTTTGATCTTATTTTCCAGATATTTTTCACATGTAGTAAGCTTGCTCTCAGTTTAACATGCAACATGATTCCATGACATGGTGAAGCCAGTGAACTTCATCTGGAAAAACCATTGTATTATCGAACATTGTTTTGAATGAATTCATACACCAAAGAGGATTTTTTTTAAAAAAACCCTCCTTTCACTTTTTCTCCAAAATAAATCCTTGTCTGTATGCAAAAGTTGCACTGATTGCATTTAATGATTTTATATCTATTTAGTTACAATGGTGCATCCCTCTATTAAGGCCATACTTACTCTTGGCTTATACAGAATTGGCTTAAGGAACAAGCAACTGCATCAACTAAAATCTTTTAAAACTAGATGCAAGCCAATTTAAGTATTCACACTAGGGCTTTTAAACTCTTGATTTTAAAATTAATTGGTTAAACTGGTGCAACCTCTGAGCATAAAGTAGATCTTTGGTTGTACTTATGAAATCAAAGGGGGTTGTAACAAAACTACTTATCAGTCAGAAAAATTAGTCAGTCATTTTTGCTCACAGTCGTAAGCATCTTTAAACTGTTGGTATGACTTATTTGTATTTTATTTACCCTCAGACTATCCTATTCAACCTCAAAAGGTGGACAGGTGGCACTCTCAAATCCCTGTGTCATAATTCTCCATAAACTCTGAAAATGTAACTGATAATATGTCAATGATTGCTATTCAAAGAGGTTAAATATTACAGCTAATTTCCTCACTGAAATCCAATCCGGGGATTATCAACAATAGGGAATCTGTTTTATTTGCATTTAATTTGTACCTTCACACTATTATCTTCCATGTTTTAGTTTCAGGAAATGTGGTCTCAGGCTATTATAACCACATTTCATGCTGCAGTTGCACTGTTATTTGAGCTCTAGGGTTGGAAATGACTTACGGAAAAAAATAAAGCTAGCATACTTTATTTTAATTATATTAGTGCTGTGTCTAAATGCAAAAAAATACTACAGTATATATTTAATATGGAGCACAGATTAACAGTTTTATGAGACATAAAATCTATCTATATCATTTTCTATTTACAAATCAGTTATATATCTTTCAACAAAACAAATGCCTATAGTCTAAAAATGAATAAGGAGAGCGTCAAACTAGCAATCACATGAGTAGTAAATAACATCTTAATTGGTCTGGAATGCTGGAGTTTGATTTTTTGGGGACTAGCTTTTATTTATTGATCTATATGGCATATTTATCTTTCCAGTGATTTGTATAAGTCTATTCCCTTTTCTCAGTATCGAATCCATGTATGGTTTTATATTGCAAATCCCATCTGGTGAACTAGCCAAGTAAGAGAAGCACTGTTGCTTCTGGAAAAGCCATCCATTTAAAAGCTTGCACTGAGGCAAGGATAACTTCACAGTTTTTACACTTTGTCTTCTGATAAAAAGAGAAAGAGAGAGAGGGAGAGAGAAGAAATGCTGCTATTATGAAGTTGCCACCCAATGCATGCTTCAATAGTTCTTTACTCTTCACTGGTTTGGCAGCACTGAGAAAACAAGAAAGGATTCAGTGTACACTGGGAAATGTCTTTTAAATGTTCCTGTGTATGTTTCATTTACTAGTCAGGATAGCAGACAGAAAGGGATAGGGTAGGTTGAATATGTCATGTGTAAACTCTGGGTTCAGTTCTTAGTAACATTTCTGCAGATCCGTTTTTAGTATTTTTATAGCATTTCAAGATAAACTGCACTTCACTTTATACATTACACTCTGCTGTGCAGTCGAGAACTGGCAAACTTAATCATTCTCAGCCAAGCTGGTTGGCAGAGAATTCAGCTCCTTTTCTAAATACATAGGTGTCCGCTGCTGAAGTCAGCATTGGAAGAAAAAAGAAATCTATCAATGACTCCCTTGTTCCTTATAAAATTATTGCTGGAAATGTCACCCCAAAGACATTGTTTGGTTGTTTTGCTTAGGACTGTTAAAGATCGACCCTAAAAATACGTCTACTGTTGATGCTAGAAGAAAGTTTACAAGCAGAAACATTACACCTACTTAATTTCTACTTTTTAAAGTGATTTCATAAACACACACAAAAGATGAAGCACTGATATCTGTCATCCTTCTGGTGTAACCTTAACTGCCTTGAAATGAGCTAATGGAATTTTTTTGGTATGTCTTTTAGAGAATACATTTGCATTTGACATAATTAGTGGTAGGCAGATCTAGCTACATCCAGGGGGAATCTCAAGACAACTGCTTTGCCGACTATTAGTGCTTAATTTCTGAATGTCAAACCCTGCACATCTTAATTTCTAGAGAATAAGCTCAATTGAACTTGCTCCCCAGTTATGCAAAAACTGCTCAGATAAAACCAAGTGGACACCAATGTAATGAATGTGGTTATTAAATTGTTTCAATTGAAAGAACCCTATTCTTACACCATCATAATGGGAACAATTTATCCCCACTGATCGGCCTGTCTCTTTTTTTCTGAGCTCTCTTTGATCTTGAAGCATATTGCAGTGGTGTGTCCTATTGAAAAGCAAAACTGGGGCAATTTTAATGCTTTTGTACCTTACCAGTGCTCTATTTTTTCGCTGTTTAAAAATAGCTGTTAATTATAAGTGCAGTTTAAATGTCTCAAGTGACCCAGAAATGCAGGTTGGAATGAGACAGATTGTGTGTGTGTCATAAAACAGATGTACTTTCACAGAGCAGTCTGAATTCAGCCCTCAATATGTATCTTTCTCTAAGGTTATTTCAATCAGGTATTGAACTTGTCTAAAAATAGATCTATATTTACTCCAAGAAGAAAAAGCCTCTTTTTCTAGGTGGGTGTATATTGCTGGTAGTAGTTGTAGAGATGAGGGCATTTCCCTCAGACTTCCAAAACCCAGGAGACCAGATGCCTCATTTAATCTCCAACTCTCCTACCTCTTGATGTAATAAGCTTCTGCTTTTAAAGAATATTTAGTGGTAATAAACTTCCAGGACCTCTTCTTATTTTGGTTGGATTAAGCATTACATACCTAAAAGTATAAAGTATACCTTGAAGATATGAAATTTCAAGCCTTTCTGACTTTTGACTGGCTTAATTTTTTTTCCTTTCACCAACACTCCCTTTTAATTCCTGTCCATGGTGAGGTTCATCAATAGAAGTCTGAAGAAGCAGCATGCAAATTAAATTAAGGCATGTTAGCGATTACTAGAGGGCCTGAACAAATCAGTTATTTATAAGTCTATTTATTTGTATGTTGTTAGACAGCAATTTACAGACGTTCCAATTCAGCAACAAGAATCTATTTCAACTTTCAGATTAGAATAGAGTGTCAAGTGCAATGAGTTTGATGATCTCTCCCCAGTCCCTAAAGATCAGTGGTACACATTTCAAAGCCACTACCACTTCATGAAGCTGAGTGGTTTAATGGTGAAGGAAGCCAAGGGTCAACTGATCTTGGAATGTACATCTCTCACCCTCCAGGAGAGAATGACACACCTAGTTAAGGGGCGAATGCAGGACAGGAAAGCCTAAAATGCACAAGGTAAACTTCACCTGCTCTGCAGCTAAACAGGAAACTTGAGTCAAAAGAGCATTTGAAACATGTTCCTCTCTGCTTGATTGTCAAGCTTGCTGCAGCTTTTACACACTAACATAAAAGTAATGTAATAAATTCAGCCTAGGAGCTCATACTCTCAAGGCTTTTAACAGGCTGGGTGAAAGATCTACATAATCATTTTATGCCGGAGTTAGCGTAAACTGCTATCATCCAAGGAATCAGTTTTTTGAGGCTAATTTCTTATGAATAAAATTGGTCTTGCTTGGAGTTTCAGGGTTTGGGAGCCCTTGAAGCTTCTCCTGGACTTCAGAAAGTGTGAGCAAAATGGGCTGCTTTGCATTTTGCTGAAGTACTATGAACCCCCTACAACAGATTTTGCACACCTGACTAGCCTAGAATACCAGTCTCAAATGCCACTTCTGCCTATGCATATCATTGGTTGGGAGCCTTCTGATTGCTGGAAAAAATATGTCCTTTCAATATTCCCATTATTGTGACTGGTTGCTGTTATGATGGAAAACACAGACATGATAGTAGCTAAAATGATAGTACAGCCACATTTGAGACAGGAAAACTAATATTTAGAAAAAATGCTAATTTATTATCCAATTATTTTTTCATCTCTTGTTGAATATATCATGGTGACTACAGGTTTGATCCAAAGCCCTGGAGATAATGGGAGTGTTTCTATGGGTTTTCAATTAGCCCTTTAGAATTTAGGTCAGAGTTAGGTAAAACATATCAAAATGCACTTGCCTTTAAGCATGTGCTGAAGTTATCACTATTTGGCAAGCCATTGAAAAATCTGACTTAACACTTATACTTAGAATGAAACATCATGTTGAAAAGGGATGGACACAAGCTTAAATGCTTTACTGAACTGAAGTCCGTATTCTACCTGTAATTCAATATTTTAATTTCAGTCACAATTATCCCTATTATATCTAGACATACAGGACCAACTACACCCCTGGTGTAATTTCAATGGCCCCAAAAAGTTAGAGCAGAGGCAGATTTTGCTCCTATCATTTTTCATGTTCTAAACTTAATTTTTTCTTCACAGTTAACAAAACAAAATGTCATTCAGGCTGCCACATTAAAATCAATCCCTTTTTTGTATCAACAGGCAATGTTTTTCCATCTTGGAAAACAATATTTTCCTTTTACACAAGCAAATAGCGATCAGCTCAGAAAAGGTATTCACATTATGCCTTTCATTCCAAGTAAATGAAAGAGCTTGTTCCACAAAAAGAAAAAGCACAACCTTGTGAAAGCACAGCACGGGGGACAGGGAGAAGCAAATGACTTAAGAAGTTAGAGTTACAAAGACTCTTCCAAACCCTTCAATAAAGAATATACAGAACAAATATATTAAAAATATAAAGCAATTACATCATTAAAATAATTTTTAAACAATAGACTATAAATACATAAATAAATGCATACCAGATGGCAAAGTTAATAGAAAACATTGCTGTGGGATTTTGCTGCATTAAATCTGCCTTTAAGATAATGCTATCTGTTCAAGGGGAGTCGGCTAGTTGCTGTTGTATATTTGAATATGGTATATTATGGGTTCTGAACTCCATTCACACATGGATATAATTTCATATGTACTTTAGTATCCACTGGTGGTATATCTAAAGGTGGACCTTTGCACTGATAATGTTAATTAAAATAAATATACCCATGTTTTAGGATTAATAACCAATCTTTTAGTGAATTCCCAGGTACTGTGAAAAAACATGACCATGTCAGGGCATGTGGAGAACAGTTCTATTTTGATTTTGTTCTTATTTCAGACATAGAACAGCTGCATGCTATAGATCAGGCAGAATATATACATCAGTTTAAATGCTAAATATATACACATATATTTAAATGCTATTTTTGCTTTTAAATTGTTATGAATTTATTAATTAACCTTAAAGATTTGGAGGTTTAGTACAGAAAAGTACTCAGTAATATCTATGTTTGATTGAACAACCTCCTATTCAACTCTCTTCCAGTTATCTCCAATGTCTATTTTACCTCCTTCTCTTTCTGGGGATCAATAACCTTCCTATGTCCCCTTGCCTCCATTAGGCCTGCAACGTACAGGTCTCTTACCTCTCTTGAGCTGCAGGCAGTCAATATACTTTTTATGTACTCACTTTCTTGCTTCATTCCCCAGCTTTCTGGATTTCCAGTCCCTTAAATCCCAGCTGACACACAGACTGGATGGGAAAAGTGACAATTCTGGCAAAATGCTTTGAGAGGACTGGTCTCACAGGCCTAACAGAGAGGTCCCATGGGGTCCTTTATGGGATCTTCCATGGTGTAATCCAAGGGAAATTTAGGGAGAAGGTCTGGCAATCCATTTTTGGTGCATAGTATGGTGGAGGTTATGGAAGGCCATATGCGGGCAAACACATGAAGCAGGAATTAGTTTATATGACCTTGTAAGAGGAAAGCAAGGATATACAAGTGGAGGAGAAACTAATGGAGAGTTAAAAGCAATGAGTTTAATGAGGGTATTTCACCCCTATAAGTATATAAGGGGTGTGCATCAGGATCTGGGGGAATGCCTGTTCACCAGTGCGCCCCAAGGGACAAGGTCCAATGGTCACAAATTCCTCCAAGACCGTTTTAGGTGGATATAGAAAAGGAGATGCTATATCTCTGCAGCTACTATCTGAGCCCCCAAGGCCTGGAATAGACTCCCTCCAGAGGTGGTGCAAGCACCTACTCTGGACTCTTAAAACATTTGGACGCTTATCGTGCTGGGATCTTTGGGCCTAGCTGACTTCCTGCCCCTTGGGGCAGGGGGTTGGACTCGATGATCTTCCAAGATCCCTCCCAGCCTAATATGTATGAATCTATGAATCTATAAGATAGGTAGTATGAATCATGGAATAGAGGAGCAGGAAAACAGACAAAGAAGCAGGACTGGAAGGATACTGGGAGGCAAGAAGAGAGTTTCCTTACACAAACTGTTTTAGAAGGTTTAACACTGTTCAGTTTGAGGAAGGGGTAAATGCCAGATTAAAAAAAGTAATTTAGGCAGAATATAAGTACTTACATTCAAAACAGACATTCTGAAGCCCCTGCTTTAGCATGCTGCCTAATGCTACAGATGTACCAGTTTTTGACTTTAAGGGATATGCCTACACTCCTCCAGTGCTCTAAGGGAATATAGCAATTGAGTGCATTTTATTCAACTGGTTCATCTGCTTGCACATGCCAAACCTGTAAATGAGCTGGTAGAACCACTTGAGGGGGTCCCTTTTGCTGTTACTCTTAAGATATTTGACTCTGGCACCAGATGGCAGGACATGGCTTCACTGCTTCCTTCATTGCCATGCTTCAGAATGGTGTTCCCATGTAGACACACCTGATTGGGTCAAAATTCTGTATGTGCCCTAAAGCACTGCAGCCTTGACAGGGTTCAACATCTATATCAAGCCTGATCAATTCAGTGCTCCCTGTGGTATGTATAACCCACTTCCTGGTGAGTGCTGAAAATAATGGGCTAGAATCATGCTCATTTTTGTTCCTTTTGACTCAATGAATATTAAATTCTTTTCTGGACAATGGCACAACTTCAACAGAAAATGCGGCAAGTGCTCCTGAATCAGAATAGCTTATAGCTTGGTGGTTAGGGAACTTTCTAGGAAGGTGGGAGATGAGGGTTTGAAACCCCTCAGGTAGAGGTGGGAATTGGACATAGGTGTCCCACATCATGGGTAGGAAAGATTTTTTGGGTAGATGTGATATCTTTTATTAGACCAACCAAACAGTTGGGAAAAAGTTCCTTGCAAGATTTCTAGAACAAATAAAAGATACCACATCTACCCAAAGAACCGTGCCTGTCTATGTCCTTACACCAATGTGGCTACAGACAACAACCCTGCCACATCATGGATGGCTGCTTTAACTACAGAGATGTAACATCTCCTTTTCTTGTGCCCATATTTTTAAAGAATTGTCACAAAACTTTGTTTCTGAAAGGAAGATAGTGGCTTCTAGACTGTGAATCCTGAGTAGGGGGAAACGCCTCTCAACTGCTAGGAATAAGGCAGGGAGGAATGAGATGACTGAGATTTAAAAGACATAATTTTTCTCAGTGTTTTCTGTTGGCTGGTATAATAGGGAGCCTGGGGCCCCTTGTTACCTTAAGGGAGAAGCAGCCAAAGGGAGGCCCCCCAGGTAAGGGAAGACTACTCATTATGGGCTGCAGAGAAGTAACCAACAGGGACCAGTAGGTTGGGTTCAAGTTACACTTTGACCCTTGGGGGGAGTCTGCAAAAATAAATTAGCCAGTGTTGGGGCTGTGTGCATGGGTTTCTGCCAGTACCGTGGGGCTGAGGCCAATGGTGGTAGCAGCTGGAAGGAGGCACCGCCATCACTGCCTGGGCTGCTTACAAAGGTGTGGGGCAAGGCAGGGGCTGTGCATGGTGGCACATGGGCTCTGGGCTATTGCAGCGGAAGGGGAGGGGTGGGAAGGGGTACTGACTGGCCTGCAAGGGGGGTTCTCGTCTCTTATAGGGTGGGGGCCTCAGCCCTCCCCCAAACTCCCCCATAATTTGAACCCTGCAATAGGCTAGGAGTGCCTATTGCAAGGCTGTCAGACCAACAATAAGACAGGAGAGCAGAAAAAGCATTTCTATAGAGTAGCAGCTGTAAACTGTCCTAGAGGCCCAAGTGGAGCCACCTGATAGAAAGGGGTGGGGCTTATAGAGGCTCATAAGACCACTGCCTGAAACCAGGTGGTCAGTCTGGCCCTGCAGGCAGCAGGGAGAAGAGCTTTGCAGGAGAAGCACTGGCTGGTACCAAAGAGGCCCTGGGAACTACAAGCAAAGACTCATGGTTTGCCAGAAAGTTTGACTCAGTGTGGGGATAGTTTTGGTTTTAGTTTTATTGGGCTTGTGTTTTTGTTTAAGCTTTAAACTGGTGGGCTGAAAGTGGCTATAAGGGGTGATGATGAGGCCACAGTGAGGTGCCTGAGGGGCACACCAAGGCTTAAGCCACAGGGGTGCCTGAGCAGCATATGGTGTGGTGAGCCCTGCCAGGGGGATAGATTCATGACATAGGCAGGCAGGGGCCAAGAGAGCCAAAAGCCTGAGCTAGAAAGGAGGTAGAGCTGGCTTGAGGCTGGGGGACAGAATCCAGGGCCAGGGGCCCAGAGCCCAAGAGGGGTGAGATGGAGGCTGAGCCCAGAAGCTGGGTCTAGTGCAGTGGGCTGAGGCCAGAGGCTCAGCCAGAGAAAGGAGGCAGAATTCAGGAAAACTGAGGCCCTGACATGGGCATGGAGAACTGAGGAGGTCTAACAGTGTATTGGGGCAAGGTGCCCCACTGGAATGAGAACTGACAACATCTGCAAGTGGCCATAGGGGCAGAAAGAAGCCATGTATTCATGACTTCTTTCTACCCCTATGGCCGCTTGCAGATATTATCAGATCTCATTCCACTGCAGTCTTTAAGGCAAGCAGTATACTAGAGCATGGACAGACCAGGAGGCCTCACCTAGTACCTGAGGGGCAGGATGGGGATCAGCTGGGTTCAGGAGAGACTCTCTGATCAATAATAGACTCTGGGACCCAGCACCAGCCTCCCTTTTCATTATCAAATTATTCCAAAAATGGTGTAGCAGGAAAGAGGAAATGGAGGATATCCTAGGAGCAGGAGTCACATGGCCACCAGGGGGCATCCCAGCCACCTCAGGGCTTTGATCCTTGTTACAGCTGGTTCTTGTGTACTCACCATTTAATGTGCTGACTTAAAGCAGCTTCCCACTCATTGTCATTTTCAGATGTCAAATCTTCTATAGAAAGTCTCAGTACCTAAAATAGGTTTCTCTTGTGGATGTACACCTAAAAGTCACATCGCAACTCCTGAGTTTCTTTTTGGGGACTAGGTATCCATGATCAAAAAGGTGATTCACTCATCCTGATTGTAAATTACATATTTTTCAGCATTAGTAGTTAAAAAACAGATTAAGCTTTGCCACAATCCTCAGTAGCAGGCTCACAAAAGGCATGTCTATATAGCCAGACCACAAATACTATGGTGCTGCTGAGTTCTACCAAAGTACCTAGTTTGATGGATTATAAATTGCTCAAGGGAAATAAAATCTCTAGAAATGTTTGTTCTATGAGAGCAGAAAGTAGACCCTTTTGAGCTTGGCTATATAATAATAGCTAACTGTGTAAATATTTTTAATATTAACATGCCAGATACACATTCATAATCATTCTGGTACTATTTCCCAGTATCTGTTCCTGCTTGCTTTGTGTTATATTACATTGCTTCTCTTGAGATGGTTTTTACCCCTATGAGAAGGTGTCACCCACTGTCCACACCTTTACCAAGCGTTGTTTTTCCTCAGTGGGTATAACTGCAAACCAGATGCCACTTATTACTTCTTTTCAGGAGGTTTGCTATATTTGTGATAAAAACTAAAGAAAACTGTCTGTACACTGTATAATGCTTCTGTAAATTATATCCCATTAAGACACCATAAAGCAATTTTTATGGTTTATTTTTTGGGTGCCACACAGCATTTCTAGACAAACTGTGACTTGGGGTAAGGCTAATGATGTTTTCCCAGGTGCTTAAATCCATACTAATTACTGAATGGTAGGAAAGAGGAAATCTGATTTTTTGTGATTCCTGACCCCTTACTCTAAATCCATTAATACTCATGGATTTAGCATGACTGGACCTGCTGGCAGCAAACTAAATGTCTGGCTCTGTAGTGGAAGATAAGGAAAATGATTTTACTACCATCCAGAAACTTCATTACCCCCCACCCCAGGCCCACAGAATATTTATGTATTTTCTTAATTTTAATATTTAAAGAGCATACAGTCTAAAACACAACAGCAACAGTGAAACACAGGCTACATGTGACGGTGTCTGATTCTTAAGTTTAAGCTGAAATGACAGGACTATTTTTCCTGTCACACATTCTGGCTGTCTCAGTATGGGATGCATTTATGGGGTATGTCATAACCCAAAGGTATGATTTTGTGTGTGCTTCAGCACTAGAATTATTCTCGCTAAATTGCAGCTTTGTTGCACGGTGGAGTTTTCTGCTGTAGAGGAGAACCCCGGTGCAAGGGAGAATTTCCCGCCAATTTGTAGCTTCCTTTGCAGGGTGCATTGCTCAAGTTGCAAGAGAAATGCACGGTGCAAAGGAGTTCCCACCACCCGCATGCAATTTTGTGTCCCGCTATTGGCTAGTTCTAAATTATTCCCATGTGGCGGCTAACGATTGGCCTGTCAGCCGTATAAGAGGCTTGAGCAGTTTCTGCCCAAGCCGAAGAGGACTCCACATCCATCTCGTGGGGACTCTGGGTACACGGCAGAGTAATAGAGACCCTGTGTGAGATTCAGAGGAGTTTGGCGACCTGATCCACTGCCCACCTCTTTCCATCTTCGAGCGATAATTCTTTTAAGACGTATCTACGAGGTTTCTTTTTTGGTGGCGTGCTTGTCCAGGGCATCCGGAGCTCTGTTTCCGTGGAGCCTAGCAAACTCCACGTGATCGTTCGTGTCATTTTGTTTGTAACTGCAACTCAAGCAAGTTTTCCAGCCTGCACCGCAACCATCTTCGGTGTAAGTAAACAATCTTTAAACCTACCATTACGAGTCCGTGCCTAATTCTAGCGTGTTGCCCGTTCTCTCCGACCCTGCATGCCCAGGCTGCTGGCCACAGCCCGCGCAGAGCACAAAAAAGGGCCCGGCTCACACCTGGCCTGCACAGCGTACATAGTCAATCTGTGTATTATTAACCATACATTCTACCCATGTCATTAAAAACTCCCCCAACCAAGGGTCCACGGCCTAAAAGGGAAGGCAGAGTAGCACAGCCGACCTTTCAGCAAGTTCATCTGGATACTATTTTCACCTGTACTCTTTATGTGATTTTGGCAAGTCACATTCCTCCCGTGTGCCTCACTGTCCTATCTTTAATATAGGGATAAACAAGCATAGCTACTTTTGGGAAGTACTATAGGACCTATGGATAAAAGGAGCCATATATATGTTAAGTGATCCCATTATTAAAAGCTTTATGATGACTGGTGCTTATAGCTAATTAGGTACTTTAGAATCACAGTATCATAGAATAGTAGGATTGGACAGGACCTCCGGGCTAAGTACAGGCAATCAAAAAGCCCAAGGCTGAATTGATTCAATCTTCACAGGTTAGTCCAAGCTGCATAGGTTGAACAAATAAGTAAGTGAACAGACATTCACTTTTGAGTCTGGAAATGAAGCCACATGCCTGCAGTGGCCCAGACCAGAAGCCTGAGGGTGCTAGAGCAGGCCTCTCGGCTCTGCTGGAGCAGATAGCTTGGGCCATGGCTAGCCCACCCACCATGTGAGGTGGGGTTTGCAGGGGAGGGTCTTGGGATGCTGCAGGACTAGGAGTTAAACTTGAACCTGGAGGGGATTTAGGGGCTTTTTTACATGTGTTCCCACTGCAGCACCTGGTGCTTTTAATTAGTGAGTCACACTAATTAAAAGCACCTGGTGCTGTGTTGGGAGTGGGTGCACAGTGGTGCAGTGCACATCAGTGCTGAGAAAATGGTGGTGGCATGCTTTGAATTAAAGCACATTGAACGTGTTTTAGTTCAAAGTGCACCACCACCATTTTCTCAGCATTGGCGCATTCTTTGCCACTGATACATGTGGTGCATGAGGTGATTAATTGAGTCTACTTTGGTGCACTGGATTTCCAGGGTGTTGGAGCAGACTCCCTACGTGTGTGTAAGTGCCCTGGAACAGGAGTTCAATAAACTGATGTAATCTAAATCAATTAAGTCTGATACTACATCCATCTGGGTTTATCTTAAACAGGTTTCAACCATTTTGAAAGTGGTTTATGCATACTTCTGTTGTGTTACAGATTTGAACCGGTTTCTGATCATTTGTACCGGTTTATGTGTAACTTTTATCCCTAGCCCAGGAGGTCATCTAGTCTAACCTTCTGATAAAGGCAGGATCATCCCTGACTAAACAATTCCAGTTAAATGTCTGTCCTACCAGCTCTTAAAAATGTCCAAGGATGGAGATCCCATCACCTCTCTGGATAGCTTCTTCCAATGCTTAAACACCCTCATAGTGAGAAAGTTCTTCCTAATATCCAATCTAAATTTCCCTTGCTGAAAAAAGCATTCTTACACAAATAAACTGTGAGATTCTTTGACTCAGAAAATCACTGAAGGCAAGAGGATCAGAAATTGGAGTGAGGAGGGCATCCATGGCTACAGATAGAAATACATAAATATAATGAAAAATAAAGAAGTTTAAATCATCACACTATAGAATAGAGGCAGAGCACTAACTACATGAAGTTAGAAAGAAGTTTTTTCCACAGGGCAAGTGGTTATCTTGAGCTTTCCTGCAGGTTTTTCTGGTGCATCTAAAGATAGTAATGATCAGAGCTGGGATACCGAATAGATGGCCTATAGGTCTGATTCAGTACATCATGCATATATTGCTACTTTTCCATAAGGCTAGAGCATTAGTATCTCTCCTCCCTGATCTGGTCACATAGATCAGGTATATTTGGTTTATTCACCACTAGCGAAGAGGAGTTAATTCATAGATACACATATTGTTGGAAAAAAGGGGTAGTATTCCTTATTATTTCACTGTCTTTTCTCTGTCACCATTCAGCTGCCACAGAACCCTGCCATGATTTAGTCCAGTTTTTGAAAGCTATTGCTCATTTTGACATCTTATCCCATAAGTGAAACTACTGTAAGTGTGGAGGAATCTCACAAACCCAGACAATTCCACACAACCATTACTACTGCAAATTCTGTCATATTTTGTGAGAGAATATTCCTTATGGGACATAGGATGATAGCATCTGAATCAGGGGTTTAGGTTGTAGCCGTGTTGGTCTAAGGATATAGGCAGACAAGGTTCCTTGGGTGAATTTGATATCTTTTATTAGACCAACCCAAATGGTTGGAGAATAGTTATTAAGCAAGCTTTCGGGTTCAAAAACCCTTCGTCAGGCTCAGGAAGCTGCAGCAGTTGGCGTGTGCTCTTCCTGGATGGAATGAAAAGTAAACAAGCCAGGGGCTGGGCTGGGCTGGGCTGGGCTGGGGAGTCAGTTGCCAGGCAGATTATAATGTATCAAAAATCCAATGTCTATGTTTAGTCCCTGATCTCTAGTATCCAGCAGGTTGATGAAATGGAGCTCATAGGCTCGTCTCTGGGATGTGTTGTGTAAATTTCCCTTGAGGATCAGGACTGAGAGATTGGAGAGAGAGTGGCCCTCCTGTGAGAAATGTGCCCCCACCGGTAATGGGGTGTTTCTGTCTTTGATGGATTTCCGGTGTGCATTCATTCTGGTGCGCAGTTGTTGTCTGGTCTCTCCTACATATCTTCCATCAGGGCATTTGGTGCATTGGATGAGGTATACTACATTCCTGGAGGTGCAGCTGTAAGATCCTGGGATGCTGATGGCTCTGTTGTGGGGTGTAGTAATAGTGGGGGTGGTGGAGATGTGGGGGCAGGTTTTGCATTTCTTGTCATGGCACAGTCTGGATCCTT
>NW_005842209.1:1550672-1613900 GCF_000455745.1 Alligator sinensis | reverse complement strand
CCTCAGATACCACTGCATCTGTACTGAAGAGAACACCCGGGATTGCCACCTCACCAATCTTAAAAAGGCTTTCACCCAGCAAGGACACTCCTCCAGAGAGGTAGATCGCACGTTTGAAAGAGCCACCTGGATACCACGTGAAGAACTGCTGCAGTACAGAAGAAAAACACCCACAAATCGCACACCGCTGGTTATGACCTATCACCCATCCCTTGAACCTGTACGGAAAATCCTCAAAAAATTGCAACCCATATTAGAAAAAGACCCTATTCTTAAAAAGATCTTCCCAGAGCCACCCATCCTAGCCTTCAGACAAGCACCGAGCCTCGCCAACCTCATCACCAGAAGCAAACTTCCTCAACCCCAGAACACACCAAAAGGATCCAGACCGTGCCATGACAAGAAATGCAAAACCTGCCCCCACATCTCCACCACCCCCACTATTACTACACCCCACAACAGAGCCATCAGCATCCCAGGATCTTACAGCTGCACCTCCAGGAATGTAGTATACCTCATCCAATGCACCAAATGCCCTGATGGAAGATATGTAGGAGAGACCAGACAACAACTGCGCACCAGAATGAACGCACACCGGAAATCCATCAAAGACAGAAACACCCAGTTACCGGTGGGGGCACATTTCTCACAGGAGGGCCACTCTCTCTCCAATCTCTCAGTCCTGATCCTCAAGGGAAACTTACACAACACATCCCAGAGACGAGCCTATGAGCTCCATTTCATCAACCTGCTGGATACTAGAGATCAGGGACTAAACATAGACATTGGATTTTTGACACATTATAATCTGCCTGGCAACTGACTCCCCAGCCCAGCCCAGCCCAGCCCAGCCCCTGGCTTGTTTACTTTTCATTCCATCCAGGAAGAGCACACACCAACTGCTGCAGCTTCCTGAGCCTGACGAAGGGTTTTTGAACCCGAAAGCTTGCTTAATAACTATTCTCCAACCATTTGGGTTGGTCTAATAAAAGATATCAAATTCACCCAAGGAACCTTGTCTGCCAACATCTGAATCAGGCACTTACATTAGAGTACAGGAAAACAGATGTGTCCTCCCAAACATTATTTTATTGTCTCTGCTTTTCCCCCTATTTCTTTAAAATGCTTGATAAAGCCTTTTTAAAAATAATTTACCAACGTTTAATACAACAAAATGTTTTTCACCTGTAATTGGTATAGCAAAGGGGAGCAAATGTTTTACTTCATTGCAGAAAAGGGAGTTGATAATGCTTTTAAATGATCATATATCATACATATATATGAAAATCTCACAGCGAAAGTTTTTGAACTGTTTGTGTAGGAGGAGGAAGGGAGAATAAAGGACCTGTTAAAGTGAAATATTCAGGTACTGTACAATATAGAAACTCAGGTAATTTGATGCATTGATTAATCAGACCTAAATCTACAAAGGGAATGCTGATGTGTCTTACTGCCACACTAGGCACAGAAGAAAGCACAAGGATCCCTATAGGAAATAAAATGGTCAAGAATGAGTTTATCAGTGGGGTGGAGAGGGTTGAGAGCTGTACAAGAAGATACAAAATGCACATATGTATGAATAGAACTGAGTATCATTTCCGTGTATGGAGGGAAACCAATATGTAGTGCTTTAAGAACTTTAAAACACTCTTATGTTCATAGACTTTGGATATATTTTCTGTCTCTTTCCTTTTTCTCCTTACTGAATATTTATAGAATGTTACATTTCAGGATATATGCATGGCTGATCAGATCAAATGTACATGGGGGAAAAGCTACTTTTCATATATATAGTGTAAGTCATAGAAGATAGATGCATTTTAGTGTCTAATTAGGCAAAAGAACATTTTTCCTGCAGAGGGAGAACAAAATAATGTGAGTTTGCATGTATATGTTCAGTTGTGTGTGCAATGAGTGTGAGTGTGAGTGTGTAGACAAGGTTCTTTGGGTAAATTCGATATCTTTTATTAGACCGACTCACATAGTTGGAAAAATTCTTCTTAGCAAGCTTTTGGGCACAAACACCCTTCATCAAGCTGAGGAAGCATCTGCAGATGGTCTGTGTTCTTCCTGGATGGAGTGGTAAAGCAGCCAGAGGCCAGTATATATGCAAGAAAGCCAGTCAGTTTCTTGGCAGTCAGTGTGTGTGTATGCACAGATCAGGTAATTGTTCAGGCAACTACCCATTTGAAAACCATTTGTGTTAAATGTATGCACAGGTATGTATGTATATAGCTGGCTCACTGACCTTAGTCTTCCCCTGCTGAAAATGCATTGTTATTATTATATTATGCATTATTATTATATAATATAATAATATATTATATTATAATTCTAAGTCATATTATATTATGCATTATTATATTATAATGCATTATTATTATAGTAATAGACTGTAGGTGAGAGAGTGACATACACATGTGAAAATAATAGGATCACAATGCTAGAGGCAGTTTTGGGAGCTATCAAAAGGAGGACTAACAACAGACTTTTAGGGAGAGATCTGTACATATATGGATACCACATCCATTAAATGGACCTTCAACACTAGCTTCAAAGCCGAAAGTGAAAAAAGGAAAGCAAGGAGATGAACCTGTAGAAGTAATTTCATTTGAACTAACCCCAAGGATGATGATGATAGAAACTGATGACAGGGACTGAACTTAATTGGGTAAGGGGCATGAAAGATACAAGGAACCTATTTCTATTAAGTTGCTATACTAAGTACGCTTCTACAAATAATTTGGTTTAGGGAAGGATAGTCAGAAGTGGGCTATATCACCCATTTGGGGAGACAGAGCCAAGATCAGGGCCTTGATCTTGCTGTCTATATGCAGGTAATTTTTTTCCTGAAGCCAATTGGATTTTGGTGTAAGACTTTAATTTGGGTCTTAAGGAAGGTCTGAGAAATTAGAAAGTTATAGAAGATTCAGAACTAAAAGCTAAGTGAATTTTTTTAGCTAGAACTATGGAGAAAGAGTTCATTATTTTATAGCTACAAATGATGGAGAGGTATTGGTTAAAAACCTATACCTACTTTTTAAACTTCTAAATAAGTGCCAACATCAACATGTTATCAGGCCAACATAAACCCATGCAAGTTCTGCTTAGCCCAGTTGTTCCCTGGTAATGTATAATATAACTTGAATGAAAAAAAATATGCAAAGCTTTTACTTCCAGCCTCTAAAAAGTAAGGTATTTTGATGTTTGGAATTCAAAGGTTCCAGGACTGTTTCTCAGTATTATCATAAATCATTAACACCGATGGTAAAAAGGGCCATTAGGAAAAAAATGTGTTTTAAGAAATGAGACTATAATTGTACAGGATAATCCTAGTTTTCCAGAAAAAAAACATGTAGGGAAGAAAAAACCTAGGTCCTTCTGATAAGAGTTTTTGCTGGGTAGTAATCAAACATAAATTAAAGAAATTATGCAACTGATCTACTATAACAGTGGTGCCCAATCTTTTTGCCAAGCAGGCCAGATTGACAGTGCCTGATTTGTCTGCAGGCCAGATCTGTTGTACAGGGCAGGTGCAGTGGGGCCTGATTCAGCTGCTCAGGGAGGGCAGGGAGTAGCCCAGCCCCAATTCAGTCATGTGGGGAGAGGGAGCATAGCCCAGCTCCAGCCTGGCTCCACAGGGGGAAGATGTTGTGACTGGGTCACAGTCTGGCTGCATGAGGTAAGAAGGCATGGCTTGGGCATAACCCATCCCTGTGGGGCTTGGGAATTTAGCAACAGAGTTACCATTGCTCCCTCACCATCACATTTCTCAAATTGTGGGGAGGCCTGTGGGTTGGAAGCTATGGCTCTGCAGGCTGGAGGGTGGGTACCCCTGTAATATACTCCTGATGCATTTTCCACTTCAATGCAAATGTTAAACTGAGTTATTGGATCTAACTTTGATTATAATCGTGCTAATTTTACACTGGTATAACTCTTCTGATTTCAGTCTTCTGATTTCTCTGCTGTAAGATAGATCAAAACTGGGTTCCCTTGCATCTGGATTTCCCATGTCCTCAATACTGACAAAATCAGTTGGGTGCAAATCAGATGTTCTGAACATAGTAAAGTTCAGTGAATGAGCTTCCAGTTTACAGGTGATGGCCATCTGCAGTTAGCAGTGACCACCCTAAAAATATTTACAGAATTAACTCTCATGGAAATAAATATGCATTAGGTGTTCAGATACCTCTTGAAGATCCAGTGGAATTATAGGGACCCTTTCTTACTTTTATAAGGAGACTTTCCATTGACCTACTGGAATCTGAATCAGGTTCCTAAAGAAGGTACAGTTTTGCATATTAGGTGTACCATTTAAACAGCCATACTCTTTTGATAAATCATTCAGATTTATCACTCATGTTTGACTTGTTCAGCATAGAGCAGGTGGAGAAAAGTGGAGAAACAGACCTTCGGTTTGACTAGACATGTCTATACTTCAGACTTATAGTTCCAGAGAACAGTGTACTCAAACAGAGTGCTGCTCTGCCCACGTTAGCTTCTGAACTGTGGTAGTATTACTCTGGTGCTGCAAGTTGGCCTTTCAGAGCACCGAGGGGCAGTGCTACCATATTTACCTGAATCCAAGATGATTTTGAATACAAGATGACCTTCCAATAATAAGATTCTAGACATGAAAAATTATAAATTTATTATAAGTTTTCATGTCTAGAATCTAATTATTGGAAGGACATCTTAAATTTGCCCCCCTGCACTGTTGTGGCAGGAAAGCAGCAGGGAACAAATAGTAAGGAAAGCAGGGGCCTGAGGCCAGGCAATAGAGATAGCAGTCATCATCAGGGAGGGAAGCGATAGGGAAAGCAGTGCTGTGGGGACAGGGCTGGGGGAAAGCAGCAGCAGGGGGGCAAGTGGTAGAAAAGGCAGGTGCAGGAAGGCAGGCAGTGAGGAGGCAAATGGTGTGGGGAGCAGGCAGACCCCTCCTCCTTGTCCCCCATTGCCTGCCCACCTCCATTTACTTCCATGCTGCTACAGGGAAGGTGTTCTGATGCTGTTATCGGCTGATCTGGGCACAAGAATAGCTCCTGCCCCACTCGTGCTCTGGCTTCAGGAAGCAGGGAGCCTGGCTTAGTAGTGTGCAGGTTCCTCATTCCCTCCCCACCTTGCCTCCCATCTCCCCCATCTCCTTGCCTGGAAGGAGGAATCTGTGCTGCCTCAGCTGTTCCCTGCAAGGTGGGGTAGGAGCAGCTCTGGGCCTCCACCCATGTCCCTTACCTGCATCAGCTGGGAGCTGTGGGGAGTGGCTGTAAAGGGAGCCCAGCTCAGCTGAGGGCTGCAGAAATGGTGCACAGAT
Source organism: Alligator sinensis (assembly GCF_000455745.1). NCBI lineage: Eukaryota > Metazoa > Chordata > Crocodylia > Alligatoridae > Alligator > Alligator sinensis. The sequence continues at coordinate 1,608,586 of NW_005842209.1, read as the reverse complement.
TCCTCCTTCTCTGCCTAGCTGCCCCAGCTGCCAGTGAGGGAAATGAGGGGAGGGGGACTGGGTAGAAAGCAGCCTCTGGAAGCAGGAACCTGGATACCACTGATGCTGTCTGTGACCCAGTCAGACTCCGTGCACAGATGCTTCCCACAGCTCCCAGTTGCAGCAGTCTGACACTCAATTGTAAGACAAGGCTTTGTTTTCCCCATGATAAATGGGGAATAAATCATCTTGGAATCCAGTAAACACAATAATTATTCGACCCACAGTGCCACAAGAGCATGGCAACATTGCTTCTTGTTCAGGAGCTAACATACGTTGAGTAGCATGGCGTGCTTGCACACTCTGTGGTCTGGCACTTTCAACGTATCTACCACCCCAGGCATTTGAAGCCAAAGAAGACAACCAAATAAACAGACAAATGTGAAGCAGCCCATTTCAGTTCAGATTTGATAGGATGCTTATAATTTATTCTGGGGCACAGTAGCAGAACAGAGAAGCTGCAAGCTCAAGCCTTGATATGGTCTCATACTAGAAGCTGCCCACTATTGGCTTTGACATAGATAGATACCTAGTCATTTGGGTTGAGGACTCAAAGCAGGCAAGATACAGCGCTAGCCATATCAACTCCCTGTTGAGTACCAAAACTGGTGTGCTTTAATTATTCTACCTGGTAAACCATATAGGTTTGGACAGACCTGTGACCTCTTTTTATTTCTTTTTTTTGCCAATATTATGTTAATTGGTACTAATATTAGGTAAACAAATATTTAAATGGATATGGAGAATTAGGTGTAAAATGTTCATCCTAAAGAGGCCACTACAAAGCTTAGATAATCAGCAAAACTTTCTGTCTTGTTACATTTCTTAATATAAATGTGACATTGGAGAGAAAAAAACAAACTGCTTGGAATACCACGAACCAAAGTAAATACACTTTCCTCCAAAACTGTTCACTTTTAATGACTTAACCTGTAATTCTATCTAACAGGACTCTTCCTCCTTACAGCTTTTTTGTTTTGACTAGAATTATTAACCTTACTTCCAGGCGACCTGTAACTTTGTTAAAGATATGAAGGTAATTGGATAATACACTTATCAGTCAGTAAATTGAAAAATTTATTTTAGCTGGGTAAATATAACTGACTCAGCATTTTTCTTCCTCAGTCTAATAGCCTTTTCACTTGCAATAAAAAGGAAGCCCAGGGTTTCATATTATACCACAACAGACTTCTTGCAATTGATTTGAAAACATGAACCACAGAGCCTGTTGCCAGGGGGGACAAGCACCACCAACCCTGTCACCATTGTCCAGGGCTGCCAGGAATGCTAACCAAGTAATGAACATGATTTACATAGCCAGACCTACCCCTGGACTGCAGGCCAAGAGGCCTAGACTGATGAAACACATCTGGAAGCCTGCCCATTGAAAACACAGAAGTGGAATGGGCATAATTTAAGGCCAGAGATTTTTGGGAACAGGCCCAAAACATCTTCTGAGAGAGGAAATGAGAGAGGAAATAGCTTGTTATTCAAAACAGAGAGAGAAACAGAGAGAGAGAAGTGAGCTGTGAAGGTGAGGATATGGCTGGCTTAGAAGGAGAATGTTCACGCACAGTATGCAGAAAGGAAAAGAGCTGTTGGAATAGGAAATATCAATAAGCCAACAAAGATAAGAAGGAAGCAGAGCCTGTTTGGAAGGCAAACAATTCATGATGGAAAGTGCAAGCTAGCCAAGAATAATAATTTATAGATAATTAAAGGAAAAGGCCAGCATGGATGTGAGAAAAACTACAATAGCTACAAAGTAGACTTTAAAAGCCTCCCTAACCTTATGATTCAGCATATTGCAATTGACAACAAACAGGAAAAGGAAAGACAGACATTTTACAATTAAGTGCACGTCCCAGGCAGCATACCTTGTTAGTATGTTGTCATTGGAATTTTATGTTGACTCAGACATTAGAGGATACGTTAAAAACAAAATTATAACGCAATTTATTTTTGCATGCTAAATGTTCCTTATCAAGAAGAGTTATTGAAAAGTTTTGGACTTCCACTGAATTCAGTTCAGGTAATTAGCACCGATTATATTTTTAAAATTTGGCTCAATATTTCTGAAAAATTTGGTAGACTATAAAATAATTCTATATATAACCATGTAAATTGAACATTTATTCATATTTTGAACTCTCTTCCATGCTGTGCAATGCTAAATCTTAATATTTCACCATATGAATTTACTTATCAATGTGTTTTCCTATTTTTTATTCACTCTCATATGATCCATGCTAAACTGGATTAAATAAAGACTGAGACTGGAGAATGGGACTGTAATTCTAACCTCTGTAACAGTTCAGTTTTATTTGGGATTAAGAGTCTTTCTTCTGTGGCAACCCTCTTTGGTTCTAATCCACAGGTGGATCCTCCTACATCTCTGTGTATATGTATGAGTTCATCTGAATGGATTCTTCTTCAATACTGGACCCTTTGCTTTCAAGACTATTTGTAAATGATGTGAGCAAATGCACAAACAATCAAATTAAAATAAATTAACAGGAGTGAGAACAGCTGATGTGCAGTAACTGTTTTGGTTTCATTCAGGGATAAACTGCATGGTTTAGCTTTCACTTACCAGAGGATAACTGCATGCACACAAACAGTTACAGAGTATCAGGGGTTCTTCAGTAAGTCGCTTTCCCATTTTCTCAACACAATGGCAGGAGATGCTTGAGATCTCATTGATCATGGCAGGAGATGCTTTAGATCCCATTGATCATGGCAGGAAATGCTTTAGATCCCATTGTGGGATTGCCACATTAAATCCCATTGTGCTTTCCTGCTGGTGCAGGGGGAGCCCAGGATCGGGCACCCACTGCACTGGCAAGAAGCAAGCTCTCATGGCTCAGAGCCCCCTTAGGCATCCAGCAGCAGGGGTACCTGTGCACCCCCACAGCAGGGAAACCACTGCTATAGTGATCCCCCTGCCTTAGGGATGTGTGAAACCCCCTGGATGGGGGGATTACCACTGCAGTGATCTCTCTAACCTGCGGGCGCATGAAACCACATTATAATCAATATCAGCAAAGAGGGAAAGGGCTTAATTAGGCCATAGAAACTGAATTGCCCTCCACTTCTAGAAGTGCTCTTTCTCAAGAGATTAGGATTAAGCTACTCTAGGAAGGTGGTATGAGGTGATGCTACTACATATAATATATCCAGTTTGGACTATATGATCAGACTTCATTCTCTAGGATCCCTTTACAAACATGTATTCATGGAAATACACACACACACAGAACAAATGCGTTTCAACAAATGTGTTTCACACACGTCTGGGGCAGGGAGATTGTTGCATCAGTGATCCTCCTGCCCTGGGGGTTTCTTGCACCCCTGGAGCAGGGGGAGTCTCACCAGGAAGGTAGTAAAACACTGGAACAGGTTACCCAGAGAGGTTGTGGAAGTTCCTTCCTTGGAGGTTTTCAAAACCAGGCCAGACAAAGATTTGGTTGGGATGATCTAGTTGGGGATGCTTTGAGCAGGGGTTGGACTAAATATCCTGCTTTGAGCAGGGGGTTGGACTAGATGTCCTCCTGAGGTTCCTTCCAAACCTAACTTTCTATGATTCTATGATTGCTGGAAGGAAGGCATACTGTGGGGACCCAGAATCCACAGCTGTAGGACTTGCAGCCTTAGCTAGGCAAGGTGCGCTCCTGCAGTTGGGAAGGTACACAGCTGATGGGGCTCCCAGCCACAGGGCAGACCCTGCTACAAGCACAAATTAAAACTCGATAGCAACCAGCTGTAAATTTAGTACCAGTTTCAAGGTCTAACTTTATAGCTGGTTGGAGCTTTTTTATTGTATGATAGTTACTTTACATGTGTAGCTATTCTCAAGGTAATTGTGCAAGTAACTAGTTTAAACTAAGCCCACCACTGGGGGATGGGAGGACTACCACCACAGCAAGCCCACTGCACAACTTTTGCAAATACAGCAGGTTAAGGCACTCAAGGGAACTCACTCTTAGCCCAGGCCCAGAACGATGTGTGTATAGGGAAGACTAGGGCCTCCAATGGGACACTTAGGTGCCTGTACACCAATGCCAGGAGCTTAGGGAACAAGCAGGAGAAACTTGTCCTCCTGCTAAACGAGAATGACTACAATCTCATAGGGATAATGGAGACCTGGTGGGACTCCACCAATGATTGGGCCACAGGTATGGACGGCTGTACTTTGTACAGGAGAGATCGTGTAGACAAAAGGGGTGGGGGTGTAGCTCTCTATGCCAAGGAAAGCTACACATCCCTGCAAACCAACATTGGCATCCAGGGTGGACGACTGGAGACTCTCTGGGTAAAAATTTGTGGTGAACATGGCACAGGGGACACAATGGTAGGAGTCTACTACAGACCTCCTAATCAGGATCAAGAGCTCAACCAGGAATTCACCAAGGAACTGGCTGAGGCTGCATGTTCCCAGTGCATGGTTGTCATGGGATACTTCAACTATCCAGACATCTTGTGGGAAGAGCACTCGGCCAAATCCAAATGGTTGTAAAGCTTCCTCATGTGCGTGGACAAGCTCTATCTGACTCAAGAAGTCTATGGACTGACAAGATGTAAGGGAGTGATCCTGAAATCACAAGCAATATCTATCCCATCTCAGAGGAAAGGCAGCAAAAGGGCACAGCAGCCCCCTTGGCTCTGCAGGGAGCTTGTGGACCTCCTGCATCTAAAAAGAAAGGATGGAAGACTAGAGCCACCTCAAAGGAGGAGTGTTCTGTACTGGTCTGGACCTGTAGGGAATGAACCAGGAAAGCCAATGCTGCGACTGAACTCCAACTGGCTACATGTATCAAAGACAATAAAAAGTCCTTTTTTAGATATGTAGGGAACCGGAGGAAAAGCAAAGGGCACACTGGACCCCTGCTAAACTAAATGGGACAACTGACAACTGACACCCAGGAAAAAGCCAACCTGCTTAATGGGTATTTTGCATTGGTTTTTCACCAGCCCCAAGGGATGGCCCTGCTCAATATGGTATGGGATGGCCAGGGTGAGGGAGAATTGTTACCCTTCATCAATGTTGACCATGTGAAGGAACACCTTGAGAGGCTGGACACCTTCAAGTCAGGTGGCCCAGACTGTTTATACCCCAGGGTACTTAAGGAGCTGGCAGGCATCATAGCTCAGCCACTGGCACAGATATTCAACAACTCGTGGTGCTCAGGTGAAGTGCCCAAAGATTGGAAGAAGACCAACGTGGTGCCTATCTTCAAGAAAGGGAGGAAAGTAGATCTGGGGAACTACAGGCCCGTCAGCCTGACCTCTATCCCAGGGAAGATCTTGGAAAAAATTATCAGAGAGACCATTCTTAGCTAACTGGCTGATGGTAACATCCTGAGGGATATCCAGCACAGGTTTGTTGCAGGTAGGTCTTGCCTGACCAATCTAATCTTCTTCTATGACCAGGTGACATATCACCTGGACAAGGGAGAAGAGATTGACGTCATATATCTTGATTTTAAAAAGCCTTCGATCTGGTGTCCCATGATCAACTCATGGAAAAATTGGCCAACTGTGGCCTTGGCTGCATCACAGTTCAATGGCTGGGGAATTGGCTCTGAGGTCGGACCCAGAGACTGGTAGTTGAGGGAAGTAAATCATCATGGTGTGCCATAACCAGTGGGGTCCCCCAAGGCTCTGTCCTTTAACATCTTTATTAATGATGTGGACATTGGTATCAGAAGTGGACTGCCCAAGTTCACTGATGACACCAAACTTTGGGATAAAGCGTCTACACCTGTGGACAGGATGATGATCCAGGCCAACTTAGACAGGCTTAGAAAATGGGTAGATGAAAACCTGTTGGAATTCAACATTGAAAAATGCAAGGTACTCCACCTTGGGGGAAAAAACCCCACAGCACACTTGTAGGCTCAGCAGTGCTTTGCTTGCTAGCACCATGGCCGAAAGGGACTTGGGGGTCATGATTGAGCACAAGATGAATATGAGCCACCAATGTGATGTAGCTGGTAAAGCAAGCAAAACTCTGGCTTGCATCCATAGATGCTTCTCAAGCAAATCCCAGGATGTCATCCTCCCGCTGTACTCAGCCTTGGTTAGGCCGCAGCTGGAATATTGTATCCAATTCTGGGCTCCACAATTCAAAAAGGATGTGGAGAAGCTTGAGAGAGTCCAGAGGAGAGCCTGATCAGAGGGCAGGAAAATCTTGGATTGACCCGCTGTGCTGTGTGCAGGCATGTAGTGCTGGGTCCAACTCACAGGGCTGGGGCTGACACGTAGGGTTGTTCCAGCTACCCATGGGCTGGATCATATGGCTCTATGGGCCAGATCCAGCCTGTGTGCCATGTTTGGCATGCCTGGTCTACTGTAAACCTTAGATTCTTCTCTGCAATACTGCAGCCTTGCCAATTGCTCCCCTTTCTCTATTTGTGCATGCAATTATTTGGTCCCCAAGGGCAGGACTTTGCACTTGCCTTTATTGAATCTCATCTGATTGATTGCAGATCATTTGTGTAATCTATCCAAGTCATTCTGGATCCTAGCTCTACCCTCTGGAATGTCAGCAACTCCACCCAACTTGGTTTCATCTGCAGATTTGCTAAGCGTGCACTCATTGCTATTGTCCAAATCATACGGCAGACACCTGGAGAACTCCATGCGGTACCTAGCCCAATGTCTTCTCAGCTAGACACTGAGCCATTGCTGAGTACTCGTTGAGTATCATGATCCAGCCAGTTTTATATATACACACAACATATTCCTTACTTTGTCAAAGGCAAAGCAATATTTAGTGCCTACTTAATGAATAAACCAACACTATGTAGTCAGTCTGATTTGCATAAATAAATGTCAGATACATGTTTCCACTGAGTTTCTCACTTCTTAAAATTCATCAGACTTATCCTTTTAGGTCTCAAGTTCTTCCATTTGCAGAACACCAAAAGAAGATTCAAATCCATGACAAAATGGTCAAAGTAGTCCATTACAAATGCATCGATAGCTTACAGGACAGGTAATGCAGTACAAACTTTCTACAATTTGAATACAGCCCATGCTGGTAGTCACCAAATGCCACTGCCATTCATTTGACTGCCTTTGTGAAATTAGTTAGCAGTTCTAGACCACTTTCTAAGGGACAATATCCACATTATAACTGATACCAGTGAACAATATCAGCAAAGAGGCAAAGGGTTTAATTAAGCCTTGGAAACTGAATTGCCCTCTACTTCTAGAAGTGCTCTCTTAAGAGGCTGGGATTCGCTCTAGGAAGGTGGTGTGAGGGAGCTGGCAGTGCTGCTACATATAATATAACCAAGCCGATACATGATGGAACTTAAGTCTTCAGGATTCCTTCACAAGCATGTATTCATGGAAATATACATACACAGAACAAACGTGTTTCACTAAAACAATTTTAAATTTGTTGAAACAAAGGCTGTAGCTTACATCTGATGTAAGCTACATCAGTTTTATATTTCTCTCTTCACCTATTCTACAGGAAGAAAAATGGTGTCACTTTAGCAACTTCCATAAAAGCTGGTACTTGTGCTCAGAGTGGGCTTTCTATCATTGACCAGTGCCCAAGCCCCATCTTTCCACAACTGTAATGTCTCCCAGAAGAAATAAATATTATCATGCAAGTTTCCTTTAGGACAACCTGACAAAGTTAAATGGAATCTTTTCCCTTTCCAGGAGCAGAATCTTCTTGTTGCCATCATCTTGTTTTTCACTATAATACCAGGAGAATGAGCATTCTTATAGCATTTTAAAAGGAAATACCCATAAAGGCAATTTCTCTTAGTATTTCAATGAGCTGCAGGGTAACAATAATCTGCAAAGGTTTGTGGGGCTGAATATATACTTTTTAATGCAACTTTAGAAATAGAAAATATATGATTTGTAAATGGGGCTGTCTTCCTACACTTGCAGATTTCATTGGTGCTTAAAGCAAGCTCTGATTCTTTTTCTCTCTGGGGGATATGGATAAAAACATTCTTATGCACAGCAGTATTTTGTGACATTCTGTATTTTTTTAAATGTACAGAGAGAAACACGATATAATAGATATGTGGATTTTTTCATCTAGCATGCCTGAGAGGACATTACTTGATCATTATAAATTAAAAATAACTTATAAGTACTTATTTTCTGATGACATGCAGGACAGATGAACTCTTATTATTAATATGTGTTTATTTCTGAACGACATCCTCTAGTTACTCCATCAATCCTCTCTTTTCTGTTTGTCTGGGTGCCTTTATTAGAGGCAATCAAATATGGTCCAGTACAGTACTCTTTTGAACAATGTTCTATAGGAAAAACATCTGTTGTACATACTATCCATCCTTTAAGGGGTTAAAGGAGGTGTTCTCAACATTTCACTTTACAGAAAATCACCATCGTCCTACATTCCACCTATATGCCATGATAAACAGTATAGGCATTTTTGTGAACATATGCAGCTTGATTTTGATTTTAAAAGCATCTAAAAATTCATACATCCCAACTGGATACATGATTTCTTCATTTGTATAAGCCTATATAAATATTATTTTATGGGAGATTCAGCTGAAGCAGCAACAGTGGGGAAAAGCAGTCCAACAAAAGACAGATGTACTTCTTATTTCTTGGCTAAAATATTAATAAGTGAGCTGTAAAATTTTCTATTCATGACGTGGTATTTGCATGTAAGACAAGTAAAACATTTGGGTCATGTGCTATTCACCTTACTCAATTATTTTTATCACCTCCAGTGAGATTATGGTGCAAATAAAACAGGATTTGGCCTTTTATCTGGGTGCAGTCAGTGTACCTCACTTTTAAGGAGAGGTGTTTGTATTAAGTTTAAACTATGCCTCATGGTTCAAGTTCTACCCAGAGCTATAGATCAGGTCTGGATTTCATGCTGTTATCATCTGGTGAGATTTCTCAAACAGGAATAATATTTAAAAAACAGCAAAACTTCCTAATATTGGTTGATTTGGAATGGCAGAATGCTGCTAGAATGGAGCAAACCATGCTGCTGTGTGTGGGAAGAGGAACCCTTCCCTATGTCCTAAGCTGCTAGTGTGACAGCTGCTGCTTCCTTGCATCCTGGCCTTTTCCACCTCTTCGTATGTGGCACAGCACAGCAGCCAGAGCCAATAATTCCTGCACCAGCTCCAGCCATGGTACAGGGACAGAGGTGGAGAGAAGTTAGAATTCATAAATTTGCCAGGGGTGGAAGATTCCTGGGGGCAGAAATTCATTAGGCCTAGGGAAAAGTGGGAGGAAGGCATATCTGATGTTGTCTTGAATAGCAGGAGGTGGCTGGTGGTGAGGGAAGAAGAAAGTGAGCATAATGGGATAGAACCAGAGGGACAGGATAACATGGCAGTGTATGTATAGATGCAGCCTTAAGTGTATGCTAGATATGGTGTGTGCCTGTGTATTTTTTCATAGGGTCTACATTTTTGGGTAAAAAATCTGTTATGGAAATGTGGAAGTTCATGACGAGGTGTTTCTATTATGGGCTTTGCCATCTTTTCAAAATATGATATCCCTGAATTTTCCTCCTAGCTCCTCAGAAAACTGGTAATAACTATTCTCCTTGCAAAATGAAATGTTTTCATGAGCTTTCTACCATGTTGGTGCAAAGCTGTACTCAAACAGCAACATAAGCCAACTGCCACATATGAACAGACCACTCCTGGTTTTAGATCTCACTCAGGATCAAAATTAGTACCAAATGTACCAAAATACACACACACACACGTGCGTGCATACATACACTTTGTTTAGTTTATAAGGTGCAGATCTACCCTGCCTTCTACTTGGATTCAGACTAACAGGGCAAACTATGTCTCTCTAGCCCTACTGAACAAAGAAAGTTGATCTTTCTTTGACATAATAATTGGTTGGGTGGAGGAGTGCTCTGGATACAGTGTATCTGGACTCCAGCAAGGCTTTTGACCCGAGTCTCACATGACCTTCTCATAAACAAATTGGAGAAACACGGGCTAGGCAAAACTACTATAAGGTGGACAAGCAACTGGCTCAATAACCACAAGTAAAGGGTAATTATAAATGGATCCATGTCAGAATAGCAATCTGATTAAATGTCCAATTCCACCAGGTATAATTATAGAGAAGCCACTGGATTTTTAAAAAACAAAGGAGAAAGCCATCTTCCATGATCTGTTACTGCAAAAGTCCTGAAGGTTTTGGTTTGCAAGTGAAAGGTAGAGCCATGACTGCTCAGTTTGAGTGCAACAGAAAAATGTGCTGCTTGCTATTAAAATGGCTGTGCATTGAAAAATTCAAGTACTCTCCAAAACAGATGAATATATTGTTATATATCTTGGGGGAGGAGAATATGATTTGGAAAGAGTACCACTTTCTTATTTAATAATGATTTTAAAAAGTTTTTAACCCCTGTGGGGTTTTGCAGCATTTCAACCTAAGTTGCCAAAGATTTCTTTTATTAAGGAGCTTTCCAATACTAATCTGCTTAGTCAATATCTTACGGTTCTGCATATGTATGTTAGGTTTGTAATTTCAGCTTTAAACATGTATAAAATTTATTCTGATTTTCATATCATAGTGCTCCTCTCTTGAATGTTCAATGGAGTGACTATAGTAGGTGACTACTGCTGGGACAAAATGTGATAAGAGTAACTGCTGCTGAGCCTCTTCTATGGCAAGAGCCTGTAAGCCTTTGCAGCACAGAACAGCTGCTCAGATGGTCCAAGTCAGCTGACTCAGGCAGCACAACTTGAAACATTATTATAATAATGAATTCAGATCTGGAGTGAGCTGACAGCATTGGATTTACAAATCCATTCTAAAACACACGGGATTGATGCTGTACTTTAATTAGCAGCCTTACTGATCCTAGACTTCCAAAACTGTTACACTGTAGTGTATACACACACCATTTAAGTAAACAGCACCTTCACAAGAGCCACTTGTCAGCACAGCAAATTTCCTTTAAGTTTCCAGGTTGGCCATTTGTCAAGTCTACAACATTTGGTGGCTGCTGGTAATGGATTTTTTGTTTGTTTTATGAAGAGTTTCATTCAAATACTTTGGAGAACCTTGGCAGCACTTAAGTGAACAGAGCTCACTATGTGAAATGAAAGTTAGAGCAGCAAAGCATCAAGATATGCCAATAGCCTGCTAGTTAGAGAATTCTAAAACTCCAAGACAATAGTTTAGTTAGTTAGTTATAATAAGAAATAATTCTACAGACCTAATCTGAATGCAAAAAACACTGTAATTGTCATGAAGACTCCAGGTTCGTTGCAGGTGTCTTATCACAAGTGAGTCTAGCCGCTTTGGTTTTTAAAAATGTGGGTTTTTGTTTTTCTTTTATAACTAGAATTAATGAAACTCCCCCTCCCCCAAATAGTTCTAATACAGGGGTGGGAGAAAATCACAGAAGTTTGATAAAGCAGTCTCTTATCTTAATTTTTTTTCTTTTGTCTGTTGGTTGTGCACTCACTACGTTGTGCAAAATTTAGCCAATCCTAGGTTTTCATTTTAAAGGACTCCTACATGGCACTCTGCAGTGTGATTCCAGGGGTGAATCCTCTTGCCCAATATGGGAAATATTAACAGGGTTTTGTACAGGGACAAGGGTTTATTTCTGCACATTTCCTTGCAGGGTTCGGTCAGATATTCCTTTATGCGTTGATGACATTATGTGACAAAATATAAACAGACAGCCAATTGTCCACAGCCAGACTAGAACAGCAACCCTGTTGCTAAGTGAAACGGGCCCATTTATATGCATACAGTGGCATTCATCTCTCTAAGCCCATTGGCCAAGCTAAGAGCCTCCACTCCCGACTGTTAGGAATTGGGAATGTAGCACTTAATTCTTTTCATATCTAGATGTCTGAATCTTATCTCCCAAAATTGGCATCTCATTTGCATTTCTTTCTACTTGTACAAACAAGCTGAGATCTCTCATCATTTTGAGTTAACGTGTTTGTTCTTTTTCTGATGTCCTTTGTTATCTTTCCAGCAAATAGTCCACAATCCCCCAGTTGGCAAAACAGATTCTCTGTGCAGAGCAGCAGATAGTTACTGCTGCCACATGCACCACTTTTCCATCCTGCTTGCATTTGTACTGTATTATTTCTGTTTTACCTGCAGCCGTTTGCTTTAATCTGCCCCTCACTGGATCACCCTCTCCATTATCACATTGCATGTAGCCCTGACCTTCTTTCACTGAGCCTGAGTCATTGTTGAACACTTTTTGTTTCTGATAAGAACCGAGTGGCTGAGTGGACAAGAAACCTTCTAAGTAACATGACTATTAATCTATCAAAAGGGGGACATGAGTGTGCTGTCACCAAGGTAGCGAAGTGTACAAAAATATTTACTAAGAGTAGAAGGCTCCGCTCCCTGAAAGAAATGATTCCTACCAATGATCAGAGATGGTCACTGATTCTGGGTATAATAATTTTTTATTGAATGTTTATTGCTTGGTAAGACACTGAGTTAGCAAGGTACTGAATCGCTTTCAATTGCTAGTGCATTGAGTTAATTCTTCCATTCCATTCACAAAGTAGCTGTTATCTTGAAGCCCATTTTACAAATGGGAAAACTGAGGTAAAGATGCATATCCAAGGTCTCAGCCCAAAAACAGTAGCGGAGTCAGAAATGTGGCTTCCTTCTGATGTGATTTCCAACCTCCTGACTTCTGATTTTTTTCCCACACAGTTGGCACAGTGACACATCTCAGAACAAGGGACAGGACACCTATAAATCACCTACACATCAAGTGGTGAGTGGCGTGGAATAACAGAAGCCTAATACTTAGCGTAGCATGAAAAATCTCCCTAACAGTCCTTGAAGCCCAGCTATCCTTCCTGCTCATCCTTTCAGCCTCATCATGAACCAATAAGACTTATTTTTTTAGTGATTTCGCCTTCCCATAAGATAGACAAAGGGTAGAAGATCATGCTAGAGACGTGACATCTGATCCTCCTCACTGAAAATCCCCTTGATGTCAATGATAGCAGGTCTGGGATTCTAAACTCAGGTTATTTGTGCAGTATCTCCAGATCATGAAAGTCCTGATCCAGTAAAGTACTTAAACAACAGTTTTTAATGTGTGCAACAGTGTATTGCTAGCTTAGGGCTCCATCTACTTGTAGGTCAACAGGATGTCAGTGCAAGGCTGTCGGCACAGTGTCTTCAGCACTTCAAGGGCATGGACAATCCTCTGCCATAGAGAATGCACACACTTGAGTTTGATCATACAGTGCGTTTATGCTAGTGTAAACAAGGATCAGACACATGGGGCTCCTATACATGTGTAGGGAGGCTGCTCCAATGGGCTGTAGTTACAGCACTGTAATGCTGTAGAGTGGAGTCTGCTGGAGCCTGGTAATTACTAGGGCTGTGCGAAGCTTCAGTGCTGATTTGATTTGGTGGCTGAATCTCCTAATTCAGATTGAATCGGGAGGACCAATAAAAAGGTCCAAATTGTTTCGAAGCTCTCTGAATTTTTGGAAACTGGGGAGGGAGGCTCTTCTCAGCCAGACTGGCTGACTGCTTGACCGTGCTTTAAACTAAGCCCGCAGGGGGATGGGGAGACTACTGCTACAGCAAGTCCACTGGGCAACTTTTGCAAATCCAGCAGGCTAAGGGACTCAAGGGAACCCAGCCCTGGAATGATATGTAGGGAAGACTAGGGCCTCCAATGGGACACTTAGGTGCCTGTACACCAATGCCAGGAGCTTAGGGAACAAGCAGGAGAAACTTGTCCTCCTGCTAAACGAGAATGACTACAATCTCATAGGGATAATGGAGACCTGGTGGGACTCCACCAATGATTGGGCCACAGGTATGGACGGCTGTACTTTGTACAGGAGAGATCGTGTAGACAAAAGGGGTGGGGGTGTAGCTCTCTATGCCAAGGAAAGCTACACATCCCTGCAAACCAACATTGGCATCCAGGGTGGACGACTGGAGACTCTCTGGGTAAAAATTTGTGGTGAACATGGCACAGGGGACACAATGGTAGGAGTCTACTACAGACCTCCTAATCAGGATCAAGAGCTCAACCAGGAATTCACCAAGGAACTGGCTGAGGCTGCATGTTCCCAGTGCATGGTTGTCATGGGATACTTCAACTATCCAGACATCTTGTGGGAAGAGCACTCGGCCAAATCCAAATGGTTGTAAAGCTTCCTCATGTGCGTGGACAAGCTCTATCTGACTCAAGAAGTCTATGGACTGACAAGATGTAAGGGAGTGATCCTGAAATCACAAGCAATATCTATCCCATCTCAGAGGAAAGGCAGCAAAAGGGCACAGCAGCCCCCTTGGCTCTGCAGGGAGCTTGTGGACCTCCTGCATCTAAAAAGAAAGGATGGAAGACTAGAGCCACCTCAAAGGAGGAGTGTTCTGTACTGGTCTGGACCTGTAGGGAATGAACCAGGAAAGCCAATGCTGCGACTGAACTCCAACTGGCTACATGTATCAAAGACAATAAAAAGTCCTTTTTTAGATATGTAGGGAACCGGAGGAAAAGCAAAGGGCACACTGGACCCCTGCTAAACTAAATGGGACAACTGACAACTGACACCCAGGAAAAAGCCAACCTGCTTAATGGGTATTTTGCATTGGTTTTTCACCAGCCCCAAGGGATGGCCCTGCTCAATATGGTATGGGATGGCCAGGGTGAGGGAGAATTGTTACCCTTCATCAATGTTGACCATGTGAAGGAACACCTTGAGAGGCTGGACACCTTCAAGGCATGGGGCCCAGACTGTTTATACCCCAGGGTACTTAAGGAGCTGGCAGGCATCATAGCTCAGCCACTGGCACAGATATTCAACAACTCGTGGTGCTCAGGTGAAGTGCCCAAAGATTGGAAGAAGACCAACGTGGTGCCTATCTTCAAGAAAGGGAGGAAAGTAGATCTGGGGAACTACAGGCCCGTCAGCCTGACCTCTATCCCAGGGAAGATCTTGGAAAAAATTATCAGAGAGACCATTCTTAGCTAACTGGCTGATGGTTAAAACATTAACCTGGTTTATATTTACATTGGAGCCCTACTGCCCCATCCTGACAGGAGAATTGAGTATGAGGTGCCCATCTTCAAGAAAGACATATCACCTGGACAAGGGAGAGGAGATTGACATCATGTATCTGGACTTTGAAAAAGCCTTTGATCTGGTGTCCCTTGATCTCCTCATGGAAAAATTGGCCAACTGCAGCCTCAGCTGCATCACAGTTCAATGGCTGGGGAATTGGCTCTGAGGTCGGACCCAGAGACTGGTAGTTGAGGGAAGTAAATCATCATGGTGTGCCATAACCAGTGGGGTCCCCCAAGGCTCTGTCCTTTAACATCTTTATTAATGATGTGGACATTGGTATCAGAAGTGGACTGCCCAAGTTCACTGATGACACCAAACTTTGGGATAAAGCGTCTACACCTGTGGACAGGATGATGATCCAGGCCAACTTAGACAGGCTTAGAAAATGGGTAGATGAAAACCTGTTGGAATTCAACATTGAAAAATGCAAGGTACTCCACCTTGGGGGAAAAAACCCCACAGCACACTTGTAGGCTCAGCAGTGCTTTGCTTGCTAGCACCATGGCCGAAAGGGACTTGGGGGTCATGATTGAGCACAAGATGAATATGAGCCACCAATGTGATGTAGCTGGTAAAGCAAGCAAAACTCTGGCTTGCATCCATAGATGCTTCTCAAGCAAATCCCAGGATGTCATCCTCCCGCTGTACTCAGCCTTGGTTAGGCCGCAGCTGGAATATTGTATCCAATTCTGGGCTCCACAATTCAAAAAGGATGTGGAGAAGCTTGAGAGAGTCCAGAGGAGAGCCTGATCAGAGGGCAGGAAAATCTTGGATTGACCCGCTGTGCTGTGTGCAGGCATGTAGTGCTGGGTCCAACTCACAGGGCTGGGGCTGACACGTAGGGTTGTTCCAGCTACCCATGGGCTGGATCATATGGCTCTATGGGCCAGATCCAGCCTGTGTGCCATGTTTGGCATGCCTGGTCTACTGTAAACCTTAGATTCTTCTCTGCAATACTGCAGCCTTGCCAATTGCTCCCCTTTCTCTATTTGTGCATGCAATTATTTGGTCCCCAAGGGCAGGACTTTGCACTTGCCTTTATTGAATCTCATCTGATTGATTGCAGATCATTTGTGTAATCTATCCAAGTCATTCTGGATCCTAGCTCTACCCTCTGGAATGTCAGCAACTCCACCCAACTTGGTTTCATCTGCAGATTTGCTAAGCGTGCACTCATTGCTATTGTCCAAATCATACGGCAGACACCTGGAGAACTCCATGCGGTACCTAGCCCAATGTCTTCTCAGCTAGACACTGAGCCATTGCTGAGTACTCGTTGAGTATCATGATCCAGCCAGTTTTATATATACACACAACATATTCCTTACTTTGTCAAAGGCAAAGCAATATTTAGTGCCTACTTAATGAATAAACCAACACTATGTAGTCAGTCTGATTTGCATAAATAAATGTCAGATACATGTTTCCACTGAGTTTCTCACTTCTTAAAATTCATCAGACTTATCCTTTTAGGTCTCAAGTTCTTCCATTTGCAGAACACCAAAAGAAGATTCAAATCCATGACAAAATGGTCAAAGTAGTCCATTACAAATGCATCGATAGCTTACAGGACAGGTAATGCAGTACAAACTTTCTACAATTTGAATACAGCCCATGCTGGTAGTCACCAAATGCCACTGCCATTCATTTGACTGCCTTTGTGAAATTAGTTAGCAGTTCTAGACCACTTTCTAAGGGACAATATCCACATTATAACTGATACCAGTGAACAATATCAGCAAAGAGGCAAAGGGTTTAATTAAGCCTTGGAAACTGAATTGCCCTCTACTTCTAGAAGTGCTCTCTTAAGAGGCTGGGATTCGCTCTAGGAAGGTGGTGTGAGGGAGCTGGCAGTGCTGCTACATATAATATAACCAAGCCGATACATGATGGAACTTAAGTCTTCAGGATTCCTTCACAAGCATGTATTCATGGAAATATACATACACAGAACAAACGTGTTTCACTAAAACAATTTTAAATTTGTTGAAACAAAGGCTGTAGCTTACATCTGATGTAAGCTACATCAGTTTTATATTTCTCTCTTCACCTATTCTACAGGAAGAAAAATGGTGTCACTTTAGCAACTTCCATAAAAGCTGGTACTTGTGCTCAGAGTGGGCTTTCTATCATTGACCAGTGCCCAAGCCCCATCTTTCCACAACTGTAATGTCTCCCAGAAGAAATAAATATTATCATGCAAGTTTCCTTTAGGACAACCTGACAAAGTTAAATGGAATCTTTTCCCTTTCCAGGAGCAGAATCTTCTTGTTGCCATCATCTTGTTTTTCACTATAATACCAGGAGAATGAGCATTCTTATAGCATTTTAAAAGGAAATACCCATAAAGGCAATTTCTCTTAGTATTTCAATGAGCTGCAGGGTAACAATAATCTGCAAAGGTTTGTGGGGCTGAATATATACTTTTTAATGCAACTTTAGAAATAGAAAATATATGATTTGTAAATGGGGCTGTCTTCCTACACTTGCAGATTTCATTGGTGCTTAAAGCAAGCTCTGATTCTTTTTCTCTCTGGGGGATATGGATAAAAACATTCTTATGCACAGCAGTATTTTGTGACATTCTGTATTTTTTTAAATGTACAGAGAGAAACACGATATAATAGATATGTGGATTTTTTCATCTAGCATGCCTGAGAGGACATTACTTGATCATTATAAATTAAAAATAACTTATAAGTACTTATTTTCTGATGACATGCAGGACAGATGAACTCTTATTATTAATATGTGTTTATTTCTGAACGACATCCTCTAGTTACTCCATCAATCCTCTCTTTTCTGTTTGTCTGGGTGCCTTTATTAGAGGCAATCAAATATGGTCCAGTACAGTACTCTTTTGAACAATGTTCTATAGGAAAAACATCTGTTGTACATACTATCCATCCTTTAAGGGGTTAAAGGAGGTGTTCTCAACATTTCACTTTACAGAAAATCACCATCGTCCTACATTCCACCTATATGCCATGATAAACAGTATAGGCATTTTTGTGAACATATGCAGCTTGATTTTGATTTTAAAAGCATCTAAAAATTCATACATCCCAACTGGATACATGATTTCTTCATTTGTATAAGCCTATATAAATATTATTTTATGGGAGATTCAGCTGAAGCAGCAACAGTGGGGAAAAGCAGTCCAACAAAAGACAGATGTACTTCTTATTTCTTGGCTAAAATATTAATAAGTGAGCTGTAAAATTTTCTATTCATGACGTGGTATTTGCATGTAAGACAAGTAAAACATTTGGGTCATGTGCTATTCACCTTACTCAATTATTTTTATCACCTCCAGTGAGATTATGGTGCAAATAAAACAGGATTTGGCCTTTTATCTGGGTGCAGTCAGTGTACCTCACTTTTAAGGAGAGGTGTTTGTATTAAGTTTAAACTATGCCTCATGGTTCAAGTTCTACCCAGAGCTATAGATCAGGTCTGGATTTCATGCTGTTATCATCTGGTGAGATTTCTCAAACAGGAATAATATTTAAAAAACAGCAAAACTTCCTAATATTGGTTGATTTGGAATGGCAGAATGCTGCTAGAATGGAGCAAACCATGCTGCTGTGTGTGGGAAGAGGAACCCTTCCCTATGTCCTAAGCTGCTAGTGTGACAGCTGCTGCTTCCTTGCATCCTGGCCTTTTCCACCTCTTCGTATGTGGCACAGCACAGCAGCCAGAGCCAATAATTCCTGCACCAGCTCCAGCCATGGTACAGGGACAGAGGTGGAGAGAAGTTAGAATTCATAAATTTGCCAGGGGTGGAAGATTCCTGGGGGCAGAAATTCATTAGGCCTAGGGAAAAGTGGGAGGAAGGCATATCTGATGTTGTCTTGAATAGCAGGAGGTGGCTGGTGGTGAGGGAAGAAGAAAGTGAGCATAATGGGATAGAACCAGAGGGACAGGATAACATGGCAGTGTATGTATAGATGCAGCCTTAAGTGTATGCTAGATATGGTGTGTGCCTGTGTATTTTTTCATAGGGTCTACATTTTTGGGTAAAAAATCTGTTATGGAAATGTGGAAGTTCATGACGAGGTGTTTCTATTATGGGCTTTGCCATCTTTTCAAAATATGATATCCCTGAATTTTCCTCCTAGCTCCTCAGAAAACTGGTAATAACTATTCTCCTTGCAAAATGAAATGTTTTCATGAGCTTTCTACCATGTTGGTGCAAAGCTGTACTCAAACAGCAACATAAGCCAACTGCCACATATGAACAGACCACTCCTGGTTTTAGATCTCACTCAGGATCAAAATTAGTACCAAATGTACCAAAATACACACACACACACGTGCGTGCATACATACACTTTGTTTAGTTTATAAGGTGCAGATCTACCCTGCCTTCTACTTGGATTCAGACTAACAGGGCAAACTATGTCTCTCTAGCCCTACTGAACAAAGAAAGTTGATCTTTCTTTGACATAATAATTGGTTGGGTGGAGGAGTGCTCTGGATACAGTGTATCTGGACTCCAGCAAGGCTTTTGACCCGAGTCTCACATGACCTTCTCATAAACAAATTGGAGAAACACGGGCTAGGCAAAACTACTATAAGGTGGACAAGCAACTGGCTCAATAACCACAAGTAAAGGGTAATTATAAATGGATCCATGTCAGAATAGCAATCTGATTAAATGTCCAATTCCACCAGGTATAATTATAGAGAAGCCACTGGATTTTTAAAAAACAAAGGAGAAAGCCATCTTCCATGATCTGTTACTGCAAAAGTCCTGAAGGTTTTGGTTTGCAAGTGAAAGGTAGAGCCATGACTGCTCAGTTTGAGTGCAACAGAAAAATGTGCTGCTTGCTATTAAAATGGCTGTGCATTGAAAAATTCAAGTACTCTCCAAAACAGATGAATATATTGTTATATATCTTGGGGGAGGAGAATATGATTTGGAAAGAGTACCACTTTCTTATTTAATAATGATTTTAAAAAGTTTTTAACCCCTGTGGGGTTTTGCAGCATTTCAACCTAAGTTGCCAAAGATTTCTTTTATTAAGGAGCTTTCCAATACTAATCTGCTTAGTCAATATCTTACGGTTCTGCATATGTATGTTAGGTTTGTAATTTCAGCTTTAAACATGTATAAAATTTATTCTGATTTTCATATCATAGTGCTCCTCTCTTGAATGTTCAATGGAGTGACTATAGTAGGTGACTACTGCTGGGACAAAATGTGATAAGAGTAACTGCTGCTGAGCCTCTTCTATGGCAAGAGCCTGTAAGCCTTTGCAGCACAGAACAGCTGCTCAGATGGTCCAAGTCAGCTGACTCAGGCAGCACAACTTGAAACATTATTATAATAATGAATTCAGATCTGGAGTGAGCTGACAGCATTGGATTTACAAATCCATTCTAAAACACACGGGATTGATGCTGTACTTTAATTAGCAGCCTTACTGATCCTAGACTTCCAAAACTGTTACACTGTAGTGTATACACACACCATTTAAGTAAACAGCACCTTCACAAGAGCCACTTGTCAGCACAGCAAATTTCCTTTAAGTTTCCAGGTTGGCCATTTGTCAAGTCTACAACATTTGGTGGCTGCTGGTAATGGATTTTTTGTTTGTTTTATGAAGAGTTTCATTCAAATACTTTGGAGAACCTTGGCAGCACTTAAGTGAACAGAGCTCACTATGTGAAATGAAAGTTAGAGCAGCAAAGCATCAAGATATGCCAATAGCCTGCTAGTTAGAGAATTCTAAAACTCCAAGACAATAGTTTAGTTAGTTAGTTATAATAAGAAATAATTCTACAGACCTAATCTGAATGCAAAAAACACTGTAATGCTAATGTGCCTTTGGGCTGAAGAACTCACAAAAGAGCAATGCAGAAATCGAGTCGGCACTGACAATACCCACATTCTGAATTTTGCAACCGCATACAAGGGAAAAAATTGACAAACCATTTTTTTTAAACAGGAACAGACTGTAGTTACTTATTACAAGACTATAAGCATTTGAATAATCTTCCTTCTCTGATTCCCTATGCACTTTGGTAATCCCTATCTCCTCTGCTCTTTGAGTCTGTCTAGCATTTGCACTTGTGGCTAGTTTCAGCTCTTATATATACATAACAAATCCAATATTTTCCCAATTTGCATGCTTGAAGTTAGATGCTTATCTATGATACTTACCTAGAGGCTCAGGACTTCTAAAAATCAGTTTATTTAGGTACCAAAGTTTAGATTTGCATCTTATGCCAAATATAAGAATTATAGTAAAAATATATAAAGTACTCCTAAAATGTACTGTACTGTGGGTAAATCATGCCAATGCATTCTGGTATATGACTTTTGCATTTTTCTATGAATTGCAGGGCAGTGCATATGATGACTTAAAAAGGTAAAAAATATATATACACAAGACAAAAATTAATTAGCAAACATGTTGAAAGCAAGTTGTCTGCCATTTTTATGAAAAACATTTTCTTTGAACAATGACAAGAGAAAATGCAATAATTAGGTGCAAGTAGAGGATCAGTATTGCAAACCCTCATTTTCTTAAGTTACTCTCCTGCAATTAGCTCTGTGAGTACAGAGTTTGCAGGACACAAAAGACAAAACCTTTGATGGACTCTCTTCTGCCATACTGTGAATTTAGTCATATCAAATATTTCTGTGCCTGAGGAGTACCTTGGAAGTTAATAAAAGTACTTGCAGCGATTAAGATGCAGCCCTTAGCACCAGTAAGGCTACCTCTTCTTTACCATGTATACAGGCACACCCCTTGACAGAATGATCTGCTTCCCTCCAAGAGAACTTCCCTTATGTAAGCTCATTTAGCAGTTCTTAAACAGGGTGCGAAATGTAGTTTGCTTGTCAAACATCAACTGGACATACATAAAAAACGCTCAGAAGTCTTTACAGATTTACCGTATTTTAGAAAGGATTTAGTTTTACACATTGTGCATGGTCAAAAAGTAACATCAAAAGAAAAAAGCTTCTTCTTGGATCATGTCTTCTGAGTTGAGTATTACCACACGCAGTCAAACAGTGGGTGACTCATACATGCTGTTCCTTGACTCTAGGTTAAACTTGGAACATAAATTATGTCAAACTGCTCATGTAAATTTTCTACAAATTACGGCTGGATTGAATTATGTGGCATGCTATTTTCTCTAGCAACTGCAGGTATATTTGAATACAACTAGGCTGTCAAGTAAATATTTAAAGGTGAAACATATGAATTAAGGCAGCACACAATCAGTTAAACAGTATAGTTTAGCTTTTTTTTCATGGTTTAAGAGCCATAAGATTATCAGGGAAATACAAAAGGATATCTTAATTAAAAATAATACATGATACTGTGCTGAGGCTTGAGCAGTGAATATAGCTGTTGAATTTGGCAATACTATAATTTTTAAATTGAAAATGAAATCTTTTTAATTAATTTTTTTCTTTTTTCCTTCCAGGCCACGATTATATCATTATTGTTCAGGATATTATGTCTGCTAGAAGATGCAAAAGAATTAAGAATCAATTAATTATTAATAAATTATAATCGTTGTTAAAGATTATGGCCTATTGAATATATGGAAGAAGAATCAACCAGGAATAACAATAGAAGGAAGACAGTTAAAAAATAAAATGGGTTTTCTAGAGAGTGATTTCTTTTTCTTTTGGATTACAGGCTAAGAAGCCACCCACATACCTGTTTCTGCAGCTATCTAAATATGTGCTTGAACATATTTTTAGGGCTTATGTCTAATTTACCAGCCCAGCAGAGACCCACATTCTCTTTCTATGCATTCACTTTTTAAAGCTGCAGATAAAGGGTCAAGGTCATAGCAGAACCAGTCTGTAGAATAGGAATTGAATTATGGCGACTTTCCAGTTTCAGAAATTTAGGTAGGAGTTTTACTCTCAGAATCATTTCTTCTTAAGCTTATTCATTTCAGAGTCCTTTATGCTTTAGAGTGTTTTCAGATACTTCATTGTTTTAGATTTTCTTGAGTGCAGATTGCATCAGGTCTGAGAAAACAGCAGTGTGTAAAGAATATAATGTATTCAAAGGAACGGCTGTATGCACTGGGTGGCTTGCCTCTACTACTTTGAGCTGCTGTATAGGTGATCCAGGTTTGAAGAAACCTTTGGCTCTGCTGTTTCTTAGAGAAGTGGATATAAGATAACTCTTAGGATTCACTCCTGGGACTGCAACAGAGAGGAAAAGAAGGGAAGGTGCCTCTTAGCCACTGATCCTAATAGGATAGCATAAGCAACAATTTTGGAAAAAGGTGTTTGCTTAGTCTTTGTTAGAGGAAGAGCACTGTGAAAGATCCACTTATACCAAGAGAGTATGTGGCACCTAACACAGCCTGCTTGATGTGTGTGTGGAGGTAAATTTCATTCAACAGTAAAATAATAGTTTAAAAGTTAAAAGTAATAGGTGTAACAGGCTGTTTTTGTAGCTGCTTTGTAAGTGAGGCAGTGGCAGTAGCTACTAATCTTGTGCCCCTACTAGGTTGGTGCCTGAAGCTAGTATCCTGTTTGTCTATCCTTAGTTACACTATTGATGTATCTGGTGTAAACTAGATGATGATTAATTCCTAAAATAAAAATGGGGAGGCTTGGAATCTATTGTCACTTAATTTTGAAGGGCTCTATGACTTCAGATGGGATTTCATACTATAAATTATCACGTTCTCAGAGAAGGAATAACTTCTATATGTAAATTAGGCAAATGTACACATTGACTAACCCAGCTTTCTCTCTCAGTCTGATTATTTTATAATAGGGCATGGTTTTATCTGAATAAGGCAGAGATCTAGTTAATATACAGATCGGGAAAAATTCTACATTATGAGAAACTCACACAACCTGTTGAGATTTTTATTGTATTCTAAGTCTGGATGTAACTGAAAGCTGATCAGATGGCAAAATGTAATGGTGTGTAGACATACCTTGAGAAACAGGGTATATTATCCAGGGTGGAGTGCTGCCCAAAATTAGGAGGTGGATTGGGTATATCCACTCCACACTACATTGTGCTGCATAGACATACTCATAACCAGTGACTGATAACAGCTATTTGCTGCTGTTGTTTTTAGAATGAATCTCAAATAACTGGTGACAAAGAATTTCAAAGAATTCATGATATTTGACCCTGATAAGATTTTCAGGAAGGAGTCCTTCAGTATTTAAAACAACAAAACGTGGGAAGTTACAAAAAATAGACAGGGTTTTTTAAAGTGCCTGCGATTACTTATGATGGAGTTTGTACGTGCATTTTCAGGTTGTTTGTCCACCTGCATGTTGGCCTCCGACAAAAGCACTCATTAGCATTTTGCGCCCATTTTAGACCTTTGGGCCAGAGCTACCTTAAACAAGTCTTACAAAATAAAAGTTGAAGTACAGTCAGCTTACTTGCAAAGCTGTTTGTTCATACACTAATAAAAGTAACAGCTCCTTCTCTTAAAAGAAATCATAGCAACCAAATGGAGAATGTTATTTTTATTTCACAAACTGACATGTAGTTGTTTCGAGCACTTTTTGAAAGAACACTTTATAAGCAAAGAGGAATATAGTTCAGTAAGAGAAGAACATGTTTAGTGTTTCTTTGGTTCTGAGCAGGAGCTACTTTATATATATTCAGAATAATACTTTTCAGAAACAAAACTGACTGACAATGGTAAGCAAAAGGACTTACAGGGGGATGAAAAACCAAAATGTGACCATAATGTGCCTGTAACTTCAATGAGACTATTGTGTGTGGAATGAATGTAGACTTGAGTTGGTATAGTCTTATTTTATAATACTGCACTTCTAGCCTACATGACCAAACAGTGCCAGTTTGGTTTTTGATCTATATATGGTACATTCAATTCTTTCCTTCCCAACTATAACTGTTGGAAATTATTTTTTTTTGCCAAATTGGAAAGAATTTTAAGATTCACATAGTACTTGTCTCATATGTTCAACCTCTTTCTAAGTTCAGTGCTTATATTTACAGTCTGTGTTTCACAGCGCATGCTGTTGCTTCAACATTTTATTTAGCAAAATAGAAATAGAGGAACAAATAAAGGCACCAAATGTGAAGTATAGCCAGAAGGCTTTGACAGAAATAACAGCAGGGCTACTTCATCTTTACAGCATTTGATTCAGTGACATTGTAACTGACAAGGTTTCTGCTTTGAGCATTTAATTCTGTAATTTAAAGTACAATTCAATGCAACATAAAAAGGAGGAATGTCCAATTCAGTGTTCATACACATGAATCCAAAAGTTTAAAGTGACATAAACTTTTGTGAATTGAATTTTATTTTTCATTTTGCCATTTTACATGTAGTCCTCCCATATCACCATACACAATTACACCATTGGTAGCTGCTTTGTAGTTTAGTCATTATTAGTGATGAACAATAGAAGTTTACGATGATATAACATGAGACCTTGCATTTTAAATCAAAATCACAGAACTTCCTGAATTTCATTCAGTTGCACAAATAGATCAAAAGGTAAAAGAATAAAAAACAAATACCCCCTCCCCCCAGTCAAATTATTCAGAAAAAAAATCCAGACGTCTATTTGGTCAACCCATTATTTTTCCAGTTTATTGATATTCAGTTTTTCATGGTGAACTAATTTGAGCAAACCTCACCATTATGAAAGAAAAATTTTAGTTAGTTAAAAGAAACCAATAGGAATATAGAAGAGCAAAATATCTTAGTACATTTTTCAGTGCAGAAAGAACTGTAATCTAGGTTTCTTTTTAGAGACACATTTTTCACATTAGATATTGATCAGTAACATATAATGGAGAGAAATGCTTATTCTCAAACAGCAAAGAAGTCCCCACCTACTTGTATAAGGAATTATTATCACACAAGGTTTTTTACTAGAACATTTACCACCTCTGATAATTTGGAATTGGTACCGTAAAAGCTCAAGACCTTAAAAAGTTTGCCTGCAGCACAGCACAAATAGACAGATAGAAATGATTGACTGGAAACAGCAAGGTGACAACTTCATTCCATAGCAAGAATAATAACTATGCAAGAAGAGAGCAAAGGTAGAATTTCTAATCTAACTACTGTGGCCCCCTGGTACCTTGCACTGGGGGCCTACCTGTCCTCTTCAATACTAGTTTTCTATTAACTTTTGAAATCAGATTCACTGAATTAACTCCTGGTTTATGCTGGTGAGAATATGAAACATACCTAGAGTGTGTAAAGTTTTTTTAAGTAAATTCCAGTTGACCTAAAACAAGGAACAACTTCACTACTGGTCTGTGCAAACACGTACTAGTTTTTTAGGACTACATTCCATGGTATCAGAATGTTTAATCTTGGAAGTGGTAGGTGTCTCTCTGTCCTGATGACTTAAGAAATGTGCTTGGTACTGATCACCTCATTTGTAAAAGGATATTGCAGAACTGCATGGGTTCAGAGAAGAGTTATGACGGTTATCAAAGGCCTGGACAAGAGAACAAGAAGGCTGGGATTGTTTACTTTAGAAAGAAGTTGCACTAGAGGGACATGTTAAATGTATGTTAAGTGATAGTCGAGGGAACACTGGGCAGGAGATTCTGTTTGTGTCTCACACAAGAACATACAATCTTAAATAAACAGGTAGGAAATTCAGGGCTGGTAAATGGTAGTATCCTCTCACATGACAAATGGTAAACTGTGCAACTCCTAATCACAGGGAGGATTTGAGGACAAGAACCTAATAAGATTTCAAAAAAGGATAAGATGTTTATAGGGCAATCATGAACATCCAGAATTAGAATTAAAAAATAACACATTTTGAAGGCCCATTAAGCTTCATGGTTAAGGTTTAAGCAAATCTCACTAACTGTGATGCAAATAAGAACTGTGGGGCATGAAAATATCTGACATCTGCCCACCGTGGGGTTCTTTTACCTTGGTCTGAAGTACCTGGTACTGGTAACCATAAAAGGCAGGATACAGGATGCTAGACAGACCTTGAGTCCAAAACAGTATGGCATTTCTGTGTTTGTAAATGCTGCTGTCCCTTATTACTTCTGTTGGCAGCCTTTATTTGGTTCAATGTTCCATTTTTTGATACTTTATGTAGTCATTTTACATCTATACAAAGTATGTGTAAAATATTACAACACAATTGTTAATAACACCTATGCAAGGTACAAAGCAATGGAAGATCAGATCCAGCATTCTATCACCTTGTCTTTGTTTGGTTCTTCTGACAGTACATTGGCAAACCCCTTTTTGTACCCCACTGCAATGTAGTGGCTTTTCTGTCTATCCTGCAGTGGCAGGCAGAACTCCTGGTCAGCCTAAAGTGTCATAGATGATGTCTGGGAATATCAGATCTGATCTGATGTCTGGTTCTGCTATCAGTGGTATGTTACAGGGATGACAACTCTTCCTCCTGGATTCTTGACTGTTTTGTCCTCATGTGTAAATTTAAAAAGCAAAAATAAAAACTGATCACTGCACCATGACTAATGCAGCCTCAAAGTCATGGCTGCAATGATGTGGACCACATGCCATAACACTGGAAAAAGGAGGAAAAAAAGCCTTGCTTTAGCCTCTTAACCCTCTTGTGTTATTCTGTGAATAGTAAGGGTACTGTCATGGGCTAGGTACAGACATTCAGGGAGGTTAGGGGGAGGTTAGATCATGTTAAGAATGGCCACCTGATTCAACTTAGTTCACCCAGGTGCCAACCTTACACTTAGGCTTGGTACAAAGAATCAAAAAGCCTTTGGTGGATTTGCATTACTTTTTATCACTTTTTCTTAGTGACCTAAATTAATTTGGGAATGAACAGAACTCATATTTCCCTTAGCGATGGGAAGGGAAAGGAGGTGGCCTGCATTGGCCAAGGCCAGCAGGCTGGGGGTACACATAACTGGCCGCCTGAGAACTCTGAGTCCCGCTGAGCGAGCAGCCGGCCACCCCAGAGCAGCCCAGCCCCATGGCCTCCTCAGCTTTAGGTGGTCAGCAGGGGCGGCAGGGGTGGGGGAAGGAATGGAGCCCCCTGCCTTGTGGGCACCCTTCCTATGCTGGGTTTGGTCTGAAGGATCTGGGGCTGGGGCTACATGGCTGCCCATGGAGCGAGGAACTGGGGGTGGGGAGGGGGGATTAGAGGAAGCTCAGCCATTGGCCCCAGTCCTGGGGCTGTGCTTTTCCTACTCCCTCCTACCCCCCGTGCACTGAACCAGGCTATTTTTAACCCTCAGCCCTTTGCTCCACTCCCAGATGGGCAACCCCCACAATGGACCGGTCAGCCTCTGATGTAGCTCACCAAATCCACCATCCTGCAAGCCACTCCCACCCCTGGTTTTACCAGTGTTCCCTAGTGCTGGGAGCTGAGGAAGTAAATCAGGGTGCAGGGAGGGGTGTGTGGGATTGGGGTGGGGGTTGGTTCACTGGGAGAGTTGTTTGCGTGGGTGTGAAGGATAGCCCTGGTTCCAGGGGGAAGGAGAGAGCCCCCTGATCCTGCCAACCCCCATACCACAGAGCTGTGAGCCTCCCAATCTGCCTGTTCCTTCCCTACCCTGACTTCAATTAGGCTCCCAGGACTGGTGAATGTTGGTAAAGACAGCTCCAGGAGGATTTGTGGGATTGGGGAAGTTTGGCAGCATTTGGGGTGGGGAGGGGAGGCTGGAGAAGTCTGGGGGTGTTTGACAAAACTGGAGAGCCACATTGATCTTGCTAACCCCCCTGATCCCCTCAAGCACCTCTGCTAGCCTCTCAGATCCTGCCAAACCCTTCTGGACCCCACCAGCCCCCTCTGTGGACCTCACCAGTCCCCCTGATCTCCCAACCTCTGCTGCAGACCCTGCTAGCCCCCCAACCCTTCCAAGCTCCCCCATAGACCCCACTCTCTCTCCTGATCTGTTCAAAATGATTGTGTATTAGGAAGGGCTTTTTTGACTCCAGACTGCCATAATTAGTTGGCTGGCTTGAAAGAAGGAGGGAACATTTAAAAAAAAAAAATAGTCTTTACTTTGCTTTCATTTCTAAGATTGATGTGACTTTTGCTTTGTTTCCCAACTGAATATTACAGAAAGAAGTGTAGGGTCAATGTTATTTTCTCTCTGTTCTTGGGGTGGCAGAGATTTTTCATTACATACCTCAGCTCCCTCTCATTGTGGTGACTCTGGGTCTGTGTCTAGAATTGCTTCAGTCTTTCTTGGAATGCTGTTAACTCTTTGATATCAAGGATTAGGAAAGAAATACGTATAATTAGACGCTGTGGTTAAAGGACATTGGCAAAGGTTTGCAAAACCAATTGGCCCAGGTAAGTCTGTTAGCTGTATTTAGATGTCAGTATCTGTGGACTGATTTTCAGAAGTATTACTATAAATGAAAATGTAGGTGAATTTTCTGTGCCCCAACTCATACGTACATGCATGAGCATTCAGCACCCCATCCCCCGTCCCCAAATTGGCTGCTTTACTGAATTACTAGGAAGCATAAGCTGAAACAACTGAGGCCAAGTAGGCACAACTGGCTGTGTGTAGTCCTTGATCCAACCACAGAACACTTCACGCCAATTACTTGTTTTAGAGGTCAAATCTTCACTTCTTTCATAGCTGCATCTTCTACTAAAATTAATGGGAGTTACATACACACAGTGATATGACTCCTTCGGGTGGATTGGAATGTGGATCTGTTTTATCGTGAGAGAAGGAAAATGACCGACAAAGAGAAAATCCTCAGCTCAGTTAAGAAATCCTTTTTTGCCCTTTTAGTGTTGTCATTTTCCTCTCACAGTTTGGCATTTTTTTACTTCTTCATTCTCCTGCACTGATGCTGAATGCTGATAAGACCATTGTTGATGCAACCCCAGGAACTCATTCAGGTACTAAACTTGCCACATGGACTTTTTCTGATACCAAATGGTATTAAGTTACCTGATTTATATACAACTTGGGCCAAATACTACTTCAGTTACATAGATGAAAATCCAAAATAATGCCATTTATACTTCCAGAGAGTACTCTGGATTTACTGGATTTACAGTTGGGTAATTGAGAGTAAATGTCGTCTCACTGTTGTGAAATGACAGAACCAAGCATTATAATATCATCTTTAGATATAAAGTTTGCTTTTTATTTGTCTCACTGCTTGTACTAAACACTTTCATGTTGATTTTGCTTACACTTAACAAGAGGTTTTTAAAACTGCATTAAATAATGCATTTAATAATACAGTCCTGGTATGTATTTCTTTAGTTACCTGGATGTATTTACTGAAGCTTATCAATCATTAAGCATAGCAATTCTTTGAAACTATTGTCTAATTATTGTATCTCAGGAAAATATTTTAATTATCAGTTGATACCATATCAAATATAAGATGACTGCCCAACACTTAGATTCTATATATGGAAAATTTATAAATTTGTTGTCATTATTTTAGGTCTAGAATCTAATTATTGGAGTGTTGCCTTGAATTATCAATGTTGCCCCCTCCTACTGCTACAGCAGGGAAAATAGTGACTGGGTGGATCAGGTGACCTCTTTGCTTTCTGTCCCCCAACTTCTTCCCCTTGCAGCCTTTCTGCTGTCCCCACCCCACTTACTGTCAGACCCTGCTCAGGCTCTGTCCCCACACAAAGCACAATGTGGAAGTGAGCTGAATGTGTAAGTGTGGTAAAGGGACAGAGAGGATGGTAGTAACTGTAAAGGGGAGCAGGAGATTCTATGGGTCTGACTGACCCCAACCCTGACTGCTGCAAATTTTAGCACAGGTACTCCATAAATACATTTTTGAGCACCACCTTTGTACCTGCTTATACACATGATATTAATTCAGAGCTCAAAGGCTCATAATTTATCCTATATCATTGGCCTGGGCCCCAGCAGAGACAATGTTTGAAGTTATCATGACCTCACAGCCAAGCACTGCTCAGTATGGTCCTGCTTTGAGCAGGGGGTTGAACCAGATGACCTCCTGAGGTCCTGTCCAACCCTAACTTTCTATGATTTTGTAATCCAGATACCCCCATAAAGGATCTACATGCTAATTAACCCCCCACTTGTGACTGGGGCTGGGCGATCTTTTCACAAGTCCTGGGACCTTCCAAAAATGTATATGCAGATGTGGTGCAGGGCTGCCTGGTTTGTCTCCACCCCGCAGAGGGCAGGAGACTAAATCACAAGAGGCTGTCTGAAAGAGGGGTGACAGAGGGGTTCTGGATAAGGTGTTTGGACCCTTGTTTGGTTATGTTTGCCAGACATTTAAGGCTCATGAAGAAACAGGAATAATTGGAAATAGGAAAGAAGGGCACTGCTCAGCTGTGGGAGGGAAGAGGAATTTGAAATGTATTTGATATAGTGGTTCACCATGACTTTAAAAAAACCTGGTACTGAGGGGAAGTGAGCACAATGGGAACTATGTTTTGGCACCATGGAGAGGGTGTCAGGGTTGGCTCTAGCTTTCCTATTGCCAGCCTGGTATTGTAGTACTTGAGGCCTGGTGCCAGTTCCCTCCTTAGGGAACAGCTGCCTGTTTTTTTAAGGGTCACACAAAACAAGCAGACAGGTTCCTGTCAGCAGCTTTGGCACCAGGGGAGGGTGTCAGAGCTTGCTCTAGACTCTTTGAGTACCAGTCTGCTTTTGCAGTACCAAGCCTGGTGGTTATTCCCTCCTGGAAGAACAGCTCATTTTTAAGGGCCACACATGTATACACACACACACGAACAAAGATTCCCATCAGTGTGCTTGCCCAATATGAGCCATGTGTTTTATGGGCATGCTCATTATGGGCATTCAACTTCATAGTTGGTTTCCATGACTGAGCACATGCTACTCGTAACAGCAGTTCAATGATAGCCAATGTACTTAATTGGGGGGGCGGGGGCAGGCAGGGTGGCTGGGTTGCTGGTAGGGCATGGGGAGGGTGGGTGGGTTGCTGGTATGTGAATGTAAGATGAAGGGCTCTTCCCCCCATGCTGATTGGGGAACCCCCCCTAGGATATTCAAGTAAATACAGTATTTCTTCAACAGATGATCTCTCCCATTAAATATTTGCATGCATAATTGGTGTGTGCAGTTTTAAAGTATCATGTTGGTCTGGGTTGAGAGAGATTTTAGAAGCGGTATTTTAATGGGACTGGCAGTTGTTCATTCTTCTGACTGTACAGAATTGAGACACAGCTTGCCCAAGGTCCGATAAAATCCTAAACCAGTCGTGAATGAATCATACATTTGATTTAAGCAGAGATACCATTTTTCAAATGTGAAAGAATTCAATATGTCCTGATTTTATACTGATCAAAACTTCACTGGCTTCAGCTATAGTAAGGCAGGGGATCTGAACAAAAGAAACCCACATAAAAGTAAATCTAGCAGAGAGAATACATAAAATAAATGGTGTGTTAGCAGAGTATAGTCCTCAAAATGGATTAAGGGATCAGGTCACCCACTGCCTCAAGACAACTTCTCATATCTGAAATACTCTGGTGCTCACTGTCAGTAAATGTCCTGATAGAGGCTTCTTAAAAATGGGTACTCTAACTGGTCATCCCTGGTAGAAATGTATAAAAGTCACAGAAACAGTTTAAAAAATAATAATAGAAGAATGGGTTATTTACAAGTCAGTCTTTGACCAAAGGCCAAAACTCCATCTACTGATGTGGAGTGGCAGTACTTTAAACCTTAGGCTAACATGTTGTATTCCCAGGCTTTAAATAATATTCCTTTGAATTGGGGAGTTTAAAACCCTCAATTAAGTATGCACGCACAGCCTTCATAGTGAAATCCAAATCTGAAGTGCTTGCTCCACAAAGCATTTTGTATTACATACCTGGGGCATAACATACATGAAAGTCTGTATATGACTCACCTCTCCTCTCTGCATAACCTTGTATTTTTTTTAATCTTTCCACTTCATGAGAATAGAGATCCCTTGTAAAGATTACAGGGAAAATAGAAAATGCACAAAAATGGCATTTTTTTTGCTTTAGGAGTAAACAGGAGGTGGTTAAGTCTGATTGTTTATCTGAAACTTTACACTAGTTTTGCCCTGGGCTTTTTCACAGATCTTCTTTCCTGCCACTGGGCCTAGCCAAAGAGCCTCCATTTGTACAAGCATATGTCCCAGTAACTGGTCCTTGGGGTTCCCCTGACATCTGCATACTCCCAACCTTCCTATAAGATAGGAGATAGCAGTGAGAAATATAGAATGAAGTTCGTCCTACTAGACACATTTTTTCAAAGGAGAAACAGAGCTTGGACATGCCAGTTCTTATGAAAAGAATCTGATATATGATTTTAAAGTTAAATCTAATGTTCATTCATTCATTCATTCATTGTGAATAACTCACAGTGTCCAATTCTCTAACAGTTTTTTGAAAGGCTAAAAGGAACTGCAAATCATTGAATTTACCAGGTTAAAAAGCATGCAATTTGTGCTGTTGCAAAGCTAAAAATATCATTCCAAGACCTATTTGAAAATACTATATTTGTTTGTCATTTTGTATTGTTTACAGACTAGAATTTCAGCCTTTTTCCTATCAATAACAATCAAACTTTCTCAAAACTGCCATTTCAGTGTGGTTGCCTCGATCGAGCCATGAATTAGGGCACAATTTTGTCCACAGATTCTGAAAAGGACAAGTTGCAAAGGTCACCCATGCTCTTCGGTTGTATTTTGTACTACTTTGAAGAGGTGGTTTTGTGATGGAACATGATTTCAGTTCCTTGTGGCAGGTTTTATAATCTCTTGCCAAAAAATTATTTAATCCTATTTCCAGTAGAAATATTTTTGGATTTTTGAAGTTACAAAAATAGATTTGAAAAAAAAAGTTTTTCTTTCCCAGGCTTTCTCCAAAGTACAGAAATATATTATCTCTTTTCTCTGCTTGTCACAGAGAACATCTCCTGTTTCAATAAGTAACTTGGATATCAATTTAGAAAGGATGTGTGCAGTTTAAACAATCTGATTTGCTGTTTACATTCAGAAAGGAATAAGCCAATTTTTGGTCAGTAATGACTTCCTACCAAATAGCCCTCTCCCAGCCCAATAACCACTAGATATTAAATAAATGATTAAAAGAATCACATATTTGAACTAGTAACATATACCTAAACAAACACACATTATTGGATCAGATGGACAAACAGTAATCTACATAAAAGGCAATGTGAAGAATATCTTTTGCCTGCTGTATTTCACTTGCACTTCAGATACAAGTAAACTGTTCCACAGAGGCCAGATCCTTGTTTGTGGCCAAATCATGCAAACTGAAAGCACAGTTTACTGTCTATGTACCACTCTAAATCTGGTGCTGCTTAGTGCACAGCTGAGCGCCCACCCCAAATTGTGCTATAGAAGCCTGTGGGTTTGTTTTACTGCTGGCTGCAGTTACAGTACGGAAGTGAAAATTCAAGCAAAAGTGGACATGGCTTAGAACATTTTGCTCTCTGTTATACTGGTAACAGTTAAGATATATAGTTTAATAACTACAACATTGCCTCTGCACCAAGAGAAGATCAGCTTTTTACTGTGAAAACCTCTTTGGACTGGCTAAACCAGCTTTGTAGACACAGTAGATCAATAAAGTGATATAAATCCTCTGGCAGCGTACCAGGACCGGATGCAAAACATGTAAGACTGTTCTCAAAATTCTCATCCTGTTCCATAGGTTCCCTTAGCCTGCCTGGCAACAAATGGCAGCAGTGCAAAGGGCAGCGCTGATTGGCTTATCCAGATAGGCTCAGGGTCAGCCTGTGCTCCCCTGCAGTACGATGTGGGAATTGTGAAGGGGGTGTATTTTGTTCCCTGCTGGAGTATCAGAGTCAAATGAGCAACATACTGGGGCATCTACATGTGCCATTAATGCACCGCGATAAATTGCAGGGCTTATTGTTCCACAATTTATTGCTCCTGGGAAACTCCTGGGGTGTGCCATTTATGTGTGCACCCAGACTGTAGTCCATTGAGTTGGGTTGCACACAGCAGCCCCGGGTGGCAGGAGGTCAGGGTGTATGCCTGC
Organism: Alligator sinensis; assembly: GCF_000455745.1. NCBI lineage: Eukaryota > Metazoa > Chordata > Crocodylia > Alligatoridae > Alligator > Alligator sinensis. The sequence goes on along the minus strand of NW_005842209.1, from coordinate 1,573,501 downwards.
CAGCCCGGGGTTGCTATTACCAGGCTCAATGTGCTGTACAGGGGCTGATGGGGGAATGAGGGTGCTTCAGTGCAGAGTTGGCCGGCAGTCAGCCCTTGCACTGACTCACCTTCATGCCCCAGCCAGCCAGGTCAGCATCTACACATGCACTACTGCACACAAAAAAACCTCTGAAGTAGGGTAGGACTTGTATTTACCATTACTATTTACAAATCCTACTTTGCTGCAGAGTTTATGAGTTTTGTGCACCCTAATAGGGGCATGTGTGTAGATGTTGAGATGTTTACTATGCATTTAGTCAACTGAACAGTAAACATTTCATGCAGATGCACCCATTGGCTCCTTGGAGAAAAGGAGTAGATGCTGGAGGACTATGTTCTCTTTTGAAAGAAGAATGTACAGACATTCACTCTCCCAGGAGAAACTGTCCTGGGAGTGATTTAACCCTGGTTGTTCCCAAGTTAGCTGTCTTGAGCAGTGATTCTCCCAGGACAAACTGAATGTCTTTACAAAGCCTTAGAAAGGACTGAGCAATTCAGCATAAATGCTAAGCACATGTTTATTAGCTCCACTGAAAGCCATAGGCTGACTAGGGGTTTACACATGTTATAAGCTTTTTGCTGGATTGGCACCTCACAAGACTACACCAAAGAGAAAGGACACTCTCCATCTTTTTCAGATTACTGGAGCCAAAACCTAACCTCTGATCATTTACATGAAAGAAAATCCTCATTTATTCTATTGGTCTGAGTCTCTGCTTATTTATTCAATGTTTACATTATTTTGATACCATTTCAATGGCATTATTCCCAGTTTATGCTAATGCCAATGAGACCAGAATCTGGCAAAAAGCTTTTTCATCAGAAAAATAAAATGTTTATTCTGAGTAAAATTCCCCTTTTGATAAGTGGCAATTTAACCTCTGTTCTGTCTTGAGGGATTGCATGATAAAGTTAATTTGATCTTGTGGAAATATAAAATTCCAAAATATATAACTTTAATGTATGAGGAATAGAAATAACAACCAGTTTATTTTTATGTTCAGATTAAAGGGGATTAGGTTAACAAACTCATCTAAATCCCATTTTTTGTTTTACAGGTAACATATAACTTGCTGCTATGCAATCCTCTGCCAACTAAAATATGGCCTAGTCCTAGAACAATTTATTTCTCTGCACCTGGGATGAAGTCTTGTTTGGTACAACTTGGCCTCCTTTCAGTGAGCATTTATGTAGATATAGTTTATTATTTGAGGTCAATCCCTCTGATATGCTCAGAAAAGTACTTAAGCTTGTGCTTAAATTAGTTCCTATTCAGGAAAGCATTAAGCACTTCCTCAAGTTTAAGAACACACTTATATCCCTTTGACTTCAATGCAATTCAAGAATATGTTTAAGGCCCTTCTTGAATTGGGATCCTTCCTGAATCAGGTCCGTAGCGTTATTAGATTCATCATTAAATTCTGCATGGTTGAACTACAGAAAGCTTCTAGAAAGACAACAAATCCTGATTTAACAATTGCAATAATGAGGTATTTGCTGTTTCCATTGATAATCTGTTCCAATATTTGATTATGGATGATGAAATGAAAGTATCTTCAATGCCACATAAATCCCCTGTCATTGGCCCTATAATAGAAGAATTTATTTTTGTGAGAACATAATCATTATCATTTGTGGATTGTTTGTTTGTGAGGTTGTTTTCTTGGAGCTAAAAAATTACACTTAGTGTATCATAAACAAGGCCTTAGGAAAAGCTTGAACTCTGAGAGAGTCAGTCTTCTGGGTACTGCCATTTGTGTCTTTCAAAGAAATAATAATACTTTACACTTTTATAGCACCCTCCATTTGAAGGACTCAAATAAGGAAAAGAACAGATTCCCGAGATTTCAACAGAGGAAACCACAGAAATTACCATTGGAATTGGAGAGATGCCATGCAGAGCAGAAAAAAATAAAAAAAATAAATAAAAAGAGTGAGAAGATACTTTTTTTTTCAGTTTTTGCATCTCAGTGAAAATAGAAGTTCTCTAGGGGACTTCTCTGAAACTTGTCATGAAACTGCGATCCAGCCATCTCAGCCTAATAACAGTCATCAATGAAACTTGATTTTCTTTCAACTGTCAAGCTGAAGAAAGAGCTAGAAGCAAGAGGGGAAAAATATATTCCTTTTTATTTTCAGGTTTTTGGGTGACTGTTACCTGATGATGTTCATTTTGCAGGAGATATCCAATTGATGCTATGACTTTGCAAAGGTAACTCATCTGTCATGATTATGGTTCATGGAAATCTGTGAGACTGCATAAAGAAATTATAGTTTTCAAGGTTCTAAATAATAAGGAAATTTCTTTTAATTATGAGACACTCTTGGCTTTTTGGGAATTCTCTGTCTATGGTATTTTGACCCTCTATAATTGGCCCTATATATTATTACAGAAAAATTTTAATATAAATATAGGGCCCAATTCATATCTGGACCTTTGTAGTGGAAATAACTAAAATAATAGGGAACAGGCAAGAAGCCAGTGTTTCATTCAAAAACATTTCAGCTTACTGATTCTAAGAAAAGTTTTACTCACTTTAAACTTAGTGCTTTTAGGAGATAAACAAAATAGATCCAATTTCTGAAATAAAACCATCAATTCAAAGTTTGCTATTCTTAGAAATTCAATTTCTATTTTATTAAACGTCACTGATTTTTAACAGATGTCACTATTCAGATAATATCTATAAATAAAAATATCACACTATTTAATATTGGTCTTCAGTTTCAGTCAGCTGGCTGGGAAATAATATTTACGTACTGATATGTATTTTGACCTAGCTCTACAATCCAAAAATCCACAATGCTTATTAATGTCATATAAATGATAAGCTAACTTTTTAAGCTTTGCTTTTAGAGCAATTACCAATTTTTTAATTTTTGAAGTTAGAAGAAAATGATCAATTATTTCAAGTTTCTGTATTAATTTGCTATGTCTAAATATAAACAGTATACGGCTACTTAGTACTTAGGAAAATGTAAAATGGCCTCCTGATACAGTATTGAGCTCCACAACTTGAGTCTTCTAAAGTTAGCATGTTGTGGACATGAGCTTTGACATTTAGTTCAGTCCATTACAGGGGTAATTTGGATTTGAGCTGGATTTGGATTTTGAACCCTGCCAAAAATTAGAAGAGTGTTTATACATTGGGTTGCTGTCTGTATTCATATCTCATATTGACAGGGAAACATTGGGATTTGTTCTGTGCATCCACTATGGGATAAGGAGGCATAAGAACTTACACACATTGTCTGACGTGGGCTACCTAGACTGCCAGTAGGCATATCTATGCATTCATTAATACGCCGTAGTTACTGCACATTAAGTTTAGTACTTGTATAACCTAGTACTAAATCAACGTGCAGTAACTGGCACTACCGTGCAGGAGTGCTAGCGCACGGCTTTTTGGTGACGCTAACTGCGCAGTAGCCTAATAGTAAGATGCATTAGCTTATTAGCATGGTTTTTATCCTGCACGCTGATGCGCAATAGAATTAGGCTATTGCGCAGTTAGTGTCCCATGTAGATGTGTCCACTATGTTTATAAAATTGAGGGCATGCTCTGCAGAGCCACGACTCTTTTGTAGAGGTATTTGGGAATATTGACGGAGACTGAGGTAGAGAATAGTATGGCATTCATCTGGCCCCATTTGGTCTAGAATAAGGGCTGACTCTTTCTTGGAAAGAAGAAGGATCCAGGGATGGGATTCTAGCTCTCAGGTTACATATCCTCCCCTTGGCTACTCCTAGGATTGCCCATTACCTTGTGCTATTCAAACTATAGCTCAAATATAGGTTTAAAAGAACTGGTGTTGTGAGATCCTTTTCAGCATGCAGCAGCACTCAGCCTCCATGTAAGGGGATAAGTGCTCACTCCTCCTCTAGCCTGGCACCAGGCACACTAATGTCCTACAGACACATGTCACCCATAGCTGTTCCTTATCCTGTGGCAGTCTTTGTGCTCTGAGCAGTATGGTCTGCCATGGATGGGTAGATGCGGGCCAGAAAACCATGCTTTTCTACCTGACTGCCTTGCCCCTCCTCTCCTCCCGTACTCCTGGGCCTATGAGGGCAGGTATTTCTGGTTGCTGGCATGAGAGTCCCTGCAGGAGGAGCAGGGGTGGTGGGGGCTGTTTGCCCCCTCAATTAGGCTAGATACATAAGCCTAAACATGGCGATGAAGGAAAAGCAGGGAGAAGACAATATCTGTGACCTAGTGTACTCAGGCTTGGGAGGTTCTCCCTTGCAAAGTTCTAGGTCCCAGAGGTTTTTGCATGAAGGTTGGGCCCATTTGGGCCCCATTTCTGCTGGAAAGATTAGCTATAGGGAGCCTTTTTAGTGAGTGTAAGTGCCAACTAGTTCAGTAACAATAAATTCCTCGCACATATTTAGTTCTGATGCAAACTTTGGAGGAGCAAATATCTGTCTTCATTCCTCCTGTATTAGTAATTGAAGCATGTTCTAGATCATTGATGTTCAAATGAGAAGGCTGTAGCACTCTAGAGTGTTACAACTTTCTTTTAAAGGTGTTGTAGGGTGCAAGGAGGTAAGCACTGTAATAAATAGTTTTTGAAATGGGATGCCGTTAAGTTCAAGAGAGTTTTGCAGGGGTTCCTTGAGTCCAAAAAAGGTTGAAAACAACTAGATGATAGGTTGTTTGGATATGTGACTTTTTGTTCCAGGTTCTACTTTCAGTATGGCAAAACCCCAATGTTTTCAGGACAGTGCCAGGTATTTTATTTAAAAAAATGTCTTTTGAATAAACATTAATATGTTTGCAATTTAAATATGCCATTTTAGCAAACTGTTCCCTTTAATTTGTCTGTTTTAAAGCTTGTTTTACAGTATTATTTGGTACCTAGATCACCACCAATGACAATGATTTATACATATAAGCCAAAAACAGCAGATTATTTTTTGCTTTATTTTAAACAGCATCTCTTTTTGGCATGGCTTTTCTCTTAGACCTTCTGCTGTATCTGGAGGCAAGATGCATTGTTGGAGGGAGTGGTTTATCTGGACTTAGATTCTACCGTCTGGTTACCTGGAGAGTGGTGGAAGTATGTTCTCTACATATTTGCAATGTGGGATTGCTTCTTATAGAAATATAATGGGACTAAATTCCCTTCAGTCATTACCTTTTTCCTTGATTTCTTTCACTACTCCCAAGAGCCTTAATCTAAAGTTTTATAGGTTCTTTCTACTCTGCTTGCAAAACTGTGTTTCTATTTCTGAAGATCACTAGCCTTCAGAACTAGAACACCAGGGTTAGGTTTGCCACAAAGCTCATAAAGGTTGCTTCTTTTCCATTTAAGAAAAAGAGTCATATATCATTTCCACTACTGCTTTCACATGGCAATGAACACTGAATGGAATTATATTTGAGAGACCTATTCCCAGCACTATTCCCTATATACTGCCACATTATGAGATACGTCTCCATCTCCAAACCAAAATCTGAATTTGCCCCAAATTGACCTCATTTCAACAGTTCATGGAATCCACGTAAGGATTTTAATTGTTACTAATTTGGTTAGATTTGATCAGGAAAAATCATGAGCACTAAACTGTGGTCACTGAATATATATGATGGGTTTAAAGCCCTTACGATACTTTGTGATGTTTACAGCAAAGATTATAGAAATTACATTTTAAAATTTATTTTGAAACACAAGAGTTAGACTAACAATTGTGATCACATGTGTGCATTTTTCTTTAGAGTCTGGCACTATACTTTGCAGTAATACCATATTTATTAGGCCAGAGCACAGCTGAGTGCTCACCAAAAAAATCTTACCATTACCAACAGTTTTTCTTTCTATAAAATAGGAAGTAATTGTGGTATTAATTAATGGTCTGTTAGCAAATGTTACCTTCCAATAGTGATCAGACCTACAACATGGGTAATTCCAGCTTAAGTCATTTTTATTTGTTCCCTCCAGCTGAGATTGTCCAAGTACTTCTTTCCGCATTTCTATTCATTTGCAGAATACTTCCTCTCCTTCCGAACGTTGATTTGCCTACCCAAGTGACTTCTTGTATACCTTTTTTCTGAAGTCAAATAAAGAGGCAGTCACTAAACAGAACAAACATTTCTAACAACCACCAGAAGTTTAAAAATGTCTGTCTCTCTCCATGCAGCTTGGATATCACTGAACATGAGAACATCATGTTTGATCTCAATGATGTGCCAGTGGAAAGGTGTGTTAGCTTTATTCAACAGTCAACAACTGTTAGCATCCTGTCAGACTCTTACTTTTTATGGTCATTCCTATATTTCATTTCAATTTCTTCAAACATGTTATTCTAAAAAATGATGTTTTGGAGCTAGAAGTGCTGTCTCACTAGCAGTTAAGCAGTGTTTTGTGTACCATGTCTTAAGGACTAGCATTTATAGAAGTAATATCTTTCATAAAAGCAAATGTCCCACTAAAGAAAATGGCAAAAATGCTCTTTACTTTAGAAGTACAGGAGTGATTCAGAAGAACCTGGAGGAATTCTCTCTCAGGCATAGTCCCAATGTCATCTCAGTCAATGTTCATCTGACCAGTAACAGTAATCAGTAATGGATCAGAACTGGAACGGTCATCCCAAATTTTCTCAACTTTGGGAGTTCTGAGATGTGGGAAGCAGTCTGGATGCTGCTTTATCTTGAGACCAAGAGTTGAGCTATCCCTTATTTTGGATTTGGTTTTATAAAGCCAAAATCTAACTAACAAACTTCTGTAAAAACAAAATAGAACCACATTTCTACTAGTTTTGGTCATCTCCATCACTAACCTAGATCTGTCATGTGGACGTTTAAAAGAGGATTATTTTTCCTCCAGCCAGGAGTATGTGAGGTAGCAAGTACAGAATTGAACACTTTTTCACTACACATTCTCTCATGCAAGAGACCATTTAAATACTTGTTATCAGAAGAGACCAATTAAAATAACACATTTCCCATATACAAGACTAAACAGAAGGAAATGCACCAAATCCTTTTAAAATGGATATCTGAAATAAGACAAACATTCTCAAGAATAAACATCCAGTGAACTAAAGGATAAAATTAAATTTTTAGGGTGACCTACAAAAAGAGAGTTCATCTATTAAAAAAATAGAGATTGTTTTTTCACTGGAACAAACAAAATACCTTTCATAAAACAGCAGAAACCATTGCAAAAAATACAGAATTGGTTAAAGGAAGAGATCTGAGAACAGAATACAATTCTAATACCACAAGGTTATCTATTTATCAGATATCTATTGGACATTTTCCATGCATTGTTCTACTTACATTTTAGCAGTTCTCTCTCAATATTTGAAGCAATTTCTCAAAGCTAATATGTGCCCTTCCTGTATTTTTCTGTGGCCTAGTATTTCCTCATATTTTAATACAGTAGTCTACAATTACAGCAGCAGTCAGACAGAGCTAGGGAACCTATTTCCCCCAAAGGGAGCACTCTGAAATACATAGTTTTTTATCTTATTTCTTCATTTTTTTTTAAAAGCAGGAACTTGTATGACTTCAGGCCAACACCAATGCAAATCTGAGTAGTGAACATGCCAGCATAGATTCAGACCTACAGAGATTATGTGACTTGGTTAGTTTTACAAAACTGCAAAGGCAATGCAGACCACAGTAATCTACAAATTACTACATGTCAGAGAATGTCTGCTGTATTCTTGTTTCCTCTATATTAAGTCACTCATCAGAAGTTATAAGTAGCATCATGATTCCAGCCTTTTCTGTCTGATGGTTTGCCCAGATGACTATGTGAACATACCCAGCCAGAGAATAAAATGTTTTGTTTTCCTTCTCTTTGGGGTGACCATTGTCTCCAGCTGGTTCTATACACAGTGAGTCATTAATTAAACCCGGATTCTTTGTAAGTGCCCTGTTGTAGGGCTGTCAGTTACTCCTACTTGTTCTGCTTATGTGAACATTATTCTGGAGATTTTAGACTCTGGTTATTTTTTTATTATTGAACATTTTCTTCACTCTTCCTTCTGCCACAAGTATTCGTCTTAGAGACAGAAAGTGAAAGGCGAGGTTAAGAAAAACAGCCACCTCCAAAGTGCTAAAACTGCAATAAACCCATCACCTCTAACAACAGCGGAGCATGAAAAGATAAAAAACAGCCTGCCAAGAATGTAGTAACCACCCATTCACTTTTAAATGCTCTCCACACTTCAATGCACAGACCTAATTACTTTTCTACATTCCCAAATCCACTTTGCCGCACTGCAATCAGAAACCTGGCGTTAAAATATTTTAGACTCTAAGGATCAAGACTAATTATGGGCCTAAGCTGCACCTTTTGGTTTTCTTACCCCCACTCCACCCTCCCTTCTCTTTTTTTGGATACTTTAAAGCACGCTCCACTAGAAGAAAGGCTGCCCAGTCCCAGTCGGGGGTGAAGTAAAGAGAGAATAAAACAAAAAGCAACTCAGTTCAATTCAGTAAGCTTCAATGAAGCTGGTATATTTAATGTGAGCCCAGGGTTAGCCTACAGAATTGTGGCAGAATGCAATATTCTCAACAAAAAAAGATGTGTTTAAAGTTGGGTAAGGCCCCATAAGGCTGTTGTTGGTGTTTAAGCAGTACACCGAGGTATTTAGCTCTAAGGGTTTCTAAACATTCCAGCTGAGAATAAAACCACAGCTTTACAGTAGCTGCTTAAAGGTTTGGGGGGCTGGGAATGTTCCCTCCCCCTTGTATTGAAGGGTCAATAAACAGTAGGAAAGATCATGTCATAACAAAGATGAAGCCACCTATTATAGGGTATAGGGATGGCTAATGGCACTATCGAGGAACTAATCCTACATATTAAATGGCGTAATTGTTATAATAATATCATGGTTATTAGAACACCCAACTGTGAGACATTTTTCATTTTGTGCAACATGAAAGTCAGTGAAGGCTATCCAAACCTTCCTATGCCAGACAGTTGTTATAAGTATGGAAATATTAGGCAATTGCTTCAACAATGCCATCTTCATGCCATGTCCGAAATGCATTTTTGATACACAGGTCTTATGTATCATGGCATTTACCAAACTACTTTGGGCAATTTTGTCTGGAGTTATACTCTTAGAAAGCTTTCATTCACACTAAACAATTATCTGTGAAAGATGGCACTAATCTTCTCTGTGAAGTACTTTTAGTTACGCATATTTAATAATAATAAAAAAGAAAACCTATTAGTTTTAGAAGAAGTTCATGAAACACAACTATTGGTAGCAGTCATGATGGCACAGCTACTTCAGGGAAACTTCAGTGCTCAGTTTGAATTCTGGCAAGCTTCCTGGGACTGGATCCAATTAACCTGATATGGACATGGGTTTTTCAAATGTTCACAGTTCTAACTCCAAGCTCTAATGATCGGAGGTCACCTCTATGAGATGACAACTCTGAGCCTTATTCTGCAGTCACTTCTACCAGGGTCAACTCTACAGTGAAAAGGTGGGGGGTGGGGGGTGGAGGGGTGGAAGCTCACCCCCAGGCTGAAAAGGAAAACAGAGAAAAACGAATTAAATAAATCTCTTGCTTCATTTAATATAATTTAATATATTATAGACATACTATCTTGTATTTATAGGAGTATAAATGTTATAAATCCCAGTTCATCTTACAATAATAAAAATTAAATTGTCATCCAGAACTTGTGTTACCGGGGAAGGGTTAAAACAATAAAACATTCTATGTGGTGATAGTTCACATGGAGGTTCAAAAAAAATAATAAGGGAGTTAGTTGAGAGCATGCACATTGGCTTGCAACTACCAATTAACCCTCCTTGTTAGATAGGTAATTTATTCCACTCAGCAGCATCAAATATCAGACAAAAAAAGTGGCCAAAACAGTAATTATCTACATGGAATTCAAAGGCTTGAAAGCCAGTAATTCCAAAGAAATAAAAACAGAGTTCTTTTCATAGTATATGCTTCATCTTAAAGACTGTAATAAGAGCCAGGCCCTAGCTGTGACCCTTTACACTTCAAGGTGAAAAAGTAGGTTAAAGAAAGTAATGGAAATAATCATGGGGCTTTTCTACATAAAACAGTCTCTGAGTGGAGGTCAAGGATCAAATACCCAGGGCACTACCTGCGTCACACAAAGATTTGATCCACAATAGAAATAAAGAACTAAACTAGCAGAAGGGACAGTAAGACTAATCCATTATATCATTATTGGAAAAAGAAAGAAGATGAGAAAATAATTTGGTTGTCAAAAGTCTGGATTAGATAAACTAGTATTTTCTTTTATTTTCTTGAATTAATAGCTCTCTGAATTTCCTGGACTTTACTGAAAACTTTCAGAAGAAATGAATTTTAAATATTACCATTTCATCTCTCTCCCCACCATCTAGCGACATGCTTTCACATGATCTGAAATGGACTTTTAAATCTTTTTTTGAACCGCTTTGGATACTTTTACATACAACTGTCAAGATGGGCTTCTCTCAGGGTTGCACTCTATCTCTTTTTAGCCTCGTCTTGTTCAGTTTTAGGAGCCATAGCAACTTAGATCTGTGTTCTAAACTGTACTATGAATTATAGGAACAGATTTCAGATTAAATATTATTAAGGGACAAACAGTTACCCTACTTGCTACTGTGGCCTTCAAGGGTATGTCCACATAATGGCACGTAGGAATGCTCTAGCCTCTGCAGTGTAATGCAGTATTTTATCACTCACCTCATGTAAGCTAATGAAGATAACACTTACTTTTCATGTAAAGGTAGGACAATTCCTAATGTTTGACTTAAATGATGCCTTATTTTACAGCTTTGATATCCTCCAGTGGCTCAGACCTGAAGGGTGCTTAGTGGAAAGGCCTTATTATAGCAAAAAAACGTAGACATACGTGCTTTACTTTGTATACACAGGTGGTTCTGTTAAGAAGTAGGTGAAAAAAATATAAAAAATAAAGCTGATGGTAAAGCAGATTGTAGAATGCTGGAAAGGGTAGATGCAAAGGCTATAATTTCAAAACCGCATGATCTTGTGAAAAAGACTATAGGAACTATCACCTGAAACTGCACAAAGCTATTTACATAATAAATATAGGGTCTTCATTTTATCAGCCAATCACTTAATGGCATCATACCTTATAAACACCAGTATTGTCAGAAAAACAGGGATGTTTTGAATAAATACTGATAACAGAACTCCTGTCATCACTGGCTATCTTCTGGTCTGTATTATGAAGAACTTTTGCAGGGCTTATATATTATATCATTCCTATTTTGCAGATACAGTGCAACAGAATAATAAGTACAGGATATCACTCCTGGGTTTTTGAGGAAGCTAGCAATGACAAAAGACTACGTTCACTCTTTTGCTGCTATCATGGAATAGTAAAAAATTCCTTGGATGTCTGAATGCTTTATATCACATAATCTAATAATTCAGTACAGTATTGGGTCACAGAAGGCTGATTCATCTATCTGGCACATTCAGCTACCTATTAGATAAACCCTAACCCTTATGCTCACACCGTACACAGTACATTCTATAACAGCTGAAGAAAAATATGACTTCCCTTTATTTTTTCTAATAGGTCAGATAGGTCACAGGGTTCTGAGACCCTGTGCATGGGGTGCACTGCCTATACAATATTTGTTATATTAATTGCATGTGGAATCTCTGTACATCTTCTGTGGTTGAACTGTTCTTCATGATTTTCAGATTGGCTAGGTTGAGACATAAAAACTGTTCCAGTTAGCCTGTAATCTTGGTCCTTAGGTAATCATAATCTAATTTTCTCCTCATACATATTTTAAAACACTCCTGAATGTGTGTGGTCACATTTTTCTCCTGATAAATGAACCCTAATTATTAAATTACCTTTAATGTGTTTAAGTCAAATATTTGCATTCTTTGTCAGATATCAGAAATCATTTCCTCATGATGTAGTTTCAATTAGGAATTATTGGCTGATGACTCCCTAGGAAAGAGAGTTCTTAATGACCAGTACACTAGAAGATATAATAATGGTCACATTCGCCTTTTGTTTTAGATCTTAATCAGCTAGCAGAAGGTCACTGGGCCTCATACCATTTGATGCAATCTGACTGAGCATGAAGTTAATGCTATGTTCCCTCATTGGCCTGTGATGTTTCAGTATGCAATGTTACAATAAGCAATAACAAGGCTATCATGTTGCATCTCTAAAATCCGGAGTTCCATTAATATTATTTCCAACATTGTGGTAGCTCATTTGATAATTATTTGCTTAATTTAATTTTTTAATGATGATTTTATGGTAAATTATGGCCTATCTGATATGCTTTCTTATTACAAGATAAAAACTTTAAGAGTTTAAATGATTAAAATTGTTTCAGCATCAACCACCTTCTTTGCACCAGATCCTGCCTAACCTAACATTGGTGCCTAACCTAACCTAACATCCTGCCTAACCTAACATAAGGTGAATGTAGGTGTAATGTTGAATTCAGTCTCATAATAACACAGGCAAATATTGCATATCATTACTCATAAATGGATCAAATTTCACCTTAAAACTAATTTAAAGGTTTGGACAATTCTCTCCCCATGTCATTATTCCTTACTGGACAGGCTGTTTCAGAATCTCTCCCTACTGATGGTTAGAAATATTCTAATTTAATTCTTAGCTTATTTATTACCATTTGTTTTTGTGTCAACATTCTTGTTTAGCTTAAATAATAATTCTCCTTCCCTAATGTTTAAACCCCAGATATATTTTCCAAAAGCAACCTCAGCTTTTGTTCTGTTAGGGAAACAAACCAGGTTCTTTTATCCTGCCTTTATAAGACAGGGTCTCCTTTCCTCTGATCAGCCTCATAGCTCTTCTCTGCACCTACTCTAGTTTGAATTCATCTTTATTAGATGACCAGATGGCTGACCAGAATTGTGTGAAATATATCAGACTGCATATAGACAGACCACTAATACTCCCATATCTCTACTAGAAATATCTCATGAGGCATCCTAGGGTGGCATGTGCCTTTTTCACAGCCATATTACACTATTCTTCATCCTGTGATTGATCAGTACAACCTAGTCTCTTTCTTCCTCAGTCACTTCCAACTAATAAGCTTTGTGGCATAGCAAAAATTCTTGTTATTTGTCCGTAAGTGTGTGACCTTGTACTTGTATTAAATTTCATCCTGTTCCCACTACTCTAGTCCTCAAGGAGTCATCTCTACTTTAACTATTCTTTTGGAGAGTTCTTCTACCATTTCTCATCTTCTTTAGGCTAAATAATAATTTTCCATGTTGCACTATATCAGATGCTCTAATGATACTTATCTAAGATTTCTCAGATATCCCAGCTACCCCAGATGTTTACTATATCTGCCTTATTTAAAAAATCACTTGAATTAAGTGAATGATACCAGGTTAGTCTTTTAAACCCATGTTGTATTTCCCCATTTACCTACATAATGTTCTTTCCTTCAAAATTTGGCCTAAAATGTATTATAATGTTGATGGCAGATTAATGGGCCTGTCATTATCTCAGTCACCAGGCCTGTATCTGGTTACTGTGGTGACAGTTAAGTTAGTATAGCTACTCCAGATTTACCCCAGGGTGTAACTCTGAGAAGAATCCTGAAATCATTCCTGCACTACATTCAATTATGATCTTCTGTTTTCAAATGGCCACCCACAGGAAAAAAAAAAATTAATTAAGAGGCTTAGGGTCACAGTGCGAGGCAATGGCAGAATTGGATTTAGAATCAAACTCTGGAGCCCCTAATCCATGAAGTCTCTATGCCCCACTGTCTCCACAAGGGTGCATCCCCATGAGTGCACATGTGCAGTGGTTCATGTTTCCCGTGGGACAAACAGCAGTGGCACAAATATATGGCACTGCTATTTGTCCCTGGGCATGGCCCTGAGGACCTCCCGGGGAAGCAGTGGTGCCAAGCTAGTTGCTTGGAGTCTGGCTAGCAGGCAGAGCATGGCTCTGACTGCCCAAGCTCCATTTTCCTGTGGCATATCCTGCTGCCGTGTGTGCTGCGGTGCTTTTTTCAACGGTGGTTTTTTGACACTGGGATCTAATTAGCAGCGTGGTGAACCAGCGCATGTGCATACTTGTGGGGATGTGCCCAGAGAGAACCACATGCTGTCTTTCGCTCGTAAGTTAAAAGAAAGTCAGCGATGCATGCAGTACAGGAGTGATGGCAGGATATAACTCTCAGCTATCTGTATTCCCCTTTTAGACTTGCACAAGGTATCACCCTAGAAGCTGTGTTAAAGCAATCCTGATTTCCATGGAAGTCTAGTAAAGGATGTCAGGATGAAGTGTTTTCACTTTTAAAAAGGAGAAACCATGTTCTCATTAGAGAGTTAATTGTGAGAGAAATTGTTTTATCAAGGTATGGGGAGGTGAGTATAAATGGTTTGCTGTAATAAGTAGATAGCCAAGCTATTGCAGCCATAGATTTTAATGATTTTTAAATGGGCAAAGTAGAACTAGAAAAGCAATGACAGACATGTGTATATGTGTATATACACACTAGACTGTCTCTCTGACAGCAGATGATAAACATTCTTCAAAAAGAGACTATTCCCACCAGAAATCTCCAGTCTCGCTTATAATAATATTATAAATCTCCGCAAAGAAGAAAGATATCTTTAGAATAGAAATTCTGCCAATGAAACTTGCAAGATAATGAGGTAATAGGCCATGTGTTCTGTGACAAATCAGCCTAAGTTCGAAAGCAGAAATGATATGACCCTATTTGGCAGCACTGGAAGGCTGAGAGATTAGATTCTACCTGCTGTCAGTTAAGCTACTTCATCAGTTTGCATGTATTTGCCAGGCTAACCACAAGCCTACACAAATAAAAACACTAATATATGTTTTCAAAACAGTGATTATGGAATTTTATAACAAGTTTGTCAAGGATTTAGGCCAAGTTTTCAATCATTGCCAAAGATTAAACTCCTCTGCATTATCAGCTGGTAACTGATTAGCTTTCATGTGTGCTTCCTGAGTCACTTTTTGGTTGACAGTATTTTTTTTCTGCCTTTGTAGTGGTAAATTCCAAGGGGTTCCTCCATATAGATCTTCCCTCACCTCTGAAGAAAAAATCCTGCCAAATGAGGACAAGACTCATCGGCCGCATCCAGATACGAGTGGACGTTTGGTTCCCCAGGGACAACTAGCAGCGGTGCACCATGAGCCGTAGCTACTTGTCCCAGGGGACAGCTACTTGTCCAGCCTCAGCTACTTGTCCCATGTCACACGAGCTTTGGTGTGCAGCAAATTACCGTGTAGCCCCGTACCCTGTACCCAAGTTATCTGGGGTCCTGGAGGCCTCCCAGGGCTGCAGCCACGGCGATTCTGCCGTGCGGAGCCTGGTTGGCAGTGGAGCGTGCCCCCGGGTGGCCCAGGGTCACTTTTCAGTAGTGCTTGCTGAACAGTTTTTTTTCCCGTGGGGTTTTTTGACCCCACTGCAGTGCACACTCAGGCAGCGTGCCCTTGCAGCATGGAGAACACTGGGCAGTGCAGTATGTGGTGCTGCAAATGTGTTTGTGGCACCCAATACCATATGACCGCACTCATCTGGATGGGCCCACGAGGCTTATGTAGGCTCATCTGTTAAATCTATCTTTTTTGTCTCCCATGTCGTACTCCCACATTACACCTTCATTTTGATGGGGGTGTTTGAACAAAAACCTCAGAGCAGTGATAGTTCTTTGGGTACATCTGATATCTTTTATTAGACCAACGCAAACAGTTGGAAAAAATTCTTTGCAAGCTTTCAGGCACAAACACCCTTTGTCAGGCTGAGGAAGCATCTGCAGTTGGTCTGTGCTCTTCCTGGATGGAGTGATTTACATTGTCACTGACCAGCTTTCTCTCAGCCTCTGGCTTCTTTGCTATTCATTCCATCCAGGAAGAGCACACACCAACTGCAGATGCTTCCTCAGCCTGACAAAGGGTGTTTGTGCCTGAAAGCTTGCAAAGAAGAATTTTTTCCAACTGTTTGCATTGGTCTAATAAAAGATATCAGATTTACCCAAAGAACCTTGTCTGCCTATGTCTTTAGACCAACGCGGTTACAACTCATATCCGTCAGAGCAATGATGGCACTCCATAACTATCCTAAAAAATAGTCTGCTTTTCTTTTCCTCTGTGACATAATCAGCTCCCTCAGTGGCAAGGAATAACAAGTACAATAGTCCAGTATTGTTATCTATGGGTGTGAACAAATGTTTACTGTGCCTGGTCTAGGTCCAGACAGTAAGGCTATGCGAACCTTCTGTCCCTGATTTGATTCAGCAGAGATTCGGCCAGATTTGGTGGCTGAATCTCCAAAGCCAAACTGAATCAGGAAACCCTTTAATCTCTCCAAACTGAATCGGAACCATCCGAATTGATTCCAAGAGATTCAGAGAGATTTGATGATTCGGACATAGACACAGCTTTATGTTTTTTCTACATACCTCAAGGTACCAGGCCGCTCATGAATGCTGAGATGGTGGGGCAGATGGAGCATCCCATGTGAACGTGGGGGGCGGATGGGACAACCCATGTGAACGGGGGGGGGGGGGGTCCCTGGCATGCTCAGCAGCAGACCTGGAACTGGACCAGAAGCACTTTCGGTCCTCTTCCAGGTCCTCTGTGGAGCTCAGAGGGGAACCCCCCTTTGCCCCTCAGGTCAGCGACTGGTGCCTCCTGGGTCTGGGGGGGGCACCCAGGGTCCCCCCACAGCCAACTGCCAAGCCAGGGAGGCACAGGGGGGGGTGTCCCCCATGTACTTAGCGGAGGACCAGGTCATGGAACGGAAATACTTCCAGTCCACATCTGGGTCTGCTGTTGGGAACAGTGAGTGCAGCCATCTGCTGCTCCTGGAGCTGTGTGGGGAGACTGATGTAAGTAACTCAGGGTGAAGGAAGGGGAGGGTGGGATTGGGGGGATTGGGTGCTAGCAGTTTCATGGTGGGGGTTGACAGGACTGGAGGAGCCTGGTGGGTCTACAATGGGGGTTGGTGGTTCCCAGGCAGGGAGGATGGTTGCCTGCTTAGGGGGAGAGTTGGTGGTAGCAGGGCCAAAAATAGTCCAAGTCAAGGTTGGGATTCGTATAGCTCCAGGGCTGGGGTGAGCAGCTGGGCTTTTCCAGCCCCTGGGCTGAGTTGAGAATGTGTACAGGCATTTGGGAGATCAGGTTAACCCTTGCCTAGATCAGGCTAACCTGATCTCAATCTAAATTAATGCACCTCTTCCTCCAACCAAATTAAATCTTCTGAATGCCTGCCCAGTTGGGCTGGTTAAGTCGATCTAAACGTAACACCTGTATGTACCCTATTAGACTGGTGCTCTAAATCAATATTCAGTTTGTTTTAAACTAAATTCAAGTAAAAAAAATGTAATGTGCATACTTTGTATGACTTGGACATTTATAAATATTGGCTTCAAAGGAAGTTACAGTTGTTCAGTAACTCTGAAGATTAGATCACTTGTTTCAACTTATTTGAACTAAAGAGCAAAAACAGTCAATCATCTCTATTCTGGGCACCCTGACCTCAATTCAGATAATGGTTTAAAAAAAATCTGGCATTCAATGGACAGCACTCTTCAACACAGCGATGCCAACAGATAAAACAACCATCTTGTACCAAATGCTTTCAGCATGGCCTAAAGTTTACTGGATCTGGAGTCTGGTGAGTGAGTGCAAGAATGCAATTTCTATAGCTGATGACCCTTTATACATAGTCGCCTGCCAGCAGCAGCTTCTCTTTTAGGAATCCAGATTTTAAAGTCCCACGACCTGCTAGCAGGCAAAAGAAATTCCCCCAGAACTCATCCTAAAAGCCATCAACTCAAATTCTTCACAGACATTTCACAGCCCGTACCTTTTTGGGAAATGGCAGTGTTTTCTGGAACTGGGTTGCCAGTCTAGGCAGTGAAAAATCCATAGCTGGATCCTGGGTTGTTCTCTTCCCCAGTTTTACTTTTTCATGTTCATTCTAATTTCATAATAGATCCATTTTCATTCTTGCAGCAGCCCTGCTAAAATGAAACTAATCCCATGCTGCTGCAGAGATGCTCAGGGGAGCAACTGCTCTAAAGAGGAATGCTCTCATATAGGTGCCTACACATTGAAGCCCATAGTGACAGCCACTGGAGGATGAAATGCTGAAAGAGCCCTGCCAAAATCTAACCAATCCCATGCTGTCACCAAGATGCTCAAGGGCAGCAGCAGTGAAGATTTTTTTCTAGGTCATCTTTTCTGACCTAATGCACTCAAAGGGGTTCCCAACTGGAGCTGAGTAGACTCAGAATGCTACTCAGTGTTCACTGGACACAGCGGTCCCTTGAGTACCGCAGCAGCAGCAGCACACTAATAACCTGACACATTGTAACAGTGACCCTTGTATGGTTATGCGCATTCATGTAAAGTGTGGCAACCTGCAAGCACTGACTGCTCTTAAAAATAAATCAGCCTTTTCTGCGGCTGCTTAGGACAGTACACTAATCCATACATCATTTGCATGCACAATTTATGTTTTGAACAAATGATGATTTGTTTGATGGGCTAAAGTAGCAAACAAGCTGTGTGCAGACCACTCATTCTATTTTTGTTCTTGTTGGTTGGTTTGTAAAATCAGAAGGCAACCCAGGGAAAATATGTAATGAGTACAGTCGTTATTAATTTTCAACACAGAAGAGCAGTTCTCTAGTGTGTCTGCACTTGTGTGAAATGTTTTAAGGAGAGTATATAAGAAAGGGAAAATTGCTCCCCCATTGATTTGTGTTTTTAAATTTGGGGTTCCTAAATTAAACTTATTTTATTGCTTTACTGTACACATGGTCATTCACAGGACCTGCTCTGTAGCTCATGTATTTGATGTGTAACCTTGAGGGCTTCTTGTGAGGTAATTATCATGCTGGGATGAGCTAATCTAGCACAGAATACTACACCTGCTTCATTCTGCTAACAAATAGGCCTCTGCCTTCTAAAGACTGTCTGACCTGACTTATTATATCTTTCCCATCAGCAGAAAGACTCATATCATCACTGGGCCAAAGGTGAATTGCCTAGAGACAAAGTTAGAATGAATTTTTTGCAGTCCCATTTCACCAGACATTCAAACCACTTCATTCTGAAGAGTGGAGACCTTTAACTCTGTCACATTTATATATGCTTATAAGGCCAGAGAAGGTTCTTTCTGCAAATCTGCTCCAGATGAATGTATCAAAATAGGTAATCCAGAAGAAAGTGTTTTTGCCTTTCAAGTCTTTTGTTCAACAACATTATTACTTCAGCAAGAAATATGGAAGTAGACAGTGGCATTGATGCTCCTTATGTTTACGAGAATTTCCAAAGCTGAATGTATGCTAATGCTGTAATACACACAGGAGCATGCAAATATTCAAAGTGCAAATTCATATTCAGTGAGGGGCTGTGGGGAGGGGAGGGGCAGAGGAATAAGAAATAATATACACATATTTGGAACCTGGTTCAGGAAAATTTTGAGATGCTTTTAGCCACTGCCAGTTTTCCATTTAAAATGTTGCTTTGTATTTATAGTTTTCTTAATCCCTATAGCAAAAGAGTCTAATATTCATTTAAAACCCAATAACAATTAAATCCCCCAATAACAATTAAAACCTACAATGAACAACTGCTCTAGCTTTGTTTATTGCATGCATAAATAATCATACTTCAATGAACATGTTAGCATCTATGATCTCTTCCCAGATTAAGGTTGCCTCGAGACTGCTTGCTTTGGCTACTGTAAATGTGACATGAATTACACTCAGGAAAATGTGTCTTACATGCTGGGTTTGAAGTAAATTATTTTCTTCTAATATACCTACACAACTGTCACAAAGAATTACACTGCAGATTTAGTGATGTTAAGTGTCAATTGTAATTTGGTGACAGCCATTTTATTGGCTATGCATATTGCTCTGCTAGGACCTGCTTCTCAGTATGGAGGCCACCGTATCATTAAAAACCAGTGATCCTTCACTGATGACATAATTTGACTGGCAGAGAGAGGAGCAGTGAGGGGTTTGCTTCCACCTGCACAGAATCTGCTGTGTGTCAGAGATGAATTTGCCTTCAAATTAGAAACAGCACAGCAGACTAGTGGCTGTGATTTTGCTTGATTTCTTTTAAGGAGTTTCACTGGAATGGTTACTGAGCAGCTGATAGGAGCCTGCTTTAATATGTCACACATATATATTATGCAGCCTGTAAACATTTCAAATATTTTTAGCCATAGCGCATACTGAGTTATCTGTGAAATAGTTTCAGCTGAACTGAGCCACATTTTTTCCCTGTACACTTATCCATCCATCCATCCATCCATCCATTCTTTTGTCCACAACTCTACCTCTGCAATAGGTTCTGGATATTAAATTTGTGTGTTAAAAAGGGAAAAAATGGGTTAACATAAAACCAGTGTTTCAACAGATAAGATAAATCACAGAAGCTGTGTAAAAATGTACAGTAAGAGCAGACCCATAATCATACATTCTGAAAATTTTATAAACTGACAATTCAAGTTATGTGTTTTATGCTAATATACATAGTAGTAGGTTCTAACAAACTGTGATTCACTCATAAATAGTAGAAAAATTGAAGGTATTATATATATTATATATTTTTCACATGCACACCCTCATATGCACATTATGTACTTATTCAGTGAAAAAGGAAATAGATTCCAAGACTTTCTTAGCAAATTTAAATCAATATAGCTGCATTCCATTTTCAGTATTTAAATTAATTTTTTTGCTGCAAGGCACTGTAAGGAACAAAGCAAAGTACCTTAAAAGAAAGTGTTTCCCTAGTAATTTCACCTCATTTCACACCTATTTGGCAGCTTTTCTTAGCCAATTGGTTTCACTGAAAATGCTGACAATGTACACCTATTAGAATTGTGTCCCTCCAGAAGGTGTGTTTTCCCTCAGATTCATTTTATTAACTTTTAACATGGAAAAATAACTTTTTTCTCTTAGACTGCCAGCATTCCACACTACATTTTTCCTCTTACCATTTTTTAACACTGCTTGTTCTACTTTTTTTTTGAAAAATCTTTACTGAACAATAAACAGCATAAATTATTCAGCCAATTTCAGTCCAGTGGCATAAATCATACTCTAGCAGACATGCTACTTATGACAAATGCTTTGTCTAAGAGAAACATACCACTGAAGGTTTAATCAGAAGCTCTAAACATTTCAGACTTTCTCAATTTTATTCTTGGCAAGAAGCAGTGTTTTTTTTGCTGTATCTTCCAAAGCTTTGGGGGAATGTTCATTTTTCCCATGAGAATACCAAGGCCATTTTTATCCGCTCTAGGAAGGAGGGAGGGTGTTAATAAAAGAGCACTTTCCACAAGAAACATTCAAATAGGATTGGTAAAACTTCTCAGTTCCTAAAAGCTTCTTTCAGAGTCAGTTCTGGATGTTTTAAGTGCTTCCTACATGATGAAACCTCAGGATTTACATTCTGTCCTTTTGGAAGGAATAAACAAAATATCTCCCATCACAATCTTTCATAGGATAAAAGGTTTTCTAATTTTCTATGGTGTAATTTTGGAAAAAATCTTGTTTTTTTTAAAAAGGAGCTCACTAAAATACACATGGCATTGCCATTGTGTGTCCCTAGCACAAACATTTCTTGTGCTAAGGTCTGATTTTGGACCGCTGTTATGTTGATGTAGTAGATGACCTTACTACTCTTTCTTCTTTGATGTCACTGGTACTACATGTAGAAGGAGGTATTACTCAAAGTAAGGAAAACAGAATTAAAACTTCAATATCACAGGGACATTTTCAAGTGCTTTAGAGTGTTTTTTTTTTAACTGCTGTTGTCAGCTCTTCATTGTTTAAAACATTTTTTGAAGAAATTTTTCCTCAGTCAGGGCTGTCTCTTTTCAGATCACTAATATTGAGACCCAATGTCTTAAAGAAGTATGAATCCAGATCTGAAAATCTCAAAGTTCGTGCATATTCAAATATGACATTTGCAGACTAGGCTTTTCTTTACAGAGTGCTATGAAGCATCAAACAAAATGGCCTTTTTTCACTTCAGTACTTATGTATCAACACCATGAAAAATGTCAGGTCGGGTCCTGGAATAAGAGTCTGCTTCTTGGTTCTTCTTGGGGGATTCTTGTACCTCTGGTACAGCCAAGAAAAATACTTTGGAGTCCTCTTTGTATAAAAACAGCAGCTTTAAAAAATTTGGGAATGACAGCAGGGTGGGAAAAGATTTACAGATAAACTGCTGTCACCAAAACAGTAGGGGGCTCACACATTTTTCTGTGAGTGCAACAAAAATTATGAGTATTTTCCAGCCAAGGATCAGAACATTTAAAATATATATGTTTACAATCCAGCAGAAATTACATACCAGATTACAACAGTTTTAAAATAAACCATATGTAGTATGTAAGCTACTTAAGTGTCTCCTTTAAGAAAATTTACTTTTGTTATTATTAGATTATTGCTGAAGTGAAGAGAGCTATACTGAGAAGGGCCAGAGTCATTCAAACGTCTATGCTGGCATCTGCTATTGTAATTTAATTGCAATCACCATTGAATTACATAGGAACATGGAATCGTTATCCTGGATCAGACACCATGATCTAGCTACTTTGGTATCTTGTGTCCAACAGATGTTTCAAAGGAAGGTGGAAGAATGCAAGTGTGGGCTAATCTATCTTCCACAAAGGTCTCTGCATAGTCACTATGTATTTACTTGACCTGAAGGTATGAAATGAAGTATCCTTTCCAGAACACTTTTTCTGCATTGTCTATGATAACTCTGAATATTCAGTTCACC
>NW_005842209.1:1536176-1550641 GCF_000455745.1 Alligator sinensis | reverse complement strand
TGCAAATCCAGTGGTAAGCCTAGTGTCACCAAAGAGAAAACATGTATTTTTCAGTCTGGATGACTTGTTTCAAAATGAGGAAAACAAACCAAGTACAATTATTAGCCTTCCATGAGAGAAACAGAGCAAGCAACCATGCATGTGAGTGCAATAGTGATTCACTCGCACGGTTTGCATCTGAACAAAATATTGCGGCACAGCTTCTCCAACAGCAGTCGGGGAGTCTTCTCTACCTTTAAAGGAGTGTAAAAGAGCATAAAGAAAATAGACTGACATTTCCTTTCAGTTACTTAGCTACCTCCGCCAAACCAACTAGTTTTTCACTAGATACTGTCATCTTAACTTATTGTGACTAGGTTCTTATTCCACAAATAGTTGCTTTGCAATAATTCTTGTGGAATACGGTGGCTGAATCTGGCCCTTAGTCATGGGTTGAGAGGCAAAGACAAAACCAGATACCATTAAGGGAACCGGATGACACCTTAATGAACGACAGAACCTTTCACACATATGTCAATGATTTGAATTCCATTCATGTTGGTAAGAACAACAAATTCTTGCTGACTGCTGCTCATTCAGTTAAATGAAATGTCTCCTTACCCCCAAGTCCAGCAGAGGGGAGGGGGAGTTTTGGTTGAACTGTCATAGGGATAGACAATGCCTGGGGGTCTGAGGAGTAGAGAAATATTTGTGCTCAGACATGCTGGAGCCTTTCCTCTTTTTGTGTCCCTCCTCATGCCACAGAAGGGAAATGTTTTTCTGTATCTCTCTTGCCATTTAGACAGGGGATCTCATATTGAACTTTCATTTTAAGCCACCCATATAGTTGCAATATTGTCAAACTGTGTTTCCAGGATGCTGTGGGTGTGACCTAATCATTTCCTCTGGGAATAAAAAATATCCCATTAGGCCAAATTGGAAAGCCAGTTAACTGCTTTAACATTTTTTTGCCCTCCTTATTATATAAGCTCAGTTTTAGATTAAAAGGAATAATAATAAAAAAAAAATGTTAGAAGGAATGTTTAGATTAGTGCTGATGTCTTCTCCATAAAGAAGAAGGAGAAACCTCAAATCTTCAGACACAGGAACCCCGATGCAGGATTCAGAGGTGGCCTGTGTCCTGGTGGTGAGGTTAGGTCACATTGGCCAGTCCTGATTTATTGATTTTATGATCTGAGGCCTGTTAAACCCAAACTGTACACAATATGCTAAGTATTTGAGATGGGGGAGTGAGTGAATAGTGTCCCATCCATTAAAGTTTCAAGCCCATCCCTGCATTTCATTTTCCTGCATGTTCTCATTGATGCATTCTAATTTGCTAGATAGAAACATTAAAATTACTACCACAGAAATACATTACCTTTACAACTTACATTGCTGCTCCTCTGTCAGTAGTGACTACCAAGAAAGAGCACATAGTCTGATTAGTTTGTCTCTTGAATGTCCCACAATAACCCTATAGACACACATAGCCATGTCCTGGGAAAAAGCGTTAGCACATTTTATCCTGCATACTTTAAAGGGACTTGAAGCAGGACAATGGATTTTTATATCTGTAGGATCCCAAGACAAAAAGGCTTTTTCCTGGGACAAATGCTATGTCTATTTACAGTTTAGGAAAGGCAAAAAATGAACAGGGACCAACCTACCCTTTCTGTTTGGAGGCACACTGGATGGATGGTGGAGGAGATGTGTAATGGGTCTGCAGTCTTGTTAATTCAAGCTAAAATTGTACCTATTCCAGGCACAAAGTGAAAAGACTTAAAAACAGATTAACACCACCATCTAAGAAGTCTACATCAATCAACTTTTAGTGCATTGCAAGCATTTAACTCATGACTCAAGATTGTTTACAATTTTCCATTGAAACTAGAGCTTTAATCCACAAAGCCAATTCCTATTCCCCAACTGAAGAAGAGAAGATCCAGAAAAACTTAATGGTTTACTATTCAAACATTAAACACGCACATTCAAAATAAAGATTTTCTTCTGATTGTTGAGTCACTAGTTCAGGTTGGAAGTGGATTATAATCATTTTGCCAGGGGCTTGCCTTTGAAGTGAGAAACCTGGGGAACTGCTCAGGGCAATACAATCTAAGGAGAACGATATATGAATATTTTTTCTTGATAGTTTATTCTCTGGGGTAGCCAAATTCTGACTCTCTCAGGACCAATCCACTGTACCAAGCGTTTGTCTCCCTCCTCCTGTTTTCCATGCCTAAGTGATGACAATATTCTTAGCAAAAAGGTGTTAGTGTGTTGCCTCTATAATGCTACATTTGTCCTTCTACTTTTAGCTTGTTCACGCATACAGAAACCCCTCTTCCACACAGATACTTCTCTTTTCATGAAACACCTAACATTTGTTTCCTTTTCCTATTTTTGCCAGTTATCTAGCCTTTTCATAGCACACCTCAATCCAATAAGTCCTAAATCATTTTGGCAACTTAAAATTTAAAGATCTGAAATAGAAATTACTGTATTACTCAGGATAGTCAAATATATTTAAATAATTGTTACAACAACTATCTTGGCAACAAATCTGTGTTCACTAATGTCTCAGCTGGGAATGCATTGGTGGTAGGGTTAGAATAGGGTTAACTGTGAGCATCTGGAAATTTATTCTTGTTTAGTGTATTTTCTTTAGCACAGAGTATATTGAAGTCTTTCTTATAAAAAAATCACATTAAGAACTGGTAAGTACACAGATTTTATAAAGAAGGCCACTTTTCAATAGCACCTTTTAAAATTTGTATTGTTTCTGTGTTTGTCAAAAAGTGGTAGGTTTAGCTGGTAACTGGACTGGAGAATGAGAGCCTTTATTCAATTCTGTGCACTTGTGAAAAGACAAAAAACAAGACAAATATACTGTAGCAGTCAATGTTAGTTTTATGAAAAGGAGAGGCCAGCTTTCTGAAGCTGAAGGTTGAATTACTGCTAAAGCTACAATTGAAATTAATCTTCTCTTTATTGAGGAGGAGAGCTGTGTCTTTTAAAGCCTCTATGTAGCACAAAACCTGGCAAATATTTAATCACTCACCTAAGTGTCATAGCGAGATTGAAGATCTCATACACCAGTAGCAGAGCTCAGCAAAAGAAGACCACGCCACGTGACTTACATCAGTAAATAAGAAACACACACTTTGCGTACACATTCCAGTGATATTTTGCATGTGTTTTTACTATAGTTTTCTAGTAATAAGCTTAAGTTTTTTTCAGGAAAAAATAGTGAATTCCAAACACAGTGGTAATTTTCCACTGTGGACAGGGAAAATGTCTGGAAATTTTCATGCTTGGTCAGTACTATGCTATATAATAGTTTTTAATTCTGTGAGGGCCAAAACCAGCATTAAATTATTCTTACAGGATCCAACTGTACAACAGGTTGGACAAGTGTAACAGCTAGATCAATGGAAATAATCGCACTGACTAATACAGTTAACACTGCTCTCCCTTTGCAAATGGAGACACTAAAGCTGAACTGTTATATTACTTGCCCGAAGAGTAAGTGTCAAAACAAACTAGAATTACATGGAAAAGTGTGTGGTAAAATCAGTAAAATTTTAAAGCATGGGGATGCTGATGGATGAAACACTGCAGTTTGGTGGAGCACAGTAATTACCAAGCTCCAGCAGACTTGATTAAGCGAATCTGCTCTGACGCACTGTAATTACAATGTGTTGGCATAGCTTCCCAGCTCGTGTATAGGTGCCCTTAATGTTTTTGGCTCTGTGTTCCCATAGGAAATGAACAGTAGATAATATCTCATAATGTATAATATTTCCTAGGCACATTACAAACATAGACTATCCTTGTAAAGGACCAGTAAAGATATAAAATGCTACAGCTACTTTTATAAAGAGATTTCCATGAGTAACATCACATGGCATGTTCTTGTTTGCACAGTTATTTAACATACGTTTTGTAAACATGGATTTTCTGCAGACAATGGAGAGTCAAATTTAGAATTTACCAGTAGATGATGACCTAACTCCCAGAGACAGAAAACTCTTCAGGGTAAGGTTATAGTTCATTCGACTCATCCCTTTCAACCAGTTTGGAAACTACAACTGTAGGGGACCTACCTTAAAGCCTTGTCACACTTACTATGTGGTATATCTGTGGAATGCTATATAGTATTAAAGTTAGGACATATTCTGAGCAGTCACACGGTACTGTTTACTATGAACCCTAACATGCACAGCTTGTACTTTGTTGCTGGAGGGATGGCAAGCAGGCCTCCCGGCATGCCATGCTGGAGTAATTTTTTCCTGTATTTCTGACAGCGGCTGAAAACATCTGAGTGCCAATGAAAGCACCAGTTGGCTGACTGTCTTTCTGAGGATGTGAATTCCAATCCTTCCTACAAGCTCCTGGTCCCAGTGAGGTGCTACTTTGAGGATGGTGATGGTGCTGTGGGCAGCATCCTGGCCTACTTGCAGGAGGCAGAACATGATGCCGTGTAAGCTGGGCACACAGGCCTGGTATTGGATGCTACTTCATGGCTGCTGCACTGGTCGACCGAACCCCAGGGAGGAGCTCTTCAATTACCATCTGAGCAGCTGGATGGTGGTAGAGTACACCTTTGGGTGCCTAAAGGCATGCTGCAGTTTCCTGGGGGTTGCCCTTGAACTCAGGCTGAAGAACATTCCCAGCTTTGGGGCTGCTGCCTGCATCCTCCACAGTGTATGTAAGATGAGGGGAGAAACCTGCCTGGAAATGGAAATGGTTCCAGCTGGACTGATGCAGGAGCAAGCCCCTGGCCCTTTGGATAGTACCTAGGCTGAAGTGGCTCTCTCGACTGAGTGTCTCCGATGTAACCACTGCCATACCAGAGAAGCCTTGACTGACTGCTTTCTGGGGTAACATTGTGCTGGGCAGGGAACCTCTGAGTTACTGTGAACCCTTCATTTGCCACATTGTACCTTTAATGTGCTTTTCCACATTTCAGAAAATATCTTCATGCTAACTTTTGGACTTAACACTTCCTGTTTTGGAGATTGTGGGGGGAGGGGAGACCTGGAGGGGGTGACTGAGGAATGTGAGTGCTGGAAGATTTGTGGGGGAACAGGGATCCTGACCTGGGAGTCTGTGAGGGCTGGATGAGAGGGTGAACCTGAGGCATGGGCCACTGAGTGGGTTGGTGTTGTGAGTCACTCAGTTGAGGCCTGGATAGGAGATGCACAAGGGACCTACTTTATAACTGTTAAAATGTTATTCTTCAATAAACCTGGAGTAAGCACTTGAAAAAAAAAGGCCATCTCAAAAGCAACTGTGATGAGCTTACAGCTCTTGACATTGTGCAAACTGCTAAATGTGAAATTGTGCTAAATGTGCTGGGATGTACTAAAGTCCTTTAGGTATAGATCTCCCTGCTGACTGGGAGGGTCCCTGGGAGTGCTGTGGTGTGGAAGCACGCCCCCCCACCAAGTCTGAGCTGAATGGCTCCAAGGAGCTCGATAGCTACATCTCCATGGGCAGGTCCAACTCCATGTGCCACCCACAGAGCCCCAATTCACCCCACCAGTCACCTTTGCCCCTGGAGTTGCTGAAACTTACCAGCAACTGGTGCTGGGTTTTCCATATCTGTCTGATTCTTGGCATGTCCTCATCTTGTGCGTCCTGGATCTGGGTCTGCGTCTCGATAGGGAACAAGTCCACTGAGAAGGCACCCCTGTGCTCCTCCATGGCCATTTTAGTAGCAGGGGGCAGAGGGGGAAATCCACAATTGTTTTTGTTGTCACTGTTGCACCGCACTAGGTCTGTAAGTGTGCAGTACATGGTGTGGTAGGGAGCAACAGTGTGATCCTCCTCAAGGATTCAAGACAGCTCCTCAAGGAAGGGGGCCACGGTCCTTATGGGTCCTAAGACCTTGTTGGCATCCCTGTCCTGAACATACTACAACTTCTTGCACTTGATTTTAGCACACATCTGCTGTCAATCCCACTGATGCCCTTGAGACCCCATCTGGGCTGTGATGATTTGTAGACTGCCCGGCTATGCTGGCTGCCCTTCATGCCCTTGGCAGTGGTGGTGATTGTTCAGCACCTCATCACAACTCCAGTTCACTTCTGAGCAAGATGAGCAGATCCTGCAGGCAGCTGAAGAGGACATTCTTTGATTTGGTTCACTTCAGAAAGCCAGGTGATCACTGTTTACACTGGATTGATCAAGTAAACGTGACAGGCTTCATCTTCCCTTGATGGCTTCAGTGGGTGCTCAGGGTGATGCCATGTGAACCATGGTCCCATCCACCCCCAGGCAGATGAAGGTGTCATCTTGGAGCTGGTACCATCCCTCTGGGCAGTAGATTTCTGGTGGGGCCTTGTAGCAGAAGGGGTGTTGGGGCTTGGAATAGTGCATCCTGGGATGCTGGAGGACTGCAAATTGTTGCCATTATTTCCATGGAGCAAGCTGATGCCAGCTGAACATATGTTTCTTAATATGATCTGGAGATATTCCTCACATGAAGAAGTCATAAGGTTGCTAAGATACAAGCATACTTAGTTTGCATTTTACCACTTGAATGCATGGTCACTCATGTTTAACAAATAGTAAGTGTCCCATGTAACGTGTTTCTTAGAGGGTATTGGTGTTTTGCCTGTAGAAGAATCTCTTCTGGTGGCAGGGTTGGATAAAGGAGGTGTAATAATTTGTCTGCTCTACCTTCAAGAAAACTAGTCTATAGGGTAGAAGTTAAGTAAAACATTTCCAGGAACAGAACTAGTTTCTATTAAGAATTATCTAATCATCAAAAGTAATGGTTATATCATCCACTCCATCACCCTGTTAATGCAAGATTGTTTCCTATGTCCACTCTTTTGGATCAAAAAAGAATTTAGAAGCCCCAAAAGACAGGGTCTCTAATAGCTGTCTATAGCCAAACACATCTCAATGTCATATATGCCAGTAAAAAAATGTAAAATGTCATTCCTGTTATTTCTGGTTACACTGCTTTATACTCCACCTAAAGAATCTCTATTATAATGATCAAATACTATTGATAGTTAACATGCCTCCTTTTATATAGCTTTTAGCTAAAAACACTATTTGATTAAAGTAATCAAAATGTTTTAGATTAAAAGCACATGTATATAATGACATTTCTATTGCATTTTAATAAATAAAGAATTTACAATCTTCCTTAAAATGTAAGGTTGTTTCTCTAATAGTAGTTTGGCATATGTTCCTCTTATTTTAATACTCATTCACTTTGCATCTAGTGAGATGCTCTTTTCCGATGAAACTTGGAAGTTTTCATTTGAAAAATGATGTGTCTTGTAGATAGTATAGACTAAGCAATTTTAGCTATGGCAGAGCAATAAAAAACATTCTGGCCATGGATTCATTGAAGGTGCAAGGACAGATATTAACCTTGGTAGGTCTATTACAGCATTTATTTTTAAAAAAGCAGGGCAAGAGATTGGTATTTAAATTCTCTCTGTCTTTCATTTGAAAAAGCAAAATTATAAATCTAGGAAAAAAGAAATAATAACATATAGGTTTAACCATCAGTGTATTTTAAATCACTACAATAAAATATGAAACTATATGGAAATACACATATCTTTCAAAATAGGATTTTTTTGTTTACTGTTAATTATATAAACAATATTTATTTTCTTTATGGATGTAACTTATGATTTTTGATAGATGTATGATAGTGTAGCCAAAGAATTTAGGAAGAGAAATCAACAATAAACAGCTGATGCTCAACGAATAAAGAATATAAAAGACATGCATGTGACATGTTTTTATATGTATATTAAAAATGCAATTCATTGAAAGTATCAAAGTATCACAGAAAATCTTCACTTGTCGCTTGAGTTCAAATCATGCCAAATCTGAGCCAGATTTGATGAGTTCTGATCCACTGAAATCAATGGATTTGCTCCACACACATTATTTAGTAATGGGCTGAACCCAGTCCATGTCAAAGATGCCAATCAAAAATACTGACAAGAACTAATGGACTACATACTTCATCTACGTTTTCTCCTACCTCTCTCTTCCCAAATTATTTTTTTCCTTTTTCCCTCTGACAAAACTATATGCAGCCTTCAGCTGAAAAAAGAATTGGCAGCCCCAACACTGAATGATGCCTACAAAGTTTGTTAGTGTAGACAGGGCCTTTGGGGTTGCTATTTCCCAGATGATAAAATCTAGCACAGTGATTACAGCCACAATTTTGGATTTATTTTAGTTAGTCCAAATTCCTAGTTGATCCTACTTCTAGAATTGATGCACATATTTAGGGCTTGGCTTAGAGCCATAAATATCATTAAATTCTCTCTCTGTGCTAGCTACAGAGCGGAGCAGTTCCAGGCAACAAAATGTTTGCAAGTCAGTGCAACTTCTTAAATACCCCTAAGATGGAAAAAGAAAAAGTAAATGAATTATTCAGGAGAAAATTGGTAATCAAAGACTGAGAGGCTTTATTAAACAAGAACAAAGCCCTTACCATCAATTAAAGCATTGCTGTCTTTAAGTAAACTCTTAACAAAAGAGGAGAAACAAAGCCGTTTTTTCCATTCTTTCCAGCAGTGCATATGGCTTATTTGAAGGGCATACTTAAGCTCTTACCCTACAAACTGCTTCACATGGGCTGGGTCCTGTCCCCACAGAGAACCTAGTGACTTCTGCTTATAGGATCAGAGCCTTCCTCTGATTTTGTCAAAACCTCACAGATTCCTATTTGGCAGCAGAACTTCCTAGTGCAAAACTCAAGGCTACACAGCCCTTCCCTAGAGAAAGGCAATAAACAGCAACAAGCAAACCATTTCCAAACTATGGAAGCATTGCTCATGAAGCCACTAATTCCAGTGCATTCTCTTCCTTAGTGTGTTCTTCTTCGTTTGAATGCTAGTAATTCAATTAAATGGAACATGACTATTTTAAAATTAAAAAATAATAACGAACTGTGAATTTGTGCATACTTGGTATGTATATATGCCTCTGTGAAGGAACGAATGAGCTAGTTTATAGCTGCACTTCTTATACTGCATTGAATTATTGGTTTCTGATGGAAATAATATTATCAGGTCACCGTAATGCTAAGCAGTATTAGAGTTTAGCAGATAATTTCTGAAAAGTGCTTACTTTTGAAATAAAAATGTGAAAGAAGAAACCCCAGCAACAGTGCTGACTGGAAAAAAAATATTTATATTTATATTAAACCCCTCAGCTAGATTCTCAGACACATCACTGCTTAAAATGCAGTCACCTGACAAAAACAGTTCTAATTATTACCCCCTTGGGCTAACATTTTTCAGAGTGACTGGCTAAAATGCACTCTAGCTCATAATTTCTATCTCTGACAGTGGAAGACATAACCTAGTTTCCTCTAATGCAAAAGTCTCTAATCTAGAGGGCAAGACCCTGTTCCGTATAACACTGAAGGGAGAAAATGCAATTTGAGCACAAGGAAATTGCACACATAGTTTGATAGTTCTACCATTCCCATTTTTTCCTCAGGTTTAAATGTCTTGTTTTATTTTATGCTAAATTATGACCTGGCTAGAATTTGTATATATTCTTTGTCATATACTAGAAACTTTATAGTATAAAAATAAAGGGTATGGAAATAAAGGAAACTCTGGTGTTCATGTTTTTGCCATAAAACATTCAAAATATCTGTGTTCTGTGGAGTGATATTTTCCATAATTGACAGTTTTAGCAAAATGAACTCACACACAATAAGGTCCACCCACTTTTGGGCTATCCAGTTGGATATTGGTGTCACTTGACTGATTTTAAATTGGTTTAAGCCAATGATGAATCAGACCCTAATGCTTGGGAACAAATACCAGATGAAGATCTACATGTGTCTGTTGCGATGCTGTTGATTCTTGGCATAATTTTCTTGTCATGCATTTTTCACCATTAAAAATAAGTGCCAACATTTTTTGTGCTCTTGAACAATACAGGGAGCAAAATGAGACTATATCTTGAATAGTAAACTGCCTGAATTATACATGCAATTAAGTAGTTAGAACCTCAACTGCTCCTAGTCACAAAAAAAGCTGCTAGCAAATATCATGGACTGTAGAGGTACAAACAAAATGGCTAACAAAGTCAATGCTAAATGCATCTTATTTGGAAACTTATTTGGAAACTAGTATTGCTAGGAGAGCTGAATTACCCCAAATAGTTCTGGTTCAGTTCACATAGGCAGTGTCTGAATAATAAATTGACCGCAACCTGATAAGCCCAAAATGCTGAAGAAATTTCAAGGAAGGGAGTCAGGATCTTGGAAGACATGCTTTTTCTCCCAATTTAGGTACCTCTCCTCCCATTATAGCCTGACAGCTGCTGCTGAACATGTATCTTTGAGCTGGGAAGCTGGCTGGATGAATGCTTTTGAAACTAAGGCCAGCATAGCTTCTTAGTGAGCAACTGGGACATCCATTTCCTTTGGAAGAATGCACCTGTCATCTTCATGCTTCATGCATCTCCCATCATTCCATTAAATAGATGAGGAATATTTGGTATCTAAAGTACAGTCCAAATTGAGTAAGAATGAAAGCTTCCTTCTATTACATGCCTGTTATTACTCTGTTTATAGTCAAAATTATCTTGCAATACCTGAGGATTTTTGTAGGTAATACCATTGAAGCAATCGAATGCTTGGGATAGAGTTGGACAAGCATTCAAATGCAATGCCTCTTCCCTATTTCCTGGGCCATCATGGCTACAACATCATTCCAACTCTTGAGAACAAGAATTGTGTGAATTCTTGCACAGATTTTCACATTTCTTTGCAGCATCATGGCCCACATACTCCAGACCGGATTCAGTGGGTATTTATGTATTGAACTTTCTTAAGTTACTTTAAATTGATGAATGTTTGGCTTCTGGCTAGAACTGCATTTGATTTTTGGTACAGTGTAAGTTTTGCATAATGCCACATAGTATATGACACATGATACAGTGATTGATGGAGAAGGGGTTGTATTTTAAGCTATGTAATTTAAAAAAAATGCCATATCCCTAAATATGACATGTTTTTATGAGTTTTCACTCATATTTGTGCTGTGAGAGGGACAAGCAGGTAGGGATAAAAAGTTTTGTTCATTGTTGAATAAAAGCAGAAGTAATTAATCTTCAAATTACATTATTTGTCTGTATAATTCACATTTCTCTGCCTGTCAGTCAGGCCACAGGATCCTTTCCTTTTCTTATGTCCTTATATGACAAGGTATTTAGCAGAATTCACAGATTCACTGGAATCTGACAGGGCCGCACCATGCACAGTTCTGCTTTGGGCTCAAACTTGCAATTTCTGGGCTGTCAACTGTGCACCTTAGTGACCATCTACCCTTGCCTCAGGCCACAGGATCAATCATCAGAGGTCTATGAAATCTTCATCCTTAAACAAATGTGGCAGTGCTAATTGCCTCTCTATGTATTATAATTTCCCCACACCAATTGGCTTTCATCCTGCCCTTGAAGGACCACTTGAAGTGAACAAATTATTCCATTTCTATCATTAATCATTCCTTCTGTACCTTACTTAAACAGACAACAAAGAAATTATGATGTTGAGCTTCAGATGCGGATGGCCACCAGCTCATTGCAAACTTTATAGGCTTGTGAGTAACCACAAATATTTCAGTTACTGGTGACTAGGTGATTTTCAGATTTATTGTAAAGTTTCCCTATGCATTATCAATTCACTTTATCACATTATTCACTTTAGCAATACAAACACCCTCTTATGATTTGGTTTCATAATTGAACATTCTTGAATGGAGATTGAAAGATTCCAATATTCCTTTAAAATTTACTTGGTATATCTTCTATTGGGCCAACTTTATAGGTGGGAGAGATGTTAAAAGGCTTACAGGCAAAAGAAGCCCTTTCTCAGGTCCCAGAAAGCAAGAGAAACAGCGCAAGATGTAACTGGTGTTTATCTTAGCCTGTATCCATTTCTATCTCAGACTTGAGAAATTATGTTTTGTGCCCAATAGCTAACACCTCTCCCAACTATAATGTCGGTCTATTAAAGATATTACTAAACAAATTTTGTTTCTCACATTTTTATCTGTCATGCCAACTATAA
Source organism: Alligator sinensis (assembly GCF_000455745.1). Classification (NCBI taxonomy): domain Eukaryota; kingdom Metazoa; phylum Chordata; order Crocodylia; family Alligatoridae; genus Alligator; species Alligator sinensis. Next base: position 1,538,580 of record NW_005842209.1, on the reverse strand, counting down.
TACCACTACTATATTTTGCTTTGCCTTTCCACTGTCTTTGACAAGCAGAGGGCAAATCCAGAAAAATATTTCTATTATTTGAAATATTTACATTCAGAATCCTCAGTGTACATGTAAACATAATTTAGGGAATATTGATGTGTTGGTATGGGATGCACTGTATAAGATATAATTTTTCCTTCTTTACTTTCAGTAGTTTGTAAAATCAGGAATTAATATACCCGCAAGAGAAAAGGTTTGCTGTCGTAATCTGAGCATATTCATGAAAATTTCACTCAAACGTTCATTCTATGCTTTTTGTCATTGTTTTCATCTATGTGCTTCAGAATCAGAAGGAACTGCACTGCAGACAAGAGCCCCCAACTGAGAAAGTGGGAAGACCCTGACAAGGTAGCTGTGTTACTAGCTATACTCAGTTACTTGTAAGTATTGCCATCTGCACAGATCTTTTTTACTTGCACTATATCATCGTTTGACTAGTCTCTTAACTCTGTTGCTTTAGTTGTGAATCATCGAGTGGGCTTGAACCTGGATTTTCTGTAGGGCATTTTCCTTTATAATTATATTTAGTTTTCAGATCTTTTCCCAGACAGTGTTCCCATTGCCATGAAATAAATTGACTGAGACTTTGAGGAACGATAGCATCGGTTAAGGAATGCACCATGAATTAAGTCCGTGAGGTGCAGGCTGTTAGTATTTTAATTATTCATAGGTACACAGGAACCTCATAAAGTCCATTTTTATAATTATATCTCTCTTGCAGGAGAAGGAATAAAATCTGGGAATTATGATAAAGAGGGAAGAATTCTTGTGGGTGATATCTTCTTTGGACCAACTGTATGGATGAGATATTTAAGGACAGCAACTGGCAATGTTTCTGAGATAGAAAAAGTAGACCAAATGCTCCACTTCCTCTATCTAGCTCTCTAAAGCAACAGGTCTTAATGTGGCTCAACAGATATAATATATCCCTAGGAAGATAATGTGACAACATGATTTTAATCCTTTTTGGGGTTTTTTTATAAGCCACTGGCTGATCCTTGCTTCAAATATAATACTGAGATCATTTTCATTCCATCCAGGAAGAGCACACACCAACTGCTGAAGCTTCCTTAGCCTGACGAAGGGTTTTTGAACCCGAAAGCTTGCTTAATAACTATTCTCCAACCATTTGGGTTGGTCTAATAAAAGATATCAAATTCACCCAAGGAACCTTGTCTGCATACTGAGATCACAGCATTTATCATTAGTATACAGTAGTGGGGTTTTTGGTTTTTTGTTTAGCTGATTCTAGAAAATGTTGGTCAGGTGACTATTCCTATGTAGTACATTGCAAAATATGAAGCAAATACTGACCAGAGGAAAAATATTTGCTGACTGTACTTAAAGTTAGAAAAGAGGATATTTTAGTATGAGACCGCTGAACAGAAATAATTTAAAGGAAGGAATATATTACATGGCACCTCATGAAGAGAGATCTTCAAAACATATATCAGCAGAAGTTTTGCATAAGAGCAAGAGTAGAATATAGGCCTATGAATTCCTATTGGAACAGAAAGTCAATCCTTGTATCAATAATTAAAACAACATAGGCTAAGCTATCATGGACATAGTAAGAGAGAGAGAGAGAAAATTACTAGACCTGTAGACAGGAAAAGTGGCATACTGTGAGCTAGGTTTTTGGTGATATTTTGTGTGACAGGAGAGGGCAGCCACTGGACTGAAACTGAACGTCCCTTAAGATGAAAATTATTCCTTTGCAAATAGTCAACAAAATGCACCAGTGAGGTCTATATTAAGTAAGTAGAAAGAAAAACATAAGGCTATAATATCTCACACATTTTCTGAAGTAAATGGACATTTCTCAGGAATAATAGATAAACCAGAATTAATTCTCCTTTCCACTTTAGGGCTAAGTACAGACAGTCAAAAATCCTGAAGCTGAATCGATTCAATCTTCCCAGGTTAGTCTAAAGTGTGTGGATTGAATCAATAAGAAAGTAAACCAGGGGCAGGCAATTATTTCAGCTGGACGGCTGCTTAATGAGTTTTGGTGAGCTGTCAAGGACCGCCAAGGCCCTGCCCCTTGACAGGTGTTCACCCCCTGGCTGCCATCTTGGGACTGGGAGTCCTGCCCCTAACCTCTGACTTTTACCCCTGGAAGTCCCTCCCCTTAACCTCTTTTGGGAGGGGAGGGTTGCCATCTTGGAATCAGAAAAAAACAAAATCATATACTAAAAGTCAAACAGCTACTATAACATATTTTAATTTTATTACAAAAATATTTTTGTTATGATTTGTGTTTGCATAGTGCATATAGAGATGATTGAATAATAAGTGCAAAATAAAATCTTACTTAGGTAGTTTGTGTGTGGGGGGTGTGAGGTTTGGTTGGGGGTGGGAA
>NW_005842209.1:1477037-1535604 GCF_000455745.1 Alligator sinensis | reverse complement strand
GTGGAGGGAAATGGAGTGTGGGGGGGGGTGTGTGGCTGTATGTGAGAAGCAATAGGGTATGTATATGTGGGGGCTTGTGGGTGTGTGGCATTTGTGGGGTGTGAGGGAGGATGGGAGGGTGTAGGGACCCCCCCACACGCTCCCCTCTGTAGTGCACAGCCTCCACCAGTGGCAACAGAAGCAGCAGCAGCAGGTGGGGATGCTTATGTCCCATGCAAGTGCTGCCGCCAGCTGAATGTAGCTCTAGCCAGGGCTGCACATGGGGGTGAGGAGTGTAGCCAGGGTGGCCTGCTTCTATCATGCAGGGCTTGCTCCCCACAGTGCACGTGCAGCTCCTGCACTTGTATGCCACCAAGGGGAAACCCTGCATGATGGAGCCAGCTGCCTTTGCCGCCCCCTGCTGTGCAGGTTCCAGACTCTGCCAGAAGTGGAGAGGAGCCCTGGCTCCTGCTTCCTTGCAGAATTCCAGGACCTGTGCAGCAGGGAGCAGTGAAGGAAGCTGGCTTCATAGCACAGGGATTCCTATACCAGTGAGCAGGACACCAGGGAAGCTGAGCAGGTCCCCCTGCAGCTGCCGCAGTGACAGCAGCAGCCCTGTCCAGAAGCTGTGTGCTAGCTGGATCGAGCCTTTCCATGCACAAGGGTGGGAGCAAGACACTAGAGAGGATGTTGGCTGTGTGTGTGTGTGTGTGTGTGTGTGTGTGTGTGTGTGTATATGGGCACCTCACTTCCACCCTCGTGAGTGGAAGGGCTGGGTGGGGTACAATTGGTGGGCAGTTGTGGGCTGGATGAAATGGCCTGGCAGGCCGGATCTGGCCCACAGGCTGTAGTTTGCCTGCCCCTGAAGTAAACAGACATTCTCTTTTGAATCTGAAATGCAGCCACATGTCTGCAGTGGCTCAGCCCAGAAGCTGGGTGGTGCTAGAGTATGGGTCCATGCTTGGCTGGAGCAGATAGCTTGGGCCAAGGCTAGCCCACCCATCCTGCAAAGGAAGGCTTGTGGGGAGGTGCAAAGCATCCTGGGATGTTGGAGGACTGTGAATTAACTTGAATCTGGAGGGGATATGGGACAGAAGTTTAATAAACCAATTTAAACTAAATCAGTTCAGTCTGATACTACATCCATCCAGGTTTATCTTAAACCGGTGTTGGCCATATTGAAAGCAGTTTATGTGCACTGAACTGTTACCAAATTTGCCCATTACTTTGGGGTGTGCTCATTTATTAGGGATAGTTTCTAGGGTCTTGGTGATTCTGTCAATGTGCTGCTTGTGTTACTATACGGAGCTGTATTTCTCCCTTCTGCAAGCCCTCACCCCCAGTGGAGCTATCTTGCAGGACTCAATCTCAATGGGACTGGGTTCCTCCAGTCACCAAATCAGTCATACACACAAACACACACAAATTAACGTGACACGCCTGACCTGGCCGGGCTGATCAGCATGGACAGGCTGACACCCTCATATGCCAAGAATCAGTTCATAAGAGCAACAATAAAATGCAGTCAGACACAAGCACACAGGTAAACAGAATCCCTCTGAATCCGGCTGGGTGTCCAGCTGACACCCTCATGGGCCAGCATTCAGTTCATAAGGGCACGTCTGAGTCAAACTGGGTCAATCAGCCTATACAAGCTGATCCCCTTATGTGTTTCAAACTCAGCACGTCCCAATCTTTGGCCTCTTGATGAGCAGACCCCACAATAATTTGGGCTTCACAGGGATCTTTAGCATAGGTAAAAGAAGCGTTGCTGCAGAGCACGGGAGGAAAGAGAAGCAGAGAAGGAAAAATATACCCAATTACTACCAGTTTGACTATAAAAGTTATTTATTGCTAAGCATATGAAATATATAATAGTACTAGTAGTAATAGACATGCAAAAGAAAAACAAACACCAACAATGACAATACTACCCTGGTTTCACTAAGTATTTGGGGAAACTTAGCTCAAGCTTAACTGATACAGTTCAGGTTCAGAAGTTTATGCCTAGAAAGAAGACAGAGAACGCTGGGATCTCACCTAGTCCACGGTACTCAGGCTGCAAAGCTGACAGGCACAGTCCGTAGCACAATCCTTGAAGAGAGAGATGATCTGTTCTTCCAGCGTCCCAAGAACGACAGGGGATGGTGTCAGCACAGGGGTTTTCTTCTTCTCCTTCTTTCCTCCTGCTTCTACTTCTTTTCCTTCCTTTTCCTCTTCCTCTTCTCCCTCTAGCAGCACACACACTTACAGATTTTTATACCCTCAGTTTAGCTGCTTCGAAGCACCCTCAGTAGTGTAAATCATTGTCTTTTCTATTGACAAGGGGTTATCTGGTTTGGACCATCTCAGGAAACTGATTGATAATCAGGAAACACTTAAGATTAGGGAGTAACCCAAATACTTGGGAGCCAGCTTGAGATTCCTATGGGTGGCAGATATACTGATGGGATATCTCATGGTTTCTTCAGGAACAATAGATAGCTTGCAGCATCAGGATTTTGGATTTTTACTTGTTGTGCACAAGCCTCAGCTTAGCATGACTTTTCCAGATCTTACTATAGTCTTTTAACAGACTTAAAACAATTATTGGGGTGCTCATAACCTTTTGTGGAGAGGACTCCCACCAGTCGTCTCGGGAAAGATATGACAACACCTGGGATTAGGGCTCCAGCAGGCTGGATGCTGTGATGAACCCTTAACCATTGTTCAAATGTTGCCCATACCCCCTCTGACTCGGTCTCTTGCCTCAGCATTCCCTAACCCGGCAACCGAGTTTTAGTCAATCAAGTTTAAATAGGCCTCCCATAGTGGGACCGGGGAATGTACGGCCCGAGATGCCTATTAAACTTAGAGCTGTGTGTGTGTGTCTGGGGGGGGAAAAGTCCTTAGCAAATCCAGATTAGAACTGGTCTGATAAATGCTGAGGTGGGTGTGTGTGAACATGGGTTGATTAACATTGGAAGCACAGATTCCCCATCATGCAGCGCTCTCCTGCTTCTCTGGTCCCAGAATTCACTGCAGCCTCTGCTTCAGGCTTTCTGTTTTCCATCTCTCATGTAAATGAGACCTAGGGCAGTTGATTCACTCGTCACCCTTATCTGGTGAGGGTCTTAGGTGCGTCTCTCACTGCATCTTAATCAGTTTCGTTTAGGTAGAGGAGGGGAGGGGGGGGGTGAGTCCTTTGTGAGTCAGACAGACTGCATCCTGTACCAGGGTTCCCCAAGAATACAGAGCTGAGACGTAACAGAACTTCTGTTGTGTTACTGATTTGTACTGGTTTCCAATCACTTATACCAGTTGATGTGTAACTTCTGTCCCTAGCCTAAGGGAATCCACTTTAAACAAGAAAGAAAAGAATGATATTAGTGAATGGGTGTACTTAATGTTAATATATCACTCAGTAAGCGAAGGAGTGATTGAAGCTGGGCTTGATAAGGCTGAGAATGAAATTCTGGACCCACTTCCATGAGTGGGAGCTGTCAATTGACTGCATTAAGTCCAGGGCTTTATCCTAAGGTAGCAGCTGACAAAAATATTTTTCTTTAAATTTGTTTTAGAAATTTTTTTTTCAGTTGGATGGTTAGCAATTTTAAGAAGTGTCTATATTATTAAATTGTTTTGTCATTGGCATAATTGGAACAGGACAGTACCACCACTCTGGTATAATTCACTACATTATCTAATAGCTATAATCATATAAGTTTTCTTAATGTGCTGTGGTGTCCAGAAGCATATTCAGACTGTGAAAAAGATAATACTATTTCAACATGTTTGAACATCTACCAGATACAGTGTAAAGATACAAAATGCCATTTTTTCCCTGCTGAGTTCTTAACCATAATTGTTGAACTGTAGCCCATTTGGCAATTTTCAGCCTGGTATAATGAAGTTTATGTTTCAAGGGTTTTTGTATTGGTCAAGAATAGAACACTTTAAGGAACTCAAAAAATGAAAGCAGGAGCACTACATAGGCACATTTTGATAGCATCATATCGTTGCAATAGACTTACTGATTTGATTATCCTTTCTTGAACCACTTCCCTGATTTGTTTGGGTTTAATTTACATGCACGAACCAAAAATATTTTATGTTTAATTAATTTACAGTGTCACAAGGATTGGAAAGAATGGTATTCATGTGCACGTGCACACACACACACACACACACACACACGCCTGCATGCTTCACCCCCTCCCAAAAAATAACCCAAAGAAATAAAACCTCACCACTGCTTAAAAAGCATGGTGCTATAAATCTTTATTCACCTGTGAAATGCTGATTTAGGGAAGTCGTCGAATGGACTTTGTACCAGGAAGCTTAGCATTAATGTTTTATACTCACTTCTGCATAAGCTACATTAAACACTCTGAAGTGATTTTACATTGCAATCTTGTGGACTGCAATTTTGAAACAATCCAAAAACGCTGGGCCATGAAATAAGACCAAACAGAATTCAGAAAGTGTAGGATTCCAACACATTCCCCAAAGATCAGAGTACCGCTGCGCATTCTTGCTCAATTTAAACAAACTAAACTCCAGTTAGTATACCCTCCCCTAATGGGCACCCCCACTGGGGACATTGTTAGATTACCACCATGGACAAGGCCTCGGTACAGCTGGATATGTAAACAAGGCCATAATCCGTCTGAAAGAACTCTCACAGCTTGGCAGAGCTCACAGTGTTGTTAACGTATTGTGCCAAAGCAATAACAAAGCCATCATTTTTAAGTTTATTCACAGACTTGTATTAATCAAGAAATTTTCCAGAAATTGCTTCTAAAGAACCTTCCAGAAATTTACCATTTGGAAAGAAGGTTTCCAGATGACTTTTTGCTTATCTGCAACATGTTTCTCGCAATAAATTACAATTTAGTCCAAGTTCAATTGAGACAGAAAACACATTGCTGCCGTATAGTATAAAGGGGCCTTTTTCTTTTTTTTGTAAGGCAAGTCAGTTTTGGGGTCATAGCTAGCCCCGATTTATAGCAATAACTTGACTGCATTGCAACTTAGGGATCTTGAGGAAAGAAAGCATGCTTTACAATTGTTATGATGCATTGACTTTTTAATTGGCTAATTATATATTACAGATTTACATTCATTTAAAAGTTTTTGTAGGTTTTAGAGACAGGGACACAAATTTGTAAGTGTACACGATTAAAAGACATAATTTTGAAAAAAACCTTTAACACGACCACAGTTTGGCAGACTTGGAACAGTGTGTGGGTGTAAAACTATACCCGCAGCTACATGCTGAACATAATTTATGTCACAGAGATGTCTAAACCAGCAATCTAACAAACTGTAGGCTTTAGTGTTTTAAAATCTGATCTTAAAACTTAAGGCCAGAGCTATTTGGAAAATCTCCTTATTAAGGGGGTGGGGGCATAACAGAGATAAGTGTGAGTTTTTATTTTTGGAAATGTTTATTATAAATCAATCCCGGTGAAACTTATTTTGGGTGGGGAGTGGGGGAAGGGGAGGTTGCATTGTTAAAGATAGTTTTCTGAAAGCTTAAGATGTCATTTTTTCCACATATTGCAGTGGCTGCAACAGGAAATTATTTATATAGATTTTATATACAGACATGTTGTATCTCTGTGTGCAATTTAGGTGACATTTTAATATAACTGTAAACATTCCTATCTATTGGCCAAGTTCATGTTTATGAATATATATTTTTAAACATATTGTTGAGTCAATTAGCTATGATTATTTCTTTGGAGTGGGTGAGATTCTATTGTTTAAATCCACTGTATACTTAGTGGTGCACCACAATATTATGTTTGCCACTGCACTATGGAAGAGATCCAGCACAAATTGCCATTTGCCTTAAAAGCCTCTGAAACCTCAGAAAGTTGTAATTGCTGACTATTTGGCAAGTTGACCTACTCAAAGCAAAGATCAAAAACTACTTGGTCTGTAGCCCACACTTCCAGAGCTGTCTGGGGAGTAGGAAGTTCACAACAAGGACTCTCAACCTCTCTGCCTGTGGGCAGGAAAAGTAAATCCAGAGCAAGAGCTGTAACAACATACATGTGTCACGTGTTTATATGCGTGGGGTATATGTGGTTGGACTGATGTGTCTAGAGAAGAGTCTCTGGGTAGGAATGATTCTTATAGTTAGCAGATCTGTGATTTAACACCCTACAGTACTCATGAACTGAATTATCTGGCCCCAAACTGGGGGACCAAGAATATTAATCCTCTTTTGGTGAGACTTTTTTCTAAAGCATTCTGAAATCTGAAAGAAGTCTTGGGATTGTTGACCATAAAATGTAAGAACTCCTCCACCACTAGCCATATTCTGCTGCAAAGCTGATCATGGAATTTATATAATAATATCTATCTGCCAGGTCATTCAGGAGATGTCCAGCTTAAGCAGAACTTATACTACATTGACACTGATGATGCATGCCACATAGTTTCGGATATCAACCTTTTGCTTTAACATAACATCCACCAGCCAAGCCAAGCACCTCCCTTTGGAGTTAGGTTTGAAATAGAGATGCTACAAAAGTTTCAATGGCAGCAGGGGTCACATTTTGCTATAGCTTGTAGAACAAACATCGAAAAAAATTCGCTAGGAAAATGTCTGCTTTGACATTTGAAAAATGTCAGCCTTCAATGTTGGCTTTTTTTTTTAAATGAGCATTTCTAACTTAACATGTTTACATTTTCAGTTGTAAATGTTTCATTTTGGCTTTTGGGAAACCTTCCCCCCCAGTTTTAGGATATGGATTTTATTTCTTTGCCTCTTCAATTCTCATTTTCCCTAGTGGAAAATAAGAAAGAAAGGTAATGGAAAAGAATGGTCAGAAAGTGGAATTATTATTTTTTTTATTGTTTTCCAAAGGAAAACCTAGAAAAAAATAAGAATGTAATAGTAGATTAGTAATAGTAAGGCAGCATGGGAAAATATGGGAAATAATGTCAATGTTCATCTTTGCTTAATCTTCCATTGGAAACATAGCTTACCTTTATTTCTTCTCGTCTAGAGAATTACTGGCAATTCTTGAATATAAACAGTTCACCATTATACGAGAAAGAAATTTACCAGGTAAGAGACCTAAGTTTCAAATGCTTGCCTACAAAATTGTCAAAGAGTTGTCAAAACTTGTTGCATAAAATTGTCTGCTTGTTCTGGCAAACAGACTTTTACAAATGCTACATGTAGGATTCATTTTTAAGTGAAAATGTGAACATATTTCTTAACAACAATATCACTGTAGAGAAAAATGTTAAACTTGCCTTTCTGTTCCCTCTGAGGGGAGGTTCAGAGGTCACAGTTAGGCATTAAAATATAATGAATCTCTGAAAAAGCAGACCCCCTGTTATTGAGGTTTGAATTATTTTGGCTCTGTAGAGGTGAGGCTGTTAAATAATTTTGTCTTCTGTTGAAACAATATATAACCTCTTTAGTTATTATACATAGCTATCATGCATACTGTTTGAAGAAAAAGTGATTTATCCACCTGATTTCCTATATAATCTTGAGATATAAATTTACATAGTAGGAGTTTTAGAGTATTTATGATGCATAGTAAATTGTATTTAAAAAGTAACTTGTGCAGTATATTGTACAACCCTTCTTTAGTCTGCTCACCCAGTGCTTATACAAAAGCCTGAATTTCACATTTAAGAGCTGACCTGGCCCTTCTCTTCTGAGTCTCAAACCTGAATGGTACCAAAAGAAATTGAGAAAATGTTTCTCCAATGTTTCCCCTTTAACTAGCTCATTTAGTATACACCTTGTTTTTATTCCTATATGAAAAAGACCTTCTCTGAGCCAGCCCAGCCAAAATGAATGATAACAGCTGTGAAGGGCTGAACAATTATAGTAATAACAGAATGGAACAGAAAAAGAACATAATCTAGTTTGTTTTACCTATACACCAGCTGCATTTACTCCAAAAAAAGGCTTTAGGATATTGTAGTAATCAAAGAGGCCAAACCCTACAATACATTGTCATCTTTGTAGAAATCACCATGGAATGTTGTAGCATTATAATATCAATAGGGTAAGGGACATTGGTTAATGATGACAAATTACTTTATAATCCTATTGTGCCTTCCATCTAATGATCTTGTCTTACTTTTTAGTGAGCCAAAATGCTTCTGTCACCACAAGTGTGTCACTTGCTATTGTTGCCATTTTACAGATGTGAACACTGTGGCCACAAGCAATTTGTTGTAAAGGTGGATTTAGCATCTGGATCTTCTAATGCTTTAACCACAAAACTATTCTTCATCTCTTTAGCACCATTTATCCAAGAACTGAAAGAATGTGGATTGATTTGAGCTATTTTGATGCTTCCGTTTCAATACTTGTGGCAGGGCACTTGATGTGACTGTGACTTTGAGAGGTCAGGCAGCCTGTTGAGCCACTGACAGGTCGGTGGTTAGGGCCAGCAGGTGTGGCTAGGCCTGATTAAAGGTGTCACCCAAGTGAAGGGAGTCTCCTGGTTGAAGGAGCGCTGGGCATGGACTAGGTATAAGCCCAGACCCTGAGAGCTGGGTTGGCAGTAACATCTTGGGAGCTGGTGTAGGAACGTCACCCAGCAGGAAGACTGCCATTCCTGAATGCCAGCAAGGAGAATGACATCTGGAGATTTGCATAGAAACTAAGGGGATGGAGGAAGTTCCTGGGGACCCAGTGTGGGGTCCAGTGCCCTGAGAAGGGAGCTGAGTTCCTTGGGCCTGTAGAGAGGCTGGATGAGCCCAGAGAGAGAGGGGCTGAGTAGATAAGGGCTTGTTGAGAGGCCAGAGGAGCCCAGAAAGAGAGGGACTGAGTGTCCATGGCTTGTTGAGAGGAGGGCTCAGGACAAGCCCAGAGAGGAGTTTTATGCACAGGGGCTTTGTGAGAGGCCAGGGGGGGCCTGGATGAACCCAGACAAGGAGGGGAATGCAGTAAGGAAGACCTATGGAGGGCTCTGAGTCTGTAGAGAGAGAAAGAGGGAGTGACCCATGGAGGGGCCTGAGTGGGTGGGCCCCCAGAGAGAGGGCTGGCAGTTGGAGGACAGACCCTGGGAACCTTGACTGGCCTATGCTGTGGCTAGGGACCAAGAGGGGCTGAAGGGTGAGAAAGCCCATTGTGAGAGACAGCCAGGGCTGGGAGCCTGGAGGCTTGACTGGCCTAAAGGCAAGACCAGGGCCTAGGAGAGGCACAAAGGTCCTTGTGGGGCTACAGTCAAGTGGGAGGGATCAGGGAACATGCAGTCCAGGATGATGATGGCTGGTCGGGGTCCAAGAGTGAATTGGGGACAGAGATAGAGGACTCAGATGCAAGATGGAGCCAGAACCAGGGGGCTCAGTGGTTAGCAGCCCAAGAGGGGTGTAGGGCATCTAGGAAAGAACCCAGAGAGAGACATGTAAGACCAGGAAGGTTTGGAAACTGGTCCTGGGTAAGACCTAAAATTGCACCCTACTGGAGTTGGTTGGTGTGGTGGGGCTGCCTGTGGCAGGGCAGCCTCCATGAAATGCCATGCGTGGGCCACTCCAGGAAAAGGTGAAGATGGGATGCCAGAAAACCTCAGCTCCCACTGCCTTGTGGGTGACCCTATGGAGAGGGAAGGCTAGGAGAGCACACCCCAACAGAAAAGCACTCGCTGGGCAAGACCAGGACCATGAGGGTCCAGAGGCCCAGTGAGGGCCAGGGGAGATCAGTACCATGTAGGTCCAGAAGCCCAGTAAGGGGTCTGAGGCAAATAGTGAGGCCCAGTAGGTGTACTGAGAGGGGCCAGGAGAGAGACTGAGGGGCCTGGTGGCCTAGGAAGTGGTTGGGTGAGACTGAGGGGTCTGAGGGCCCAGAGAGCACCCTGGAGGAGAGACCAAGGGTTCTGGCAACTGGAGAAGGGGCTATGAGGAGAGACCAAGGAGTCTAAGGCTTGGATTTAGGCTGAGAGGCCTAGAGAGGGGCTGTATCACTGACTGGCAGAACATCTGCAAGGATGCCATCTGCGAGGCATGGGGTGTGGGGTAGGGAAGGATTTGGAGCCATGCAATTAGCCCCTAAGGGTCAAGGTGCTATCTGGGGGCACAGTTATCAAGTGAGGCCCAGTGAGGGGCCTGGACACAGGTAGAGGCCAATGGGGGCTCAGTAGAACCAGACCATGCAAAGGCATGTGGTCCGCCTCCATAATTATTTTACCATTAAGGCGTGGCAGAAGAGACAGGAAGGCACCCAATGGATGGAGTAGGATATGATTGCAGAGCCTCCAGGGGAATGTCATGCTCGCCCCTGGGACCTGACCTTGTGACAATACTGTAGTAAAAACCAGGAGTTGTTAATCTCGGTGGACAGCTACTAGTGGACTTGACTACTTTGATTGCCTAAGTCTGGAAGTCTGGAAGTCACTTTAAAAGCTGTGTCTATCCTCTTGTATCTTCTGGTCTATTGATAGAGTATTCAAAGATATGCCTCTTAAATTCCTATTAATTTGGTCAGGAAATGTCTAGTCAAGACATCTTGTGCTGTATCTTCATTATACATAGGTTTTATGACACCTGATTTTTAAGCATTGTTAAGAATATGGGCATAGCGGTACAAAATGAAAGATAACTATAGATGCATGGTTGGAAAGAATAATGGGAATCAGAGTAATGGATCAATTTACTATCTCACGTTATATCAAGCAAGTGAATAATTTAAAAAATGCGGGAGTAAGTGGAATAAGCTAATGGCAAAATAATACAACAGTCATAATGGTAACAATATATTATTTTAACTCAACCTACAGTGATTCAGTTCTGAATCACCTTGTCATTTCTGTTACCTTTAATTTCAGGGCCTCACCCAGGGTCCCTTCAAGACAATGTAAAGACTCCCATTGACTTCAGTGAACATAGTGGGTATGTGAAGAAATAATTTGTACCAGCAAAAATTCTGTGACACCTCAATAACACATTGCTAACAAAAATCTTTTCATATATGTGTGGGAGCAAGGTGGCTCATTAATGCACAAGTCCTGGGAGGTGCTCGTGGAATTTACATAATGCACGTATATTGGAGAGAGCAAGCATCTATTGTCTTCAAAAAGCATAAGGAGTCATATTTTGCTCACACTCCAAGACAGCTCTCATAAATTAACAGGACTATTGTAGTTTAACCAGGAACAGAATTTGACCAATTTTGTATTCAACCAAATTCTATATGTTTTCAGGATCACCATCTGACCAGTTATGGAAATGGACATGAGAGAGAAGTAAGCTAAGCATTTCCTTTTTTTAACTCAAAACAAAAACAGCAGTCACCAAAACGGCATCATTAAACTATTAAAATATCATGGGTGCTGAAGAAAAAAACCCAAACAAACAGTACTTTAGAGGAAAAAATTACTGCCTCTTATTACAAAATGACTGGAGAAATGTGTCTCCTTGCCTCAAAGAGTTTGGGAGAGTGCTTCATGACATACCCTGAAGGGCATCACAGGATAAGAAGGAGGAGGGGTAGTGGTAGCCCCTGAAAGAATAATTGAGAACTACAGAAATCCTTTGTGAAGCCCGAAGTTGCAGCACTGAAGATATCAGCCATAGGGGTGTCTGGAAAGAGGCAGTGTGGAGGTCTGTATTTATTGATGTATGAATGGGTATAAAGAAACTACATTGCCTTTGTTTTTCAAGCTGCCAGATCTGGGCTCTGGACTGATCACATTCAGGTTAGAACTTCAGTTCACTCTGCTTTTGGCTAGGCTCAGGCATAACATGGCAGCTCCACGCTCAGGACAGCGCTGCTGGTTGTAGTGGCATTGGTGTGGTCATCCACAGCTGCAGCAATGGCTATTTCTATGCCCCTGCACAAAGTTGGCACCTGGGGCTGCTGCCTTGGTTGACTCTTATTAATTATACTACTAGGCTCAGGGTCCTAGTAGGACCTTGAGTACCCTTTCTTTACAGCCTTTTACCAAAATGAATAATCAGATGTATTTTTGCACCTTTCATACATGCACAGACGGGTGAAGATCACATGCTGGCAGATAGCTTTTATATTTTAGCCACAGTGCTGATTTAATTTATTAAGATGATAAGAAAATGGATATTCAGCAAGATCCAACATGTGAATTTAAGAATGTACAGAAACTTACAGTCCTTCTTTCTATAATGCAGAGGTTAAAAAAAAAAAAAGACTTCAACATGAACGTCATAGGGGATAGTGAACTAGCAGCAGCATGTTTGCTATACAAGCCTGACAAACACTACAGCTGTGTTGTTTTTTTTATGTGATGTCATTGTGTGTGGCATTCTGGTGCAATTTATTATCTTGGTAAAAGCCAGAATTATTAAAGTAAACACTTTCTCAGGCTATTTCAGCCATCCTGTAGGAGATCTCCCTACTACCTCTAGTCTGAACCTCTCAAGCTCTCTTAGTAAATCATGAGCCAAAGCTCTTGCTAAACTTCATGAAAACTCACACACTGTTCCTATATTACTCTGCACTTTCTGAATAGCTAGTAAATAATAAAAAAATCCTTTATTTGGTATACAGAGAGTTTCGACATTGCGCATAGTCTGCATTCTTTCTGAGCACAGATCATACAGCTGTTTTATTTTAAGACTTGTTTGGAAATAATTGCCCATACGGGGTCATTGTCTGTTCCAATTTGGGGAAGCATGGTCCTAATTTGGATAAATATATCTTGATCAAAGGGACCATAGAATGGAAAATGCCCACAGCTTCGTAAAACGATACAGAATCTAAGGCAAGGAGAGCCCGTGGCAACAAAAATACCCAGATAACTAAAGAAGGATTCAAATACTGAAAAGAAGATATTGAAATAAGTGATAAGTACTTCAGGCTGTTAATTAGAAAGCATATAAAGAACTGAAATAGAAGGACTGAACATACAGAGATAAGCCAAAAATTCTGTTAAAAACCCTACAGGAACATTTTTATTGGCAGCCTTTTATTCTTCCCCAATGTAAATCTTATTGACCAGACTCCCTGAAATATAAATAAGTGTACAGAGAGAACTTCTGCCATACTGACCTCCTGCTGGATTATAGTTCAACTCTATCAGCAACTGTAGAGGGCCACAGAAGCAATTTCAATAAATATTTCATTACATGGGAACATATTTGTCAGTATTTCAAATAAATAAATACATGTTCTTACTTGGTGGACACTTGCTGAGAAACTTCTATAGCTTTCATTTTCAGGCTCCTTTTTTATGTCCAGAGAGGTCAATTTGTTTTTTCAGTACTCAGCTTGATTATTTATAGGAGAGAAATGTTTTCATCTTTTACTGTTTTAAACAGCCAAGTGGTTACTGAAATTGTCGGTCATCAAGTTAATCTCAAAGGCCTGGTATAGTTCTATTTAGATGAGACAGGGTAGCTTAAAGCAGATAACTGGAAGTTATATGAATGATTATAAATATTGGGAAATTCTTGTGCCTGGTGTCTCCATGACTCACCTCCCTTCTCTCTGAATTGCCCACACAAAACACAGCCCTATGACTAACTGAGTTCTTTTTCTTTAAGGCTGGGAAGAAGGAGACAGAAAAAGGACTGTTACATTTATTTTTCATTTCTTAGGAAATGCTCTGCCATTATGGTAATAGGTCGCATAAATGTCTAAATATATGGAAACAGGTATGCAGGGAAAACAATATATAATTTGGGGGATTTTTTTAAAGTGAAAGATGACTATTTTTTATTATTATGGATGGCTTCATGCCAGAAGAATATGCCTGCAGGAAAGTTAATTGTAACAGCTTCAGAGAAGAGATGGCTTTGTGTGATGGTCTGCCACTCACTCCTTCTTTGACCTTGGACAATTCATTTAATCTCTCTAGGCCTCCATTCTCCACCTGTCAAACAGGGATAATAATACTGCCTTTCTTCCAACCTTTGCCAATCTGCCGATTCCGATTAAAAGTTCTTTGGGGGTGGACTTCTTCATACTGTGTGTTTGTAGAGCACCTGGCACAATGACATCTTGATTTCAGGCTCTCTTGTGCTAGTCTAACAAAAATAAATATGATATACTATAGTAATTCAGACTATTAAGTTTCCACTTGTTCTGAATATTCCATTTGTGCTAAATGCATATTGGATCAATCACAATATGAGTTTAAGGGCAGACAAAACCTAGCTAATATATTCCTTCTTATATTCTCTTAGCTCTGTCTACATATAGACATTTGGTTGCTCCAACTTCATTGCACAATGGTCACAAGAAACCCTTGCAAATACTAATGCTACTTCTGGCAGTGAAAAAGTACTTATTAGAAGTATAGGACAGAAAGGGACCTTCTGGCTCATTAAGTCCACATTAGTAAACCTCACTAATATCACAGACAACTGCATTATAAACTGAACAAAGTTTATCTTAAAAGTAATTAAGTTTTTTGCCCATACTACAGCTATAAGGAAGGCTGTACCAGAATGTCACTCCTCAGGTAGTTAAAAACTGTCTTTTCATTGTCAGACAATTTATTCATGCTCAGTTTTACCATTCATTCTTTTGCCATGACTGTCATTTGGCTTAAATAGTTCTTCTCTCTCCTTTAATGTTAATCTTCCCTGATGTATTTATAGATAGAAACCATATCCCCTTTCAGTTTTCATTTTGCTAGGCAAAACCTGAAAAACTCCTTTAGGGTGTGAACAAGCATTTGCAGGACCTGGTTAGGTTTAGGCAGCTTAAAGTAAGCTGGTTAAACCTAAACTGAAACATTCGCCCCCTGCTGGTACTGTCATAGGCAGCCTGAAGTTGGGATCAGGGCAGGGCTGGCAGGTCTGTGGGAGGTGGTTGCTTGGTTCAGGGTGGGGAGTGTAGTTTGTAGGCTAAAAATAGCCTGATCATAGTCAGGAGAATGGGAAGAGCACAGCTCCAGTGCTGTAGCAAGTGGCTGGGCTTTCCCAGCCCCAGGGCTGTGCTGTGAATATATACAGATGCTCATTACACTAGGTTAACCCATTTTAGATCAGGTTAACTGAGGCAACCTCAAGTTAATTCAGCATTTTTTAGGATGACCGAAGCCTTGTGAACATGCCTAGCCATTGAAATCAGCATGCAGTATTCCAGATAAAGTCTCTCCAGTGCTTTGTACACTAGCAATACCTTTTCTGAAATTATAGGAATAATCAAATTTGTCTTTTCTCATGCATGTGTCATCCTGGCAGTCCATATTCATTATGTGATCAAGTAATGTAGCCCAAGTCTTTTTCTTTCTTAGTCAATTTTCTTTGGGCCTGCAGTTTACAGCAAAAATTCTTATTCACTCCTATTGGGCAGATCCCTAGAAGTAAATACCCATGAGTTAAGTGTTGCAACACCTAAATCTGAGGTGCTAGTTCCCCAGTGTTACCTAACCTAAGCTCTCTATAAAGATAACTTTAATACATTAGAAGAACCCCAAAAATCTGTATGCTGGAGGGCACCCTTCATTCCCCATGTTGAAAATGGGTCATGGGGAGCAAAGGATGGACAATCCATAGGACTAGAAGGAAAATAAGTCAGAAGAAGTCTGATTTGTAGGCTAGTGGTTACATATAACCCAGCTACGAGGAGGAGTTCTGATTTCTAATCCCTGTTTAGGATGCACCTACTATAATGAGTCTTTCTGGGGACTTAGATGATGCTTCATTTAGTGCCTGGATCAAAATGTAACTTAGCTTTTAGCTAGAATAAAAAGGAAGGTCACCAGTGACTAATGAGTTTAGGCTGTGGAACAGGGATTTGGGGATCAGAGTTTTAGATATAGCTTTACCTTCATAACAGTGCATTTTCTATTATTTTAATCTCATTTCATCCCCAGTCCTCAAAGCCATGCAGTTCTTTCTGTGTGATCTCTGACTCTTCCTTTGCATTGACAATGACTCTCAACATTATGACACCAGCAAGTTTCGTTACTTCACTAAGCTTGTACCAAGGTCATTAATGAAAACAGTCTAAAACATCAATCCTAGAACAGATCCTTGCAGAATTCCTCATCTCTCTAGCCTTGTAGGGCTCTGGCAGACATTACATTTATTGCTATTTTTTATACTCTAAAAATGGTAGATCCACCACAACACTGGCCAATCTGCCCCAAAGAACTTGTATCACCAGGGATGTTGGTGATGTTCGAAACAGCTGAAAACTGTTGTGTGACAAATTCAATATCTGGACAGGTTTCTCTGACTCCTTGTATCCCACAGTGCTCTGTTTTCCCTTCCCTCCTCCAAGGCAGAAGGAGGGAGGATGGCTGACTGCCTCTCTGATAGCTCCCCACTGGACAGGCTATTGGGTGGGGGCGTTCTTTATGCACCATCCAGAAGCCAGCTGGGAGTGAGATTCTGGTACAAGGGTCTATCAGGCAGAAGAAATGATAGGATCAGACTTTGCTGCTGCATGCAGTTTACAGGCAGCCCTGTCCCTGTTGCTACCTGACAGCAAGGGTGATGGGGCTTTCTGAGAGGTGAGAACTTCAGAAGACTGCTGGTGCTCAGTTAGACGCATATAAGCAAATGTGGATAACTGGTGTGTTGTGCCACCCCAATATGTCCATGGTGAAATTCATAAATCTACAGATAAAATAGGCAAGCAAGGTTCTTTGGGTAGATGTGATATATTTCCGGCTATTTAGTTGGTCTAATAAAAGATATCACATCTACCCAAAGAACCTTGCCTGCCTATGTCCTTAGACCAACACAACTACTACCAACATCCCTACAGATAAAATATGCACAGTTAGGCAAAAAAAAAATCACTATTTGCACTTGCTGTTCATGTGTGGAAGGCAGGCACAAAAGAATACATGCAACTGCATAAACTTTACATATCTGATCCTAAGAGTCTTTCAGATAAAACAGTTGCTTCAGTACAGGCCTCCTTCCTGTTTTTAACTTTGGGTTTCTGCAATAAATGTTAGAACTTCACTCCTTCCAAAAAACAAAACAAAACAGAACCTCCCCCAAAACCAAATGTATTTGTTTGAATTCCAGGTTCCTAAACACAATACTAGAATAGTCTTCTCAGCTATAAACTAAGATTTTGTTGATCAAAAGTTCATTTCTTCTCCTTAGTTTTCAACCCAAATAAGAGGCCAGGACTGGTGTATTGACTCAGCAAGTTCCTGTGTCATCGGTATTTTCTTCTGAAATTACTTTTTGTTATTTAAATTTTTTAAATGAAATAATTATTTAGATTTATACAAGAAAACCTGAGAATATATATGTTATTATTAAAACAGAAAAAAAATTAGTGACAGATTATACTATATTGGCCCTATAAATCCCAATATGAGATGGATTTTGTTGTAATAAAAATGGAAGAATTGAACAGAATCATCTTTCAAATTCTCAAAATGAATTCAGGAACAGAGAGACAGTTATAATATTGACTTCACAGAAGTCAAATTAAATAAAGTCCGGAATACATATTCTGTAACAGATTTTCAATACTTGAACAGTACCATCAGGAAGACAAATATTTTATGTCAAATGGAATATTCCCATCTCAGAAATGGAAAGAGGAAGAAAGGAGAGCAAACAGGGAGAAAAGATGTGGATAGAGTTAAAGAAATCTCAGAATTTTAGTATGATACAAATTATAGGTACCACCCAGAGAATCAAGCTAAGATTTACTAGTTCATCCTCTTTGACCGTCTTCACAGAGTCAGGTATCTGCATTTGAAAGTAAAATATGAGCTCACTTCTTCTGGGGAAAAAACTGCAATAACACTCTTCAATCTTCTTTTTTGGTGCTAATGACAAGACAGGATCTTAATTAGCTGTTATTATTAGGGGCACAATTAAGGTTCAAAGGAAGCTTGGAATCAAAATTTCTACATGAGCATTGCTAAAGATGCTTGTAGAAAGCAGAAACACATTTACATCAGTGCTCACAAAGTTTGTTTATGTTCATGGTGCTGAAGTAGTATTGGCAATGGTAGGAAATATTTTGCAACCTTTGCTAAAGAAGGCATATATCTAAAATCAATGGAAAACTTTAGTGGGCTATGATGTACCTTTGAGTGCTAGTTTTCTAACTTTCATTTAATCTGAGGCTGAACACTGCTGGAAAAACATCTATGGGGCTAATTCCTGAGGCTTTTTCAGTTAGTCCCAACAATGAAATACTTTGATGTCTCATCTAGTATTTCTACCGTCCTATATAGTGAGAACTTCATTAAGGACACTCTAATTCAGCCTGAACATCATGAAATCAATGGAGCTATGGCAACTGACACTTGCTGAAGATCTATCCCTTTGAATTGTATTATGCAATTGCACAAGTGTTACCAGTGTTCTAGGTATGATCCTTGAATTGTGTTAAATAAGGGTCACATGAGGCAATTTTCTACTCATTGGCAAACCTAACCACAAATGCTCCAAATGTCATTGTGTGTTTCAATACCTGAGCTTGCAGTTAAAGTAGTTGGGTTGTTTTCTTTGAGGAAAGAAGAGACAGTTCATGCAGAGTTCTCTTCTGAGTGCTTTTTCCCTTTGCTTTTGAAAGCCTTAGAGATAAACCACTTTTCAGATTTTCAATCTCCATTGCTTTTGGTCTGAACTTACAGATACTAAAAACCACAAACCAGCTTCTCAAGGTGCATTCCAACTCCCTTCACAGACAGACTACCAGATTGCCCAATTCAAAGAAACCATTACCCAGAAAATAATTGCTACATTAGATGCTGGCTGGTGGGCAGCCATGAAACACATCTACCTTCTACCTTCCTCAAACCAGGGATAGTTCCAAATTCCAGCAGGAAACACAGACTTTATGCTAATCGTCAGCTGATCATTAATTTCACTTATACACAGTAAGTCAAAGAACTTTCAATCTGTGCCGCCTTGCACAACAGATTTAAAATGCATCTTCAAAGGGCTTTTTTTTAATTTAATTTATTTATCCCCTTAAGATAGATGATAAGGTATTGAATGTATTCCCATTTCACCTTAAGTCATCTTTCCGTACTGTACACTCCATCTGTATAAACACATTTATGAGAGAAGAATCTTGTACAGGAAAATACAGGAAAAAATGTTTCACCTTGATAGATGAATAGGTTTAATTTTGATGGACTTAAAATTATATTTCCTCTCTTGTGATGAAGATTCAAAAAGTTTAATTATTTGATATATTCAGGCAACCCCCACTTAGTGCTCTTAATTGGTTCCTGAAAAACTGGGCATTAAGCGAAACAAGTGTTAAGTGAAACCGAAAGTATTTGACGATCCAAGATGGAGACTGCAAGTGTTTTTAATGATCCAAGATGGTAACCATGAGCATTATAAGGAAACTCACTGAGCTCTAAGTGAAATCAGGTGTCAATTTAAACGAGCAAATAGCGTTAAGTGGGGGTTGTCCGTAGATCACTTCAAAACTAGAAAAAAATATACATGCCTTGTGTCAAAGTACGAACTAAGAAGGAACTAAGGGTGATGAAGCTGAATATAAATGTTAACTCATTTTCAATTTTTCCATTTGTTCATAAGATTGTAGAAAAGTAGGGCTGGAAGGGACCTAGGGAAATCATTTAGCCCAGTCCCTTGCTCAAGGCAGGATCATCCCTGAGTAAACCATCCAGTCAAGCAACTGTATAATGTACTTCTTTAAACTTCCAGGGATGGAGAGTCCACACTTCTCTAGGTATTCTGTTCCAATGCTTGACCATATGAATAGTCAGAAAGTTCTTTCTACTCTCCAACTTAAATGTCCTCTGCTGCAGCTTGAGTCTATTGCTCCTGTTCCTGTGCCCTACAGCCACAGATCAAAGGCTATCTATGTCCTCTTTATAACTGCACTTCAGGTATTTGAAAACTGTTATCAAGTCTCCCTTTAGTGTTCTCTTCTGATTAGATAACCATTTTTTTCAGCTTTTCCTTATAAGCCATGCTTCCCAGGTCTCTAATAATTTGTGTTGCCCTCCACTGGACTCCTAATCTGGCCATTGGACACATGGCTCCGGGTAAGGCCTCACCAATGCCAGAGTGAAATAATCACTTCTCTTGATGAACTCCTGTTAGCACATGACAGTAGCTATTATGTTCTTACTATACTTCTTTGTTGAATCAGTTATTTTCTTTTTGTACTGATTTTTCAATATATTATTCAAAATTATTTTATATTATATAATAGTATATTGTATTATATTAATTAGAAGTGGACTCTTCTAAAATGACGCTCATAACTGGTGACCTAATTAAACCCTGATTGGACCAGGCTGTATGGCTCCAAGATAGGTTTCTCATCTGAGTCATCAAAATATCTTGGAGGGAAGAATGGCAAAGTTAAATTTGCTAGAGTGAAAGACAAGAGGGAGAAACATCACCTTCTGGATCAAGAAAACAGCTGGGATGACACTGCCCTTCCAGAATCTCTAAGTCCAGGGAAAGGAAGTCATGAATGGTGTCCACAGCCTTTTAAGGCCTTTAAAAGGCTAGTAGCTGGAATGGCTGCAAGTGAGAAACCCTGTGATAGCAGAAAATTATCATCTGACTCTTGACTACAGCCCTGGGTCTTACCTTATGAAAAACTGGAAACCTGCAAGAGCTGTCCTGTGCTTTCCTAAGCATTTCATTTTTAACTTCTTTTCTATTTTCATTAGCTGAGTGATATCCCAGTCTTCTTTATTCATAGTTGTGAAAGTGGGTGTGCATATACATGCGTGTGTGTATGCATATGTGATTCCCTATAAAATCTACATGGGCAAGGTGCCCTCCCCTCAATTGTTCATGGTTAAACAGCCCTAAATGTTGTCTAATAAAATACTAACTAGCATGAGTTAGTCTAGAGCTAGATAAAATACTAACTAGCATGAGTTAGTCTAGAGCTAGTCTAGATCTCTAGAGCTTTGCAATTGTCATCTGCAATTAGTGGTGAATAAGATTTGTCAAATGTCTGCTATCAACAGTGTTCTGTTAGCTGTCTATATTATGCCATTTCTATTTGGAAGGGAAGGGTTAATCCCTCCACAAAAAATGAAGTTTAAGGAAGAAGCTATATAATAAGCTCTTAGGTTATGGTTCAGAAATAATAAAATATCTGATTCTTAAATATCTGAGAATAGATTGGTTTTAGTATTAAGTTATTTAACATTCACATTACATATTTTGTTGATTTTAGATGAATTCTTTAGTTGTAATCTATAACAAATGGCAGTTACCTTTTGACTCTTTGTTAGAATTTGTATAAGATTTGATTTTTTTTTATATTAATTTGATAGAACTAATTTACTGGTTTAATTCCAGTCCAATATAGGGATTGGAATTCACCAATATGTGGATTTGTTCTTGATTAGAGAGTTAGAATGCTTTATTGTTAGTTTAGTATTACTAAAAATAGCTTGGATTTGATGAAAAGTTTTCTTGATTTTTAAGTGTGTTAATAAAATGTATAAAATGACACTGAATCACAGTTCCTTTGATAAGCCTCATATCTGGACTCTGAGGATGTGGATGAATACTAGCTGGTCAGATTAAAAGGTTGTGCTCTGTGTACTTAATCTTTGATTCTCACAGCTAACTAAAAGTCTATATACATTTGAAATAAATGTGCATCTTTAGGCTTCTTAATGGATGATGTTAGAAAGTATTGCGTTTAAAGACTTGTCAGCTTGGGATACTTTAGTTTCTCCCATGAGTACTTGAAGTTTTTGGGAAACTTACATTCCATGGGGAATGGTAGTAGCGTTTATTTAAATGAATATATTGCAGCTGATGGAGCAAAAAATTGTTTTTAAGAAACCTTGCACCAATCTATTTCACCCAGCTTAGTCAGACAGCCACAGAGAAAATTAAATTCACAGAAATGAGAGAATCTCACAAGATAACGAGTAAGCAAAAATCAAGAGAACCAAGGGAGCATGTCGTCTGCTTCCTAGAATAACTCTATGGTGTACAGAGTGGTCTGTTGTTAGGTGACAGGGTGGCATGGGAAAATGATACAGCTTAGTGTAAATCATTTTTAATATATGGTATTAATACACTACTTTATCAGGCAGCAGAAAGTGGGACAAGTAGGTTGATTTGGCATGGAAAAAATCCTTGTTAGTGAGCTCATATTATCTGATAATTTCCCCCGTTTTTATTTATATGTTGCATCTTAATTTTAAATACAGTTGAATGAATACATTGTTTTCTAGTAATAGAACTGTCTTGTTTAAGCAATTTCTTCATTTTAATGTATTCAACGTGCCTGTAATGTAACTACATGCAAAACATGAATTGAAAACTCAAATATAGCAAATTTTGAATTTCATATTAAATTGAAAAAACCCATAATGCTGTGCTGGAATGGAAACAAACCTATGATTAATGTAATAAACAGTGCTGGGGTTTTTTGTGGTTTGTTTTTGGTAACCAACCTTCTATAAATATTTTTTTCTTTGCACACTAAAAAATATTGGCTAAAGATATTCACAAGTTTCAGCAAAGAATGCATCAAAAATCTGCAGTCTTCTCTGGAGCTGTAAGCAGAGCTGCATTAAGAAAGCTATATTATTTCTGATTTGGGAGGTAGTGCACATGGAATGAGTTCAGTGTGTCCTGATATAGTGTTGTCAGATTCCATAATGGAGTGGTACAGACATTATTTTGGTGAACACCAAAAAAAAGTATCATTAAATGAATAAATACTTGCAATTTGCTTGTTCATGTCTAGCTTTAAAGTTTCTGTAAACATGCAGTCACCATGAAATTGCTAGAGCCATAAACTTAAGTGCTGATCTGTCTTTCTCCCACACAGTCTCAATACATTCTTCTTTTCTTCTCATTATTTATGCATGTCAAATGTTTATAACCATCATATTTACTTGAATACAAGATGAGGTTTTTCCCCACAATTGGCATGGTAGAAAAGCCCCTCATCTTATAATCACATACAAGGAAAGCTCACTAAATATGTTGTCAACCATTAAACTGCACCAAAAGCAGCATGTATTAAGCAACAGAAATTAACTATGACATTAATGAAATGCAGCCAACACTGAGCCTGACTATAAAACACATGGCCCACACTAGGCAAACATACTGATGGGAGCCTACCATGACACTAGGTTAACACAACCCATTTGAACAAGATTAAGCGTAGTCCCCCTCACTGCTGATTCTTTTTCCAAGTCATGGTGAGCC
The DNA here is from genome assembly GCF_000455745.1 of Alligator sinensis. Lineage (NCBI taxonomy): Eukaryota > Metazoa > Chordata > Crocodylia > Alligatoridae > Alligator > Alligator sinensis. The sequence goes on along the minus strand of NW_005842209.1, from coordinate 1,512,558 downwards.
ACAACATTGCTCTCTCTGTCATCTCCTCTCTCAACCTGGTCTACATGATTAGTGTGGCCCTGCTCTCCATGAGGTGAAGCCAGACCAGGTTGCTTTGCATCTTATCTGCATATAAATTTATAAATCCCAGGACTTGCGACAAGAACACCCAGTTCTAAGCATGAGTGGGGGATAATTAGCACATGGATCTTTTGTTGGGGGGGGGAAGTGGGGGGTATTTGGAATGCACACACACACACACACACACACACTGAGCAGTGCTGAACTGTGGGGGCACTGTGGGGCTGGGGCCACACTAGTCATAGTCATGTGCACCAGGGTGAATGAGTGTGCAACAGAAGGATTCTGGGTGAACTGTGTGCATTGTCATGGCTCATCATGGCTTGAAATGCTATTGACTCTGGTGGAGCCCAGCCAAGTGAATGATGTGATAAATCATGAGCCTTTTTGCTTTAGACTAATATAAAGCATGTTCTACATGAGATATTAGTATGTGCAAAAGTGCTGCTTAAAAGTGTGTTCATGGAGTACCTGTGCTAAAACTTGCAACAGTTTGAAAAAAAAGGTTATATGCATCAATTCTCGAAGTACTAGGTCTATGGGTATTATATGAAAATTGCTACAGCTATGTTTAAATTTCAAGGTTACTGTTTTCAAATTTGCTCCTTATTTCCATGTGCTCAGGGAGAGCAGTGTCTGACAGTAAGGGGAGGGGCTGCCAGGGGAAAACATTGGGAGCAGGGAGTGGAGAGCCAAGGGACTACCTGACCCCCCCCAGACTTATTTTCCCTGTTGTAGCAGTGAAAGGGGGCAAATTCAAAGCAAACCTTCAATAAGTGTATTTTATACCTGGAAACTTATAACAAATTTATAATTTTTCCATATGTAGAATCTAATTATTGTGGGGAGCAGTCTTATAATCACGGTCATCTATTCAAGTACATATTGTATATAGAAGGATTTTATATGGATGTTGACCATTTCTGTGGTTCTCTTTTTGATCCTTACCTTTTAATTTCTGTCAACATAGATAACATGTGGAAATCAGAAAGTAAAGTATAGATTTGTCATAATTGAAAAAGAGACACAAATTATTTACTAAAGGCCACACAAGTCAGTATTAGAACCCAGCTTGATAATCAGACCTGGAGCATAAACTTCATCTTTACCACAGTAGAGGTCTAACTTCCAAAAGCATTTAGTGCTTAAAATTCCCAGTGCCTTAAGTAGAAGCTGAGAGAACTTAGGCCCTCTGGGAATTCTGACCACCAAATGCTGATTGGCTGTGACTGACACAAATCCACATGGGGGTAACCTCTGCACTTGTAACACCATATGGCAGCTATATAAACTGGTATGAATTGTCTCTCCCTTCCTACTGGAGTATTAAAGAACATAGTATTAAGCAACACAACATAAGGAATAAAGTGGTTTGGTTGGTTCATAACAATGAGAAGCCTACATGTGCTGAAGAGCAAACATAATTTGCTCTTCTACCTGCTATAAAAATAACTCAAACTTTCAAAAACATTTCTATTTTGTCTTTAACTTCATTAAGTTTCATACAAACTCAGTCTCAATGAATGATTTCTCCTGGGGCCTGTACAATTTGGGGAACATAGCCCAAATCAAACCAGAATCAAAGATGCTTTCTTTCAAATAAAATTATATCTTATTTCTAGAACAGCTCCATTTCTTTGTGCTTGGCCATTCTCACTCTCACTAGCATGGAGTCATCCCTGCCTTCTTCTGCATGATTCTAACATACAATTTGATACATTTACACCTATAAAATTTGTTTTAAATTTTTCCTGTGCAGCTACGGTATATGTAAGGTATTTTCCCCTAAATTTGTGCTCCTGTATAGCTGTTAGCCAGAATCTGATTGAGATTATGGCTAGATATAGACATTCAAAACACCCGAGGAGAAATCAAGCTAAGTTATGCTGTTTTCTGTATGCGGCATAGTTTAGATAGGTAGTGAACAGAACATACATTTGCCCATTGGTATGGGGGTGGGGTGGGGTGAGAGGGTGAATTTTAGACTGGGTTCCATCAGTTTTAAACCAGTCTGTATGTGTCACACTTTTGTTCTGTTATGGGTATAGAATAGTTTACTTTTCAAGGTTGATTTTAATGTCATGCTACTGTAAAACAGGAATACAAACTGTAGAATTGGTTGTGTACTATCATCACCTCTATTCCAGCCTGCCTAATAACCCATAAGATGTGTGTTATAGGCAGTAAGTAGTTATGAGTCTCTTGTCTGAATAAAACTAAAAAGATGTTTTCTATTTTTACTGTAAAGTGTTAACTAATACCCTGTAAACTGAACAGACAAAATGACTACCAGTCAGAAATGATGATGAAAATATATTTGACTACCTAACTTCCAAAAGCCAATAAAGACCTAAAGATTTTGATAGACAGAAATCTGTTTCTACTCATAGTCATGTATGTATCCAGGATGAGGAACATCATGTCAGAATTACTAGGAGTAAGTCATTACCTCATAATCACCTCAATGATTTTTTTTAATACAGCAAATAAAGAAAGATTTTCATGAGAGAATAAAATACAGACTCAGAGATAAGGGGGAAACTTGACTTTGCTCACTTTGAAATGAAGTGCAACATAAAACTTTTATTTCTGTAGCTATAGTAGTTCTAAGACTCCTTTCAGTGTAGTTTTTAAATTCTGATTAGACTCAGTAGGGCTTGTCAACAGAAACTGCCTGTTGCCAGCCAAACCAAAAATTTATGAGTATGAGTACCATGGGGACTGTTGTATGGGTGTCCAAAACATCATCATGACAAAGTATAAGAGTGAATGAAACAACCTTCTGAAGACAAGGCCAAGAATAACCATATGTACTACCAAGGAGAAAAGGAACCGAGTAAAAGATGACAGAACTCATATAATACAGAATCTCCTTGCTTTTGTGGGTATTTGATTTTTAACATGGATCTCCTCACTTTGCTAAAATATTCCTGGCTTTTCAAAAAAACAAGTGGCCAAGTTCCCTGATAAGGTAACAGCAATGTGAAGACATAGTTTCCATGACACAGGATAACATGAAAATATTGTTTTCACATTTGACAACAACATGGCTGGGGCACAAGTGCTTCAGTGCGGGTCTAGCCTGCAGCCCCCACCCACTCCGAAGGACCTTCATGCCAGCCCCATCAGTTTCTGCATGTGTGCTGATGTGGAGTTTATTATTTTACTCCAGCTTAATAGTCTTGTATGTGTAGATGGTGAGGTGTTTACTGCAGAGCTAATTAGTCTACTCCACAGTGTGTAGACTCACCCAAGCAATCATAAGTTGGTGATCTTTGACATTTGGGTTCAAGTAAAAAATCTCTACCCAACCCTCAGTTTAAATTATATGCACTTTGTTTCATGTTGAAACCATGGAGAATGCATATATCACACATGATTTCAGTAGGAAAATAAAAAATGGCTTATTTTTGCTAAAAATTAGTTGAGAAGCACCAAAACTGCATAAATGTTGAGTCTGAATCACAGGTTTGCAATAAAATTCAGGTCAGCTTTGTATGCCCATAGGTTTTACTGCAAAAGTTCACATAGCTCTAATAAAGATGAATGGATGAAAAAAATGCCCACCTTGCTAGCCATGGAAAGGCTTGGATAGAGCTGGGAATACTCTTTTGAGCCAGTATGGGGGAAGAAAGGAAGCAATTGGAAGCAGATGAGGCAATGTTCCATATACCTTCTTTTTCTTCCTCCACTACTTTACTTTCAGGGTGATGGGACACCTTTTTTCTCTTCCCCTTTCTTTCTATGTGTTTGTGCTAGGAGAAATGAAAGAAAGATCCATATGGTGGATTCTGGCTAGGATTCTAGGACCTATCTTGATGAAAACTACTGTTATTGGGATGTGGTAAAGATGCTGGGTCAGAGGCTCCCATTTGATTGTGATGGAGGAATGATACAGTTTGCATTGTAGGGGTGTGTTTACATGAAATGTTTACTGCAGAGCAGCCTAATTACTTCTGCAGTAAAGTCTCAGCACCTACTGCAGTTCACTGCAGCCTAATAGGGCAGCCCTATTAGGTTACAGTAAACTAATAAATACTGCGCTAGGCTAGTACTTGTAAACACAATCCTATGGCGGCATTATTTAGTGTAATGCAACACATGTGTAGACACTGACGGGGCTGGCTGGGGCATAAGGGTTCTTCAGTGTGGTGGTTGCCTGCTGACTAGCCCCACATTGGAGTACCCTTGTGACCCAGCCAGCCACTCTGCAGCACATTGAGCCTGGATCAGAGCAGCCCTCAGTTGGCAGATTTACCTCCCAACCCCCCTGCCACCCGGGGCTGCTGTGACCTAGCTCACCGTGCTGCACTCCCCATGGGCAAGTGTAAATGTGGCACCCAGAAGCAATAAACTTCAGTTTAAAATGCACTAATATTGTGTACTGTTTATTGTGTTGCACTAATATCACATGTTGATGCACCCCTAGTTGAGGCAGCCATTGCGGTTTCTTTATTGTGGATGGTATCACACCATTAATCTACTTGCTGCCATTGATGCTCAGCTAGATTGAGCACCAGTTCTATAACCTTGATTTTCCCAGCTGGGAAAAAAATGGCAGCGTATGTGGGAATCATCATCTTCCATCTGGCATTCAGGAGGTTTGGTTTGAGGGTAAAAAGGATAATTATTACCATCTAATACGGTTGGTGATTTAGAAAGGGTCCAATTTGGGTCCTTTCAACTCATTGAGACAGTGATTTAAGTATCTGGCATGGCAGTGCATGTTGAAGGATATTTGATGTGGCTCGTAGATCCTCTTATCTATCCTCTTCAGTATGCAGGAGGAACATTGACTGGGTCTGTCTTTGGCATAGCTGATGGTATAGTGAGTACATGTGTGTTAAGGTTTACAGGTCATTAATATCACTGGAAGAAATCCTGTGGGAAGTTTGGGGTAGTTATTCCACTTAGGTAACAAGTTTAAATAAATTTGCAGCCCCTACTTTTTAGCCTCATATGATAGCTGTCTCATTATTTCTGTGTTCATATCAACTATATGTTTAAAATAGATGTCATTGTTTTCTAAAGGGTGCTTTAAAAAAATGGCTTGTTGCATAGTACAACCCAGATGAAAAACACTTTCATATTTGAGCTCAGAATGTTGCACAAGCTAAATTTGTACCCTAAGTTCCAGTTTGGTGCAACAAGAAGTAGCTGAGCTGGTAAACCTTGAAAATCAGGATTTGCAATGGCTAAACTGACTCACTGAAACTACCCACACCACTGCCGTGTTCTCTACTGGCTATGCAACTGGTAGAAATACACTTAAAGAGGTAATCTGTCCTTTTAGGTAATAACATCAAAATGAGACCTTTTTCTTCACTTTGCCTGGACCTCTAACCTTTAAAGGTGAGTTAGACAGCTGCAGAAAACCTGATCTCATTTTCTGCCCCTGGCAAGATTTTTTCAAGTTCATCTTCTTTTTTCCCTTCTCTCAAAATCTGATGAAAAATGAAATGTCATGAAAACAGGCTCTCAGGCTAAAAAACCTCTGTCTGTCTCTGTGACAGATGTCAGTTTGAAAGGTTTCAGGTCACCTGTCAGAAGTATGTCAGTGTGATCCGTACAAACATCTACTCAACCTCTAACACTAACATTGAGTTCTGCTTTTTAAAATACCCCTTGAAAAAGAATCAAATGATTTCAAGTCACTGCCTTTTCCCCTTTCTTTTAACTCTGATTAATGAGCCAAACTCTTAGGCAAAAAAAAGAGGAAAAAAAAAAAAAGAAAAAAAAAGAAGCCTTTAAAAAAGGACAGCTTGACCTTTATGTGCCCCTGGCAGTGAACCAATCAGCATTCTCGTAATCCAAACACAGATGCCTGGAGCTAAACAAATCCTATACTTGTGAACAAGAATTCAGTTTGCTGTCAAAATACAGTGACGAGTAGCACAGTGCTGCTTTTAAACAAAATATCTTGAATTAAATTAAAGTTAAAATGTTTGCAATTAATAAGGGAGGTAATGCAAGTAAAGGAGTAGATCACTAATAGTATGGTTTAGGAGCAATTCCTGATATTTTCATGTATTTATTATAGGTCTATATTTAATATGCAGTATCACATCTAAATAGGATGTCATTTCCTAATATTTTATGTTACCAGAAACATTGCTTATGTTCTCCTGTAACTTATTATTTTGTAATGATTAATTAATGGGGTTGAATGTTATTCTGCTGCTGCCTTAGTGTCAGAGTGTTTGCATAATCTCTCACAACTAAATTCTGCCCTTTTAAAAAACTGAGCCTCTATACTGGTAAAAAAATATTAATTGCATAATTAAAGAGAAACTTTTAGATCTGTGACACTTTCTTATCAGTCTGCTCAGTTAATAGTCATTAAATAATCTACTGTGGAGATACACTGAGAGGTTTTTCCATCACCTTTCTCTAAATGCTTCAAATAAATTTTACTGAAAAGGTTCTTGATGGAAATGACCATGTTCTTGGATGTTCCTTAAAAATGTATAATGTCTGTTTTCTAGACCCAAGTAATTACGGACAAGGGAAACCTGAATATCATACCCGAAGGACCACATAATACAGCTGAACTGAATTTTCATTATACTCTGCATACTTCTGTACTAATTAATTTCAGGATTAAATTTTTGTTTATGCAGTAAACAGATAGCAAAATGAGGGTGACGTATTCTTTATGCATGTGAAACAATTCTTAGTGCATTGCCCTCCTTTTTTATCTCTGTCTATCCCATAATTTGTGTTATGCTGTTCATTAAGGCTGCTTACAGACATAAAAAAACAAAAAATGGTGCTTGGTTTAAACTTAGTGTGCCCTTGTACTGAGCCCAGCACATGGCCAGAAGAGGCACTGCATTAGTTGAACCTGCCTTGCCCAACATCTGTATATATCAGTCACTTTAGTGGGGCTTTTTGATACTTTTATCTAATAGCTGATTGAATCAGCTACCCAAAAAGGCTTGCTGAAGTGCCCAATCTATACAGATGTTGCAGAGCTGGGCTGAATTTACACGCTGCCTCTTCTGGTAAAATGCATCGTCCCTCCCCCACATCAGCAGCCTGACTATTCATAATACCAACCCATAGTAGTGAGCCAACATGCCAAAAAAACCCTACTGAACTATGTTGATGTAACAATCATACTTTAAAATCATCAGTTATGGCACTATTCCATACTCTAGTAGTTAATTTCTTTAATATTTATGATTTGACTCTTGAGATATGATAGTAGTCTACTTGGAATCAAAGTTATAGTTTTTCTTTACATGAATACCAATGTACTTTTAGACAGTCCTACAAAGAACAATTTAATGTAGAACTATCCAGTTAGACTTATCCGGATTGTTTAGACCAAGATGACCACAAACATCCTGAAATATGTAACCATGTCTGATCTCTCAGTGAGTCATGTTTACATTGCATTACTTTACCTTCCCTTCCCTTGATTGAACATTATTTGTTTTTTAATACAGTCATGGAGGGGAAATGGTTATGGCAATTTAGTTACAAGATTGATCTTGGTTATTCCACTGTGCCAATAGGAACTATTCATTCCACTAGCAAAACCAACTACACCAATTTTCTCCCTATGGCTTTGACTGCAGGAGAGAGGGACTATTTGATGATGTAACTCCAGAATTTAAGCTTTCAAATAAAGACCTTGAAAAATTCCTTGTTTTTGCAAAACTGCATGCATGTGTATAGATGTGTGTGTGTACACATGTATAAGAATTATATTTTGTCTAGTGTACTTATAACTTTCAGGTTTGTGAATAAATCTATAGGATATTATCCATTTCCCACTGAAAAGCTTATTAATCCAAATGCTAATGATGAGAATGTTTCAACATGATACCCTATTCACTTAAACTTTCTTGCCTCTACTTATTTTCAGCAGTTAGGCTGTGCCACTGTTCACTTGAATAAGAGCATGAACTAAAAAAGGTTTACACATTACTTATCATACAGTGAGCCCTTTTAGAACCTAATAAATTAATTACATCTCCAAAGAAAGGCTTTCACTTGCCTCCCTTATTTTGCACTGCTAATTTCATCTGGCTAGCTGGCCAGATACTGAGAGGGCATTATTGCAGATTATGATCAGAAATGTTGAAGCAGCTATTGGTGTCACACTGGAATAGCACATTAACATTGCCACAGTCTTTTCCTTGTAAGAATAGTCCTTTGATGTTCCGGCCCCTAGGAAGAATATTAGGAAACAAAAAAAATGGGGGGAGGGGGGTTAAACAATGATTAGGTCTTCACAGCAATGATTGTGAAGACAGATTTCCCAGCTGAAATTAATAATTCTGAGTAGCACTAAAATTAATTACTCTGTAGTTGTAAGCAGGCAGCGGATTTATGGTAAATGACAGAGTGTTTGCAAATTTTCCTGACTACTCGATTAGAAAATGCACCAAGTAGAGGCGTCAGCTGAGCATGCATTATTTAAGTGGTTGGTGTCTGGCGACAATCTGGAAGTTGCAATTGTTGTGGTTGCCTGTAGGAAAATTCGCACTTTCTGAGAGAAATTATTTCACCTTTGTGTGCCCACAGCACGGATCTTTCCTCATGGCAGCTGTAGGATACACTGGAACTCCATGACCTGGAAAATGTGGGACAACTGACACAAGGTGACCCTTGAATGCTGGGGTAGGCCCAATTAATTTAAAATTTTGCTTGGCCTTGTCTCTTCCAATTTTCTAAATCCTCTGGAAAAATGATTAATGCGTACACTGCCAATGCGAAAATATTTTTGACCCTATTAAAGTCGACCAAGGGTAAACCAAGTGTAGGCTGGCATTGTATCAAAGTAGCTTTATTAAATTTGATTGGAGGTTTGTATGAGGAAGGGACAGACAAGGACATTATTTTGCACAGCAACTCCCTTTTAAATGAAAATATTGAGAGGAATACAAAGTACTCATATGCATTGTTACAGAGTTGTTTTTAATCTAGTAAAATTACATGAAGGACTAATGTTTTCTCCTTTCTTTTGCTTTTGCATAAGCTATGCTTCCCTAGCATTTCACTTCTATGAAAGTATTTTGTCAATAAAGTTGATTTATTATATGACAGCCTTGTTTCCTCTGTTTATAGATGAGCGAGAATCATTCATTCCTTGCTTTCTTTTTCCTGTTTCTTAGCATTTTGTTCCACTCTTTGTTATGACTTCCCTGTTTTGTCAGTCCCAGCACTTGGGACCAGATCCCCTAAAGAATTTAGATACCTGAAATGGGACTTAAGTACCTAAATCCAAGAGTGTGATTCTTAAAACCCCTGCCTAATTATATAGATGCCTAATTTTTTTGCCTGTAAAGCTACCTATAGTTCTGTCTCTACATACGCAGAAAGGTTCCTCTATCCTGGCACAGATGAATGGCAAGCTTATTTCATACCTTAGCTCATTAGAGAAAACAGGAAGGGTGGGGAGAGTATCACCACCTGAGAACAGCCAATAGCTGACTGCTTTGAGCACTCTCCTGGCAGCTGAGAGGTATGTATTTGAATCCCTTCAAACTTAAAATGGATTTCAACCCAGATCTCTTACGCCTGGGTGAGTGCTCTGATCCATTGAATAAAATAGGGACAACTACTATCCCTCCCACTACTGCCATGTTTTAAAATGAATAAGTGAAACCTGCTCTGTTTTGAAAGGAATGACTTAGGTGCCTCTTTCTAGTGGGCCGTGAATCCTAATCTGATACAACCTCCTCTCTGCAACCCAAAGTTAGGAGTTAGTTTTAGACAACATCCTCTGCAGCATTCCTAATTGACTAGTTTAGTCAGATTCCTTTTCCACCTCCTTCCTGCCCCTTCTAGCTCATGCCTCCTTTCTGAGGTGCTTACTCTACCCTTGCATAGCACAGGGAGCCTAAGCATCTCACTCATGGCTGATGGTTTTAGTTTGGAAAGTACGTACCGAAAGTTAGGCATTACAGCACCCCACATGGAGGCACCTAAGTTTCCCTGTGGATCTAGCCTTTCGTGAATTAGGGCTGCTTGCCCTTACCACCCATCCATGACCCACCAAGTAATAAGGTAAACACTATTGTGTGCTTTCAAATAATCAGCCTGTTTACACTGATTTAAGCATGGTTTCCAGAGAGCTATTTTTGTAAGGAAAAAAATTCAGGCCCAAGGATTTATTTCCCTATCTACAAGCAAGAGCTTACTAGTTCCATTTACTTGGTATACACACTATAATGTGATGTAGTGAATACAATTTTAAGAGTAAGAAAGGCATTGATTATAGAATCACTGTGGAAACCATTTTCTACTTCAGTTTACTGTAGACCACTGAAACAATTAAATATCATTATGGTGGTGACAGACAGTAAAAAAAAGAAGTTCAAAATTCTCTGTGACTTCTGGTAGTGTTACTTTTATTATTATGAAAAGTGTTGTCCTTACAGCAATTCAGTCATAGGAACAAAAGCAGACAAAAAGCCAGAATTATTTTGGTTCTCCAATTTTGCATTGAGAAGGGAACTACCTTGAGAAGTAGCAATTCAGTTTCTTGATTATTCACTGCAATTGCTTGAAGAGTACCAATTAATTTTTTATGTTAATTTTGCTGATAAACTCTTGTCCAGTAGGAACTCAATTTAGAACAACAGCTCATTTAACAGGTACCAATGAATAGGCATCAACTGCTAACATCACCAATTTGGCTCAAATTTGAATAGCTTAAGGCAAATGTCTCTACCACATCCTATTGAATTTCCCCAAAATGCAAAGCTAATATATTCAGTGAACATGATTATATCTATCTCATTATTGTATTTAGAGTGCCAAGTGAGTTTAAGTGGCAAGATAGCCCATATGATCTAATGAGTAAAATATTTACATAGGTAGTTAAAAATACACATTGCATAGTTAGGAGCTTTGAAAAGGATAAATAACTTTCTGTACATTGAAATAAAAATGAAATAGTTTATTCAAAATTTTAACCTGTCCCTTTCCTAGAACCAAATAATATAAAATTGATTAACAAATATTTTAAATACAGTTTTATTGGAGATTCGTATGTAGAAATTTACATGTTGAGGATTTAGTAAGAGAGTACTCTGATTGGGTAAAGTACTGACTACCAAATGTAGCATTTTTAAAGTGGGATTTTTTTTGTTTGCTAAAATAGCAGTAGTGAAAAATTATACTACTGAATTACTGATTGCTACAGTAATGAAACTTAATTTTTAAAACTGAATGTGTGAATATAAAAATGGTCTTTAAACAGCTGAAATGTATCTTGCAACCATATTAAAAAGACTTAATTGATTTTGTATGAAAAAGGGAAGAATAGGTAAAAAAAAAAAAAAGATTTGGCTTAAAGGTTTTGTGTTGGGTTTCAGTGCAGTGGGAAAATGTGGTTGGCTGAATTTAAACTCCTAACTAATATTGAAGGAGTGAATGAAATGCTGACACAACCTGAACCAGAGCGGTGCTAGCGGGTACTGCTGTTATACTTGAATTATTTCATAGTTTGCAAGTGAGTGGACTTGGTAACTTCTCCAGCAAATTAGCCTTTCTAGCACATAGTGGACAGCCTATAGCATTTTTACGAAACCAGCAGATCCAAGAACAAAAAGGCATTATTTGAGCAATTCTGAACTACTTTCAAATCTGAAACTTCAAAGATGAGTTCAACAAGGGGTGAGATGACTTGTAAACTCTGCAATTCTAATTTGCTAAAGAGATACAGTTACAAACATTCCTTATTTTATCAGTCTGCTTCATGTACTTATAAGGTGCCCATCATTTTGGTACCATGCATTTTGGTACCACCTGTAGGGTGGTTCAACTAAATATTTTTTGCACTTCTCATTAGTAATGATATTACAGAGTAGTATCTTTGGCAACTGTTTTGCAAATGCTGTTTTGGTAACACATCAGAAGTATTTTTTACTTTTGTGCATAATTTCTGGGTTTAGACTTACCTGAAGACTTCCACTGTCACAAGCCATACAATCACCCATTGAAGAGCAGTAGAGGAAAAGGGAAAAGCTATTTACAACATAGAATGAAGTCAGTGCAGGACATATATCAGTTTACCAGGAATGAGGAAACATAGCATGAATTTGAGTGGGGAATAGATCTCAAACTTGCTGTGGGAAGTGGGAAATTCAGTATCAATTTTGCAAGGAGGTAAAGTATTGTACTCAATTGCTTGTTCCAGAAACCCCTAACCCTGTTCAGATATAAGTAGTAATGCACAGAAACTTACTACTATTGATATCCATGACAACCACACAGCAATGCCTAAGGGACAAGCTGTAAATGCTCCACTTACTGACTGTGGAAGCTCATGCCTTTCGGAATCAGTTACTCTCTAAAGTGCCACCCTGCCCTATCTTCTGCCTCACTTCAGACTAACATTTTTTTTCAAACCACATGAATCTTTTTGGAGCAGACACATCTGGAGTATCCATATAGGAATGCTTAAATCTCTAGAGCAGTTGTTTTCAACCTTTTTTAGACTCAAGAGCCCCCTCATTTGGCTTAAGGCATCTTTTGAAAATGCCAGCTCCTAGTTTTCTGGGTTGTTGGTTGTAGCCATGTTGGTCTAAGGACACAGGCAGACAAGGTTCTTTGAGTAAATGTGATATCTTTTATTAGACCAACTAAATAGTTGGAAAAATTGTCCTTTGCAAGCTTTTGGGCGCAACCACCCTTCTAAATATCTCCTAGGTTTCACACATTTAGTTGGCTATAGAAATATAATTAAGCAGTTATTCTATTGCAGAGATATAGGCTATAGCCTATCATAAAGGCTATAACAGGTCAGATTATTTTAACATTATGAATTCTTATTTGAAACCATTGGGCACTTTTACATGTGCTCTGGGGACAAGGGGGGGCAGGGCTTTTATTAGAGCAACTTGAGATCCACTCTAATTAAAGGGGATGGCGAATTGGGGTGACCACCCTGGGCCCCACACTTTGTGGGGCCCCATGGAGCTGGGCAGAGCCATCATGGCCCCTCCCGCGGGGCCTGCCTGGAGCTGGTGGCTCAGCCCTGTGCTGCGGAAGAAGCATGGAGACCTCCCCCCTTTGTGCAGGTACCACGGCCCTGCACAGTGTTAAGGAGGCCCCACACAGGCTGATTTGGGCCTAGGGTCAGCTCTGCGTAGTATCTCATGTATCAGTGCTCCAAAATGGCAGTAAGGGCACATGAACTAAAGCTTATTTAATGAGCTTTAGCTCAAGTGCCCCCATCACCATTTTGAAGTGCAGGGGCACTGATGCATAAGATGTGGGAGGCTGCTGGAGCATGGTAATTACCATGTTTCAGCAGACATTATTAACTGAGTCTGCTCTGATGTGCTGTAATTACAGCATGTTAGAGCAGCCTCCATGCTCATGTACAGGCACCCCTAGGGTTTATCTTGTGAATCACATTTGCATACCTAACAGTACTAATATTGTGGCACCCCACAGCACTCCTAAAAGGCCCTCTTAATCTTCTGAGAGCTCCTCATTTACTAGGTAAAAGGCTTCTTACCTGATATTAATCTCAGAAGCAGAGAGAGAAACACATTATGCTTCCTTTCCCTTGCTTATGCAGGTGAGTCCTGGCTTTTTAGTTCCTTTCCTGAACTGATTTGCGTGACCCAGGGGAAAGAACTCAGTTGTCCAAACTTGCAACAAGTTGGCACCCTGCTGAAGAGAGCAGCAGCATTTTTAGAGTCTGGACAGTGTGTATCAGTTTGCTAGATCTTAGTGTTGTGCTGGTAAAGTATGAATGTCTGGTGAGTGGGGATGTAGGTTGTAGCCATGTTGGTCTAAGGACATAGGCAGACAAGGTTCCTTGGGTGAATTTGATATCTTTTATTAGACCATCTTTCTGGTGAGTGGGGAGGCAGAGTGTCAGTTTTCAGGGTGTGAGCTAGGAAAGTACAGTAACAGTTTGTTCAGGAATATAGAGTTCCTCTTTGAAGGCAAGGGAGCAAGCACAAAATCAGAAATCAACTGGTGATGTGGACTGATGAGAGAGGCCCATCACTAGGGACTCTTGGTTAACTGTCCACAGTACAAATTAAAAAAAAGGGGATATTCCTGTTCACATAGGAGGCTGCCACACAGATGGCTAAGATCTGGCAGTAGTGAGGGATAGTGGGGTGGTGCCTCCACATCAGAAGAGTTCAGTACAATGTAGCTTCACTTCCCCTTCAGATTTCTGAATGAAAAATCAGACATGTAGAGTTAATCATGAAAACAATTTTTTATAAAGCTGACGTCATGGAACAGTGAAGAGGGGCACTTTCTCTTATGGATGCAAATACTGTATACTTATGTGAAATTTAGAAGAAAGCATCTTTATCACTGGCAAAAGTAAAGCAAAGCTATGAGAATGGGTTGTCCATTCATCCCATGGCTTGGATAGATAAAAAATTAATTACTTAAGCTTGTAGGAATAAGCAGTCACCGTATATTTTGAACTCTAGGTGCCAGTTGGGTGCTTAGAACATGAAATTATAAATTTTCAGGTAAGTCTTCGTGTAGATAAACCTGAAAAGTTGGTACTGTAATTTAAAAAATACACTAAAAAAAGCAATGACTGATGCAGTTCTAATTGTCATGGATACACTCTGAAGTATATTATCTTTAGTAAAGCTTGAAATCATTACCTATAGTGCTATAAAATATGTGCATGCATACTTTCTTAACCAGAAGACAACAACTTTATTTTGCATAATTACCTGCTCATATTATCAACACATGTATGTGAAAACTTGAGAACTAGAAATTACAACCCCCAGACACCAGCCAACTTGAATGAATGGAGGGGGCTTTTCTTTTGTTTTCTTTTATTTTCTTTTGAAGCACCCAAAAGGAACAAAGGTAAATCTGATGAAAGCTGTGAATTATAAGTAGCCAAAGTGAAACTTGTAGACATCCTGAAGAATTCTACAGTGCAACTCATATGGACATACAGCATACACAGAGTGCGGGTTTAGTATGCACTTCATCTCCTCTTCTGTCAGAATAGGAATAAGATCGTCATAGACCAGGCCTCTATATTTAAAATAAATGCAATTGCTGTTTGTATGGAAAATAGGAATAGCCACTGGGCTTTCAGCAAGTTAAGGCCTTTGGTTGGACAAAGTTTGAAAGCTTCAGTTGATATGTTTATATTACCTTGTTATATCTGGGTTTTGCAGTACATATCAGTCCCTCTAATGGCTCTTGGTAGAGGATTTAAACACCAAACAAAAAGCTAATAATATGGGTTTTTTTTAGCTCAAATGGTAAGATTTACTGATTTGGTATCCAAATGGAAAGGCCTTTAGTTCAAGATTCAGCAGAAGCAAAATCCTCACAAGCTTGTGCCCAATTAGTACTTCAAATCCCAGATCTCTAAAAGTATTTTATTAAGTGCTTAAGACTTAATACTCTATCACCATTAAAAGTGATCTGCTAACAGAGACCAGCTATTTCCTGTATTTGGTGTCATAAAAATGTGGTATTTCAACTCCTGACAATTCCTAGGGGACTGAGGAATATTTTATATATACTATTTTCTCCTGGGAGCCTAATGGTTGTTGCTATGCTACAGAAAATGACCATTTGAAATTTCAAAGCAAAAGCAGAGAGGTCCCAAAGAATAGATCACTAGTTTTTGAATCTATAGGAGACTTTTAGATAAATGGTATAGTAGGTGGCTTAGCTGAGCAGTTTTGATCCTACATAATAGAAATAATGGGCACATACACTATCTAGGACATCAAGCTATCTGAACAGGGTCATATCCTGTGACTTCTATCTAAACCCTGATGCACTACTGACTAGCTATTCTGGCTGGGTTCATCCAATACTTTGTAAGCCACTCACATAATATTTGTAATATGATTCTGCATATATTAGACACATGAGTAAGTGTCTAGGCATTTTTAAGATGTGTATTTCCCTTTGTAATTTATTGAACACTGAATGGACACCTTCAGTAGGACTGGGTCAACCTCAGGCTTAGAAGCAGTTACAAACTCCTGTTCACCACAGCTGTTTGTTAAAAGCTTTATCCATTCATCTTAGCCATCCAAAGATAACTAAAAATATAAGTACAATGTTATATTCTAAAATTTTGTATTTAATTCTGAGGTACTGCACCATGCCAGTGCACTTCTATCATGTCACATTGTGTTATACAGAGTTACAGTGAGAAGAAATTTAACAGGATGTGACATGGTGTAAGTGATGCACTGACATGTATAATTTAAAGACTACACTCTTGTTGGAAGCAGACACCTGCAATTAATTCAGATATTGGGAATTCAAAATGAAACTGATGATTAAAGCCAGAAGGGACTTAAGATGCATATTAAACTCATGGACTGGTGAATTTTGATGTTTACCAAGCAGTTTGGTTCCAGTACACTTAGTAAATTTGTGCTTATAGCTCATTTGCAGAGCATCATTGCTGGTGTTTAGACAGAATATATAAAATATTCAATCTTTCAGGTTTCTCCAGTTCTTACCTCACAGCTGAATAAAATCAGAGATTGAATACTAAACATTTAATGTGTGGAAACGTCCTTGCCTCCTGTTCTTTTAGTTTTTGTATTAAATTAATTAATATCTGAACTGCTAGTGGATTTATTCAGTCAAATACATTTCCACAAAGCTAGAGTCTATGTGTATTGGACTTTAGGCCCTCTGTGAAGCAGCGCTACATCATGAGAGATCAGGAGTAACTTTTTTGAGACCGTTACATGATGCTTTGATGTTACTACTGGAAGGACCAGTTTCAGGGACATTGGGTATGTCTACATGTGATGCTATATCACAGTAGCAATGTGCTATGGAGATGTAGCACCTGCGGGCATCTACATGTGACCAGCAGCTCCTTTGCTTTAGCGACACAATCCCCCAGTACAGCACACCACTATGGCAAAGTAGCTGCTAAAAATAACCATGTACTGCACAGTACAGAAAGGAAGTACTAAATCATGAGGCAGTAATAATGTCGCCATAGGGATATGTGTAGATGCGCCCAGTATTTCTAGAAGTAATGTAATAGAACTTTACACAGTGTACCCACTACTGCTTTGGATATTTTTATAGTTACATCCGTACAGTTGGAAAAAAAATCAGTATGTTGTTAATCTCTCATTCTTAGTTCCTTTACAATTTAAGAACTATGCAGTTATAATAATTCAATATTGGGATTAAGATTAAAAAACCCCATGCACTTTCTGATTGCTTATTTCAATACTAAAACACAAGAAGAATCTATCTCCATCCAGTAACTAGCATTTTGAAAAAAGCTATATGAAAGCCTAGTAGACTTAGCATAGAAAACATATGAGAGCCATAAACGTATATGGATATGGCTAGCTATGCAGTTCAGAAATAAATCTGACAAATTTGGGGGCATAAAACACTCTTCTTCAGGATCTTAGGGCCACGTATGAGAGGCCAAGAGTGATTTCTGAGACAGTTTCATGATGCTGTGAAGTTACCATTAGAAATATCAGGTTCAGGTACAGTACTTCCAGAAATAATGTAACAGAACTGTAGACAGTATACCTACCACTGCTTTGGATATTTTACAGCTACATCTGAAAAGCTGAAAAAAAAAATGTTGTTAATCTTATATTAGAAAATAGCCCTAAAGAAGTGTGCTTTGTGTCTGGAAACTTTTTCAAACTTCTCTCCCAACTGTACAGCTGCTCCAATAATGAATGTCACAAAAAGATCCTTGCCACTCGCATACTTTTTGGATCATCACAGTTGCAATACTCCAACCCAATATACAAAATATATTAATTTAATGAGAAAAATCAGAGGGCCAAAAAATAAAAGATCTACCCTAGTACAATACAAAAGTTACACTAAGAGTACATTAACATCTGAGGTGTCCTATCACTGTAGAAGTGTAGACCAACACCTACTCAAAGCATGATAATTACATTTCAAGCAATTGTCCATCAGGAGTGTTGCTTTCCATATGCTCTGCATACACGTAGATATTTAAATTTATATAAAAAAATCAGAGATAAGGATTTTTGTTTTCTAAAAATGTATCATGGGATTTATTGCTTAATTTTATTAAAGAAGTTCTTCCTTATTTTTTAAAAAAAGAAACATTTGATGACTTTCATTTAATAAATCCACAACTTGAAATTATAAGAAAAGTAAAACTTCCCATATTCTGCAACAATAAAGAAATAATTCTTATCTATATTTAAAAATAGCAGTTAAATAAGGGTAGTGTCCAAGATTCAGAATGCATACATGTGTAACTGGAATAAATGTAAAGCCCAATAGAATTTTCCAAATGGACCAAATGGATCAAACCCACAAAGATATGTAATTACTGTACTGCAAAATGAAATTGATTGTTATCAGTAGCGCTGCCAAGAACTGCCATTGGCAAGTTATGACACCTCTTGCTTTCAAATATGGTGAAAGATGCATTTGTCTTGCATTTCAAATATATGCTAATACTTCTGGCAAAGTTCTTAAGCACAGCTAGTCTGTTTGATGTCCACTGAATTGCCTATTAGACATTCTTCAATATCCTGTCATTTCTGGGATTGTTTGGCTAGGCAAACATTTCTCTTGTTCTGGCTAGACCGCTTTCTATCAACCAATACCAAGGGTTTGAATTATGAGGCTAGCCTACCCATTATAATGTACATGGTTCACATTTTTCCCTAAAGAGTTTGGCAGTCTTGAAAGACATGCTCATAGTAAACGAATAGCTGAGAATGTAATTAAGAGTTGTGTTAAACTATAAAAAAGGGGCAGTAACCACAGTATGCTTTCATTAATTAAAGCACTTTCTAATATCAGCCAATTACATCAACCTCCTCTGGCCTCGATATTTCTTAAGCTTTGTGTAACTGGCCCCTTTATCTCTAATGGGACCCTTATAATGCTGACCATGTGGCTTTAGAACAACACCAAAATGCTAATCTATTCCCCAATGCTGCCCAAAGGCATTACACGGGCCCTGACATGGATCCAAGATTGGTGGCACCCTAATTCAAATAAAAGCAAGAATTAGTGCTGATCAGGTGGCTCAGTGACAACAGTACAATGAGCTACTGGGGAGGACCAGCAAGCGATCAGGCACATTTCAAATGTAATTGGTCTCTAGGGAAGGTGTGAGTTGCTCCTATAGACCACTTTTACAGAGCCCTTTGCACCTTGCCAGCTGGAGGGAAAGTGCAGCTACTATAAGGAAAGAGAGCCAGGGGTGATGGAATTATATGTAGAGGAAAATGGCAAATCTAAAACCGAAGTGGGTAATAATATCCCACATATTTAAGTGGGACTTAAGATCATATGTTGCATAAGGTCTTATTAATCATTTTCTTCTCTATCATGTTACCTGTGTAAATGTTAAAACTAATTGCATAAGGTAAAATTTAATTTTAGGACTTACTTTTCCTAAAAAGACTACTCAAAATGTAGGGGCATATATTTTAGCACCTATCACTTGGTCTGTGGCACATATAATCTAAAGACTTCAAAAGCACAGCAAGGCTTCCATGAGTTTCAAGTAGTTTTATTAAAATGACACTAATAATAGTATTTGCACTTATGTAGCACTCATTCAGAGAACTCAAAAGTTTCTATAACTGCATGAAAGGATCATTAGCCCTGTTTTATAAATGGGACAAATGTAGCACAGAAAGCGTGCGTAGCTTGCCCAAACACAATATAAACCCTAGAATAGAACTTCCATTTCTGCACTCTGACCAGCAGATTGCAGCTGCCCCTCTATTTTTACACATCCCCCCCATGGTTTTTAGATATTAGCACTGTGCTTTCTAGATACATTTGAAACAGAAAGCAGAACAATAAACTAAACACATGTAGGAACGTTTCAGCTCTTTGCTGCTTTTAGGTACTCACCCTAGGAATTCCTTTTCTCTGACCTCCCCCTGCTTCTTGCTTTGCCCCTTCTGGTACCAGCAGGTCTAACTTTAGTCTTTCATCAGTGAGGCAGTGACTAACCTTTACAGAAGTTAACCAGTATGTAAGATTTAGTCAATGGATTTAACAACGTCTTCCAAGACCCCTCTCTTCCTGACTGTGCCCTTTACCCTGTGCCCTGTCCGATCATGTCTTTTCTTTTGAACATCAGAGAAGGAACATTAACTGTCCTATTTATTTCTGGTTAGGGAAGTTCCCATTAGAACTCCCTTATGAATACTGTAAGATGGCAATTTGGGCTTTTGCGTCCAGATTCTCATCATGTGTTTTCCCACCCTTTTTAGTCTGTACCTTTATGCCTGTGCGTGAGAGCAGTTATGTGCAATAAATAAAGCTTGTTTCAGTTGAAATATGAGATCCTTCCATCTCATTCAAGGCACAGATAACTTAATAGACTAAAAATATGTTAGAGAGATGGCTGTATGTGATATGTGATATGTCAGTTCAATTTTTGACTTAGGTACCTGAATGAGAGAATTGGTCAGATTTTTTTTTGGTTTGTTTGAAATAACAAAACCTCAATTACTTCACTAAAATTTCAGCGATGTGGCAAAATATATCTGAAAAGGCTTTGGAGTCCCTTAATTTCATATCTGATATGAACCAGAGCTGACATTAAGAACATTTGTATTAAAGGGAAGATGGGCCACAGGTTCTGAGTCCTAAGTCTAGAGTCCTCAGTCTTAAAAAGCCACTTGCCTTGAGGCAGCTACGCTCACTCTGTGGCTTGTGAACTTTATGCAACTCTTAGTAAGTGGTTTGTGGCTCATTATGACACAATTTACTCCATAACAGACTATGTGTTTTTATGTTCTACCTATAAAGTAGATTCAAATAAGAACTATAGACTATTCTCTCTATATTTTAATGCTGGGACTATAGCCAAGTTGTAATGGCTTAGAGCTATATCTTAATTTACCTTGGTAATAATGAGGAATAAACACAGACACACACTATAACAAGTGGTTAAAATAGTTGTAAAGCTACCCATTTTACACTGTTAGGAACAAGGGAGGTAGTTTAGCCTACATTGAGGAGAGAGTGCACTGGTAAGGATATAGCATCCCATGCTCCTCTGGAAATTAATGTCAACTTCCCCGGTCGAATGCAGAATCTTAAAATGTATATGGATGGAGCCTTATCCCCATCTTTCTAAGAATATTATATAAAAATGGAAAAGGAGCAGAGAATTACCCATTTCCTCACATTGTAAAACACAGTTCCCTCTTACATGACAGATGGTATTGAAGGTTACCTGCAGAGTACATACTGCAGCTTCACTTTTAGTCCTCTTTTCAACAGATTTGCTTGCTGTGGGTATAAATATATTCTCTTAATTCTGCAGATTGTGACAGTTCTGATTATGTTTTTAACTGCTTTACTGATCACACTGTTGGGCCTATAAAGCTTGCTCTTGAAAAGACAACTAATTTTCATTTTCAATCAGGTTCTCCACAAGATTTTTCACATACGCTCCCCTCAGACCACTAATTTCACTTTAGAGCTGGCATCATATCTCACATCCCTTTGCCTGCTGTGCTAACATGTTTTCACATGCTTATCTTTTATTAACATAAGAGAAGCAAAACTGAACCACACATCTCTTAATTTAACAAAAGTGCCAGAGTAGGATCCTGACCCTACAAATAAGAAACAAATGATTAGAAGTATGTGTGTGTGCGTGTGCATGTGCATTTTTTAAGCAGAAAACATTGAGCCTATGCTAACTTGTTAATGATAAGCAAGGTTTGAAGCATCTCCAGTGTTATGATTCAGTGGCACTTAGCGATGAAGGAATCATTTAGTCAACATTAGAGATTGACCAGTTTTTTAGTTCACACTATAGTTCACATGGATTGGGTCAAACGGGGTGGGGGGGGGGGGGGAGTGTGGGAAGGGGACAACTTTTTGCATTTCATATCTTGAGTTTCAGGTTGAGATTTAATTACATAGGTATTATAGGGCTCAAGTCACATGGGTTTGTTCTACTTCTGTGACTGGCTAAATCCACCCTTATGTTCACGTGGAGGCAATAGCTGTATGTTGCCTGTTCTTTCTAGGTCATGCAGAAGAAACCTAGTATCTCTATTTGTTTGGGAACTGAAGACCTGAATTTTCCTTATTCTCCATTTGCAAAGCTTTCTGGGACTTCTTTTCTCTAAGACTACTCTAGATAAGGGATGCTTGCAGTGGACTTTTAAAAGTCCTTCACCTTCACCCCTCAAAAACACCAGATAGTTGGGCTTATCCTCAAAGAGCACCCTAAAGCAGAGGTTCTCAAACTGGTCCATGGGCCACAACTAGTCCACAAGCTCCGTTCAGGTGGTCCGCGGAAAGGTTGCAGAACAATCGAGAATATCAGTACTTGTAAGGTAAGACTACAGGTATTAAAATATGAGTTGTGTGCTTTGATTTGTAGAACAAAAAAAAGTTTAAGTGGTTCACTGAGACCCTCAGCAATTTTCAAGTGGGCTGCAAAAAACCCACGTTTGAGAACCACTGCCCTAAAGGACAGCAGACCACAGGCATTTATCTCACTAAGAACAGAACACCAAAGAAAACCAAGAAAAGGCTTTCAGTTGAAACAGAGAACACAGGTCTGGGCTCACTGAAGAACTACCCATTTCCCAGATGAGAATGATCACAACCTTTCTGCATTTATCCGTCACATTGAACTCATAGACCCACTGGATCCAATTTCTAGTATTGTAATAAGCTATTACTTTACATCAGCCATCCACTCCAATTATCTCAATGCCAGTAGCTGTGACATCTGCTGATGGCCAGTATTCCTTTTGCTAAATGTATTTCTGAAAGGTCCATCTTATTCTTTTGTCTGAGTGGCTCAGAGTAATTGAATATAGGACTTAACGCCAGGTCGCCAGAGTAAAACAAACATCCAAAACGAGTTACTATTTCAGATGGAGGACAAAGGGTTACTACCAGAGTTGATCAACAGTTTCTTGCAAGAACACTGAAAATAACAGAAGCAAAGACCCTCTCTCCACTGCTTTATATTACAGGACTGCATCCAACCTGTTCCTTTTCACCCTTGAATTTGGAACTAAAAAATCTCTTGTGAATTAACCACCTTTGCTAGATCAAATAAAATTAATCCAGGAGAGATGTGGGAATGAAAAGCAGTTTTTTTTTTTCTTCAAATTTTGTTGTTAATTAAAAAAACAATTACCAAGGATGTCTAATTACTTTATAAGTATATGATAGCCTGTACCTGCTCCTCAGCAAATTACAGAGATAATGCTTGAAACATCTTATTAAACAGAATTACTCCTCCTCCAGATTCATTCACATGGTTGCTTAATAGTTTACTTGAGCAACACCTCTGTGAAACATTTGTATCCATTAAGTTATCTTACTGTTATTACCGCTGGGCATTAGTCTCCAAATGTTTTCTGCTGAAGATGCAATAGGATGACCTGATTAGAAGAGGGGACAGGGAAGGAGAGACCTTTAAATATGTCCATTAAGACACATGGCCCAAGAGCAGTAGCTACATAATTGGCACTGAGATAAGCAAGTAATTGGCCCCTTACAAATACCATAGACAGATTTGAGAGACAGTTATCTAATGTGGGCAGTTAAGAAACTAGTATAACTATGAAAAGTACTTACATAGGATCAAAGTACTTACATATGAACTTTCATTTCTACCCAGGTGTACTTTTACAATCTTTATTCCAATGCTTGATGAAGGGTGTTTGTACCTGAAAGCTTGCAATTAAATGGTTTTTTTTTGCAAAAAGCCTGGTTGGTCTAATAAAAGATATCATCTCTACTATGAGTCCTGATTACCAGGGATCTGGGTTTTCTGTTTCCCATGGAAAAACAGAGAAAGCCACAGATTTCTCATTTTTATCAGAGAAAACATGGATTTTCCCTTTTAGAAAAGGAACCCGTGGATGTCCCCTTTTGCAAAGAGCTTTGCAGGCTGGCTGATTTCCAGCCTGCAAGAGCTGTTTGCAAAAGGGCAGGAAAGCCCCAACCCTGCCCAGAGGGAAAGGGAGAGAGGGAAGGGCAGGGCCTGACACTTGCACTTACCGGAGGTTGCTTCAGGCTCACTCTTCTTGCTGGAGATAAGTGGAGCTTGGGGGTTGTGGGGCAGGGCTGGAGGGGTTTTGCAGCCTCCCTGCTCTTGGCCAGAGTGCTTGGCTGACTACAAGCCCATGCCACTCCCGGCCAGCTGCAAACCTCCCCTCTCCTGGCTGGAGTGCCTGGCCAGCTGCAAACCCTGGGTTGTAAATGCTGTGCTCCTCACCCTGCTGCCCTCCCCCGGGCCCTTTGGAGCACAGCATGTGCGACTGGTGCAGCAGGGCACAGTGGGGCCACCCATGAAAGCTGCCTGCTGTTGGAAGCTCTGCGCTGTCCTGGCCATGCTTCCTGTGTGCACAGGGAAAGTGCAGGGTTGTGCCCCTTGCTGCTGCCCCCACCTGCAGAGGAAGCATGGCCAGGGCAGCATGGAGCTTGCAGCGGCAGGCAGCTTTCATGAGCATCCACCATGTGTGTGCTGCCACACCAGGTTGCACACGCTGCGCTCTGGAGTGCCTGGGGAGGGCAGCAAGGTTGGGAGCATGATCCTGCAGTGCATCCCCCCTCCCCACTCCCCCACAGATCTGGGGGATGTGGGTCCCCCCTGCCCCCTGGGAGTGTATGCTGCCACTGGGAGCTGGCTCCGCTTGGACCTGCAGCAGGCAGGAAGTGGCGGGGCGGGGAAGGCCACTCGTGCTCCTGCTGTAGCAATCCCTGCCTTCTGTTGGGGGCAGGGGGCTGAGAACCTTGGTCCCTGGCCCCATATTCCTGGCAGCTGGGGGCCCCCTCCAGCAGGGCTTGAGGGCAAGGGCTGTGGGTGGGGGGCAAGGGGCACAAGTAAGGCTGGAGGGCTGTGGGAGGGGAGGAGTGAGGGACACCAGCAGGGCTGTGGGGATCTTGGGATTTTTATCAGAGAATTTGTGATTTTTTATCACAGAAAACCAGAATCCCTTCTGATTACATAGGATCAAAGCAGTTTCACATAGTTAATGGAGGAAGATAGTAATGCATGTGTGTGTGGCTGCTGTGTCTATGAGATGCTGACTGCAGTCATTACTGAAATGATTAGGAAGATGACAGAATTAGGTAGTATTAAAAAAGCAACAACTTGGCTAAACAACAACTCTATGATGACTGCCTAAAGGGTAAAAATGTTAAGATACAGAGTATTAGATATGGGGAGATCAGTAAGATTGTATGAAAATGATATAGGTTGAGGGTCATGAAAAACTCCTGGAAAGTGAGATGTCTTAGAATATAGAATAGCTTTCTAGTAGAAATAATGGAAGTCCCATCATCTTGGACACTGAAAACTAGGTAAAGGACAAAACATTCAATACAAAAAAGAACAACCTGCTTAGGAAGGGCAACAGGCTATATAATCTATTACTATAATTCTGTATTTCATGCTTAGAAATCCTTTCCCTCCTCTCCTGAGTATAATGAAAACATTGCAGTCTGATTTACAAAAGAGTTCACCAGCGTTTTTTGGGTGACAACTTGAAAACAAATTGAGCCATAAAAAGATGTTACTTTCATGCTCCAGTGTTGTTTATTTCTCATTTTTCCAAATACATGAAAACTGCAGGTAACCTATTGACAAAAAAATATTCTGTTTTCCTCTGAGGAGAGAAAATCATGGGTTTACTTCTCTTTGACATATGCAAATGATACCCTATAGGTCTTCAGTTTTACTTTTTTAAGTTCAAAGTTTAAGTTTCAAAATAATGAGTCATTGTTAAGTCAGGTCAGTTTTCCTTTTAGTATCAGAATAATGACTAAATGTTAGTTTCCCTTCACGCCAAACAACTTAGAAAATGTTTACCATCAGCATCTATATATTGCATACTAGATAATATAAATTCAGACAAAAATGTATCAGTTTAATATGCCTTATTTTCCATTAGTGAATGGCTTTTAAAAATATGCAACATGTTTACTTTACTTCACACTTCCACATATCCTGGAATAATATATATTTTTTTCACCTTAAGTTCTTGCTAAGTTTGTGTGCATAGATGGTGAGATGCGTTTCATGGATGCTTGCTTCTTACTGATAGTAAATACCCCTGTTCAGTATTTTAAATTGTTTTTATTTCTGTGCGGATTTATTCCAGGTGGGAATGTTCTTTTTGAAAGCTGTGAGGCCAACTCAGAATTGCATTATTTGTCACATAATTTGGTTATTCCAAGTTATCGTTCATAATCTTATTTAATCATGTTTCTCATTCATTACTTGATATTTACATTCCGTTATTCACTATTCCTGGCACATGGTAACAATAATTCCGCTTATGCATTATTATGCAAACTCAGCAAAATAGAGTAGAAGGAATTTCTTTTGAAATAACCAGTTAACTTCAGAGCTCTTATATGATCTCCCTCTTGGGTAAATAATAAGAGCAAAATCACATATTGCATGATATTCTTAGGAACATATGTTTTAATTGGTTCCTGTGCACCATCATGTTTTCCAACATGGTAGTACCACGAAGCAACATTAATATCTATTCAAAGCAAAGTAGATCACAGCTGGCAGGTAGATTTTATTAGAGTCTCATGAAGAGGAACTAAATTAAGCCACAAGGGATAAAACAGAATTGGCTGAGGGCTGACTGAACCCAGAATGTTATCCACCTTCCTTGGTCAAATCTGTCTGGCTCATAGGGCCTTAACTAGGTTGTTGTTGAAAACAATAAAATGAGATAATTCATTTGTTGTGAAGGACCTTTCTACCATACGTGTAAATGGCATAGGCATTCATTTTCTTTCCATATCTCTAAAGGGTTTGTATAAGATTTCTCTATAAGGATTCTAACCACTAGACTGTATTTTGCCTTTTCATATTACCCAGTGGGGCAGATTTTGATTGCAGTTATATAGCTGTAAATTGAACCCCATTCAAGTCAACAGCATTACTTCCAATTAACACTACTGCAACTGAAAATAGAATATGGCTTGGAGACAGCACGAATATTATACATCAAAACAATTTTGAAGAAAAAGGGTTGTTGTGGGGTTTGGTAATGAAAGAAAGTTTTCATCTCTAGTATACTTTGTAGATGCATGATGTTGACCTTTAGCAACTGGCACATAAAGATAAGGAATCTACTACTTGCACACCTATTTTAGCCAAGTGACACAGACTTTCTACCCCACCCCCACAACTCTTCCCCAGCTGAGAGATCAGGGTTCTGAGCCTTGGTCCCTGGGTGGATTTGTGCATGGTTTAATTAATTAATGTCTTTAGCTTATTGCCTGTACATGGATTCATTACAGCTAGTTCAAGGTCAGTACTGACTGAAAACTGTTACTGTCTGAAAAATACAGCTTGTAGCTTAGAACTAGGGTAACCATACTATTTTTCAGGAAATCCAGGATGGGGGTAAGGAAATCTGGGACAGGGGTGGGGGTAGAGGGGCATGCGTGTGCACACATGGACACACATGCAACAGACATGCCTACTTCCTCCTCCAGCCCAGCACACAGCATGTAAAGGGGAAGTTGCTGTTCTGCTGGACTCTCAGATATCTGCCAAACTCGGTGCCCACTTTCCTTTGCCTCACAGCAGTTGTTGCTCCCCGGCGCAACACTCACTCCCTGGCAAGGAAACTTCCAGCTACTGCAGTGGCATCTGCCCCTTGTAGCTAGTGGCTTGTTCTGCCCGCTAGCTCCCACCCAAAAGAGGGCCTGTCAGGGAGGGCCTGGCTGGCTGGCACTGCAGGCACCAAGCTGGGGAGGCAGGGAGCTTCATATAAGATGACAGCCAGCCACCCAGCCAGGCAGACACATGCGCAGACGCACGTGCGCGCACGTGCACACACACACACACCCACTCCCACCCCCACCCCATGCCTCTGCAATGCCCTCACCATGCGGATGCACATACACATACACACCCATGTATGGCAGAAGCCAGGGTCCTGTGCAACACATTCACACATGGGCAATGAACAAAACTAGTCCTGACCCTCTAGCTCACAGGAGCTCTGATGGTGGAGTGGGTGGGGTGGGATAGCATGGAGACCTACAGCTGGGCTTCATGACCCATGTGCAGAGGCCATAACAATGGTCATAAGCTGATGGAGAATAGGTTTAGGTTAGAGATCAGAAGGCAATATTTTACAGTTAGGGTGGCCAAAATCTGGAACCAACTTCCCAGGGAAGTGGTCCTTGCCCCTACCTTGCGTACGTTCAAGAGGAGGTTGGATGATTACCTGTTTGGGGTCTTGTGAACCCAGCATTTATTCCTGCCTGTGGCAGGGGGTCAGGCTAGATGATCTGTTCAGGTCCCTCCTGAACCTAGCTACTAAGAGGCCAGACCCAACAGGGAGTGGCCCCTGGGCTCCATCAGCCTATTTTTCATGGTTATATGGTACCCTCCCCCCTGCCACTGGCAGCTACTCAGGGCCACCACATGTAGCCTGGACCTTATCTGTGGCCATGGCAGCAGGGCATGTGGCTGCCAGTGGTGAGCAGCCATCCCAGCTCACCCCTGTGCAGGTGCCTGAACCCCAGCCCTGGACCCCTCCGCAGACCTGCCCCAGCCCAGCCAATCCCA
Organism: Alligator sinensis; assembly: GCF_000455745.1. Classification (NCBI taxonomy): domain Eukaryota; kingdom Metazoa; phylum Chordata; order Crocodylia; family Alligatoridae; genus Alligator; species Alligator sinensis. Next base: position 1,483,964 of record NW_005842209.1, on the reverse strand, counting down.
GCCCCTGGCAAGAGAAGCAGTGCTCAGTCAAGCTGCCCCCTTCCCCAACCTCCAGCTTTGGCTCAGGAGGAGCTAGACTAGGCATGTGCAGGTGAGGTGGCACCAATCTGGGACTTTTGTTTCATTGTTTCTACCAGGCTGCATTAGTAGGAGTGTTGCCAGCAGTTCAAGGGAAATGATTATTTCCCTTTATTCAGCACTTTTGAGGCCACACCTGGAGTATTGTGTTCATTTTGGGCCCCCCCACTACAGAAAGGATGTGGACAAATTGGAGAGAGTCCAATGGAGGGGGCTGGGGGACATGACTTATGAGGAGAGGTTGAAGGAACTGGGCTTATTTAGTCTGGAGAAGAGAAGACTGAGAGGGGATTTAACATCAGCCTTCAAGTACTTGAAGGGGGGTTACAAAAAGGATGGAGCCGGACTGTTCACAGTGGTGGCAGATGTCAGAACAAGCAGCAATGGTTTCAAGTTGCAACAAGGGAAGTTTAAGTTTGATATTAGGAAGAATATTCTCACTAGTAGGGTAGCAAAATACTAGAATAGGTTACCCAGAGAGGTTGTGGACTCTCCAGCCTTGGAGGTTTTTAAGATCTGGATAGACAAAGCCTTGGCTGGGATGGTCTAGTTGGTGATGGTTCTGCTTTGAGCTGTGAGTTGGACTACTTCCTGAGGTCCTATCCAACCCTAATTTTCTATGATTTTTCACTCAGACAGGATGCCAGGATGGCCTACGAAATCTGGGACTGTCCTGGCCAAACTGGGACATAAGGTCACCTTACTTACAACTTATATGAAAAATGTGAACCTACAACTTACTGGAACATTAGACAGGCATTAATGATGGCTGTCAATAGAGGCTGTTTTGCAGCAGATCTCAAATTTGTAAAAGTTTGTTCAAATTTTAAAAAGGAAATTTCAAAATGCCTGAATTTCTTAAAGAATGCAGATTTTGAGTTTTGATCAGTTCCTTTTGTGGAATCACTTTTTCTGATGTCTACAATTGATACTACAGAGGTTAGTATAGAGTCCCATGTACCAGAGAGATCTCTAATGGCAGTCTTAGATTTTAAGTGTTTGGAATTAAGTTTGGTTTCAATCAGTTGTGAAAAAAAAATGAAAGCTCTTCACTTTCTATGGCTGTAAGTTGCTGCAATATATTAATTCCCCTTTTAACCATTTTAAAAGGACTTTTAAAATATTTGAAATACTGGACCTAACCCTTTCTTACTATTTGTTTTCTAACACACACAAAAATCTGTAAAAACAGTGGAATATCATCAATTCATACTAAAATTTACAGCTATGCAAATGGACATTTTCAACAGAAAAACAATACTTCCATTTGAATATTTTTATAAACATTTTATTCTTGAAAGAAATAACTGATATTACTACATCAGAAAGATTAGAGAAAATGTATTTTCTTTATGCTTTCATTTTTTTTATTTTGACAGCACTTAGTGTTTATTTCATTATTTCCCAAGCATAAGTAACCTAGTTTGTCAGATTTCCCATTTGTTTGTATTGGCCTTTCATAGTGCAAAAGCAGAGAGAAGAGAAACATATAACAAAAAACAAAGGCAGAAAAAAACCCACTAAAAAAACAAAAGGAAAGAAAAAGGAAAAGAAAAGAGTGTCTGTAGACCTACACAAATTGTCAGGGGGCTTCAGGGACGGATGTAGTGTCTATAACCATATTTAACTCATTCTTTGAAATCGGCTATAGTTCAAGTTGTCAGTGTCCCTTTAACTTCCACATCTTTGCAAGGACAGAACTTCTATATGCAGAAGATGACCTATTTTACTTTCTATTTTATGTATATTTCAGGAGCACAGGAAAGTTAGTAGCATCCTAATATATTACACTATAATTATGACACAGTCGTATTTGTGTGGTTCCAATGCAAATGAATTTTTTTTTATTCTGTATGAACCAGTTGCCTGCAATAAGAACTGAAATGACCTCTTTCTTTCAAAAACTATTTATTACAGTTGCGAGACCTACATATTCGATTTCCATATGCACTGCTGCTGGTCCTTGGAATATGCCAGCAGCAAGCTGTTTTCTTTTAGTTGTGATATAGCCAATATAAAATAGGCACCACCACCAATTCATTAAACCAGCAAAAATATATTAATAACACCAGGCATTAAACGTTTTTAAACATTCTTACAGTTATGGAAAAAGCCTTAGAGATGTTAGTGAGTATAAAATAAAAATGTGGCACTATAGGATCAGTTAAATTCCAATGCTACAAATGGGTATACATATATATAAACTGATGCAGCTTCTGTGTATTCAGCCCCCTCCACATGAACCATATGCAGCTCCCCTTCCTCCCCATTTTATTCACTTCCCCTAACTTTAACCTACCTGCTCCACTACGAGCTCTTAATTTTTTTTTCTGAACTAACTTTTCAGCTCTCCTGACCAAATATTTCTCTCAGTATCAAGTTTCTATTCTGTAATCCAACTAATCTGTATTCCAACTATTCTGTAATCCAACTAATAAATTGGATAGAGCTCTAAACATTAATTTAGGAAAATAACATCAAATTACCTAGTTTGAGTTTAAATGTTATTCCATGAAACTCACTCTAAGTAACAAACATTTGTACTTTTCAATTAAAAGTTTATCACCAGATTAAAGAAAGCTTTCTAAATGTAATGCTGAATGTTGAGTAAGTTTTCTGCCAAACAAGTGTAGGACAGTTTTGCAAAGAGTTTGCTGAAGTTGAAAATCTTTTGGCCAGCTTGGGCTAGGTTTCATAGATTCATTATTTGTAAGGCCAGAAGGGACTATTATATCATCTAATCTCCTTTCTCTCAAGACAGTCTGTGCTATGTTTTGAGTAAGCCTGGATTATTTCACAGTTTTGCATAGAACTCAGTATTTTACTGTATTTTGTGTACAGTGCTTCACACTATTTTGACAAAGTAGCTCATATGGCACTGTAATAACCTTTAAAAAGGTTCCATAATGAGTCACATGCTTGCTATAATGGTCTTTCTACTTTAGTTGATCATAAACACTATTAACCTTTGTTAGCCTCATAGCCCCCTTTTAACTGTTTCCAAGATGTATAACTAGGTGACCATATTATTTTAAAGGAGATTCGGGACACTTCTCCTCCCCCATGGCTGATCCCTTTGTTCCAGCCCAGCTTGCCCCCTGCCTACAGCCACTGCTCAGGAGGGGCCAGGCTATGTGTGGGTGGGATGGTGCCAATTTGGGACTTTTATTTCTGTTTTCACCAACTGGATGGGATGCCGGGACGGTCTATGAAATCCAGGACTGTCCTGGCCAAACTGGGATGTATGGCCACTCTGGCAGGGCACAGGGTGGATAGGATGATGGGTATGAGCTGTGAAATAGGAAGCCCCAGCAGTCAGCAAAATTGTCCTAAAATAGGTCAGTTTGATTAGTTGAATGACCATTAAAGGGGAGATGTGAAGTAAAGAACAATTGGCCATTAATGGGCCATGGCTTCCTTTGCAGCCTAAACAGTAATACCAGAGTTGTACCACATTGCCCCACTCTCACCTCTGCCTGCAGCAGCACTGCTGACTAGAGGCAGCAATCTTGCTCCCTATGAGGCATACAAGAGGCTTATTATTCTCTTTAATAGATCAGAATCAGGCCATTCATACAGCATCCCATCTTGGAACCACCAAGACACTACAGCACTTCATCCATACTGATCAGTGGAAATTTATAGACAGGGACAAATTATGATTTTGGGTTAATTGTACAATTTTTTGCTATTATTTGCTCTTGCTAATTCTTGCCTGTCATTATCTCCATCAACAACAAAAAAAAAGAATCCCAAATTTTGAATAGGCATATCCATGCTGGCAGCTGGTCTGCTAACCCTGCTTCTTGATCAGAGTCCCATAAAGTTACAAGTCTTTTGACTATAATTTTGTTTCAAGCTTTTGTATTACTACAGTCCAAAAAACCAGAAGAGCACAGGGAGCTCTTAAGGCTCTTAAAATATCCTTTAAAAAGCCATGCAGGATCACAAGAAATTCACTCTTAACAATCTTATACTGTAGTGATAACTAAACAACAGAGACCATATAGAACAGTCCAAGACAACTTTATACAGAAAATTGTCTCTCAACAAACAGTAAAAGCAGTAAACACGCCCTTTTAAATCAAAAAGCCATTAACTTCAAAGTCTATTTGGGACTATTTAATTGATGACTTTATTAAGTAAGGGATTCAGGAAAGTAAGAACTCTGCAAGAGTTGAGTAATTTATTTTTAACTCTAACTTGGTTTTAGGTTATAGGTTTGCCTTTATTAAATTCAATTTAATTACATTTTATATATTCATCACATGGCTTTTCAATAAAAAAGCCCTTAAAATTAGCTTTGCAAAAGTCTGCTTGGCCACTTTCTGGCCAACGTTTTTGATAGGGCTATCAGTGATCAGTTTAATGGAAGGATTTTTTTTTATCATCCAATGGTAGTAAGGGCAGGCAAGTAATATTTTATATCTGACCTGGTAAACTTTTCATCATAATTTTTCAATATTAAATTAAAATATTAAGTATGTAGGCCTGTATTTGAGAAGTGGAAAAGGTCCATTGCTAAACATGCTATATTGCTCAGCTGTTATTGTCTTCTCTCAGCTTCCTGTGCCAGTCTGATAGGAGAGTTGAGAAGGATAGGAGTAAGATAAGAGTTGCCTGATGTTCTCTCTGGTCATAAATTGGAATTGTACAGAAATCAAATATATATATAAAAAAACTATATGCATGTGGAAATTTCTTGTTTCATGGTGGGGTAGGGTGAGGTGGTGTGGTGTGGGAATAAAGGACTGAAAAGAACTGGTAGAACTGTTTGAGAAAGGGGACTTGTTCAGATAATCTGAGCAGCCTCACTACCTCTGACCTTCTGAACAGGTGAGATTGTTTTTTGTCATTTTGTCCATGTGATGGGGTGCTGTCTTTGCTGCATTTTTTTTTGTAGGCCAATGAGTGGGCACCCATCAAGTCTTGCTGAATTTTCCTCCCCTGGGGATCAGCTTCCCCACCTTTACTCATCTGCCATGACTTGATGTTACTTGGTTCTTAAAAAGAGGGAGGCCGACCCAAAGGTTCCCAGACAGGCTCTAGGCTCACCACCTGTAGGTTAATGAGCTGTTGCCTTAAAGGAAAAATGCACGCTCCTACCTCCAGTTGACGTACCCCATGCTTTGCAGATGTTTTATAATTTTCTATTTATGTTGGGGTCCCAGCTACTATGGGCTTACCCCCTCTCCCTCTAGCTAGGTCTGTCAGTCAAAACCCACTAAGCAGGGCTTGACTCTGAGGCTGTAGCTCTCTAACTCACTTAGGCTCAAGATCCTCTATTTCATAATTTCCACGACACCAGGCCTACTGGCCCTTCTACACTGAGCCCCTGTGGCACCAGGCTGTTGGGGCCTCAGCCCCCTCCAGCTTTGCCCCTCTTTCTGTAGTTAGGGCTGTTTGCCTAAGTCCACCCATTAGGACCTGGCTTCAAGGCTCCTATCTTCCCTTCAAGCAACTCTGGGCTTGTGGTCCTAGTGCTGCATGCCTAGTGCAGCAGGACTTCTTGAGCCCTTGCACCTGCCTGGCCTCGTATAGGCGCTCTCTGGTGACCTTAGAGTGCACGCCTGGTGCCAGCCACAGGGTGTGCCCCTGGGGCCTAGGCATTGGGTCATGTTCATCCCCAAGGGAGGTCCCAACACTCACCTGCCATGATTTGATTTTCTTTTCTTCAGTGGTGGGGCTCCTTCTTGTGGTTCCTCACAGACCGGGTGCTGCCCTTAGGAGGTATTCTTGGGGCTCCACCTTCCCTACAACCCAGCCATGTGCCAGCCCTCAGGATGGCTGGATGATGGGTTGCTGACCTGTCCCTTGATGTTGTCGCTTGCTCTGTTTTCTCCCTGCCCGTCTCTCGGAGTTTCATCATGATGGATGACCACTGGATGTAGGGCTGTCCCTGCCACTGTGTCTAATCTCTTGAGGGGTAGCGGTCCGCTGTGCTGTCTCGGCTCTCCCTCTTGACCCAAGAGGTCACTTGAAGACTCCCTCTCTGGTTTGGGGCTCTGTGCACCATCCAAAACAACAATGGGAAAAAAAGGAGAAGAAAGGAATAGTTGGGGCATGGGGCCTCAGCCCACTCTTCTCACAGGTCTGATGTCTGTGGCCCTTGAGATCCCTCAGTGCTGTCCTCCTTGGCCAGGCTTCCCTGCTGAGCTGGGTGAATGCTTCTCTCAATGGAGCCGGGACCCCTCCTGTGGGTCTCTATCCGGCCCCTGGCGAGCTGCCCACATGACCTGTGTGCAGCCTGGGGAACATCCTTGCCTTCTGGCTCTGGCGTTGCTGCCTCCGCTTCCAGTCCCTCACCACCGGCTTTTAAATCAGCTGGGTGGCAATTTTTGATTGCATCATCTGCTGGCGCTATTCCCAGCTGGCAATAAAAGAGGCTGATGAACCGCGCGGGTGGTTCATCTCTGCACAGCTCCTTCTTTCCTGAAAATGGTAAGTATGCCCCATTTTCAGGGCTTTTCATTTCTTTCTCAGTGTGGGTCAGCCCTGCCTTGGGTGCTCTAGGGCCCCTGCTTGTGTCCCCCTGGGACAGCCATTTATCACAGTGCCCCTCGGTGCTAATGAGGCCTCCTCCTCCTCTACAGCCTCAGCCACAAACCACCGGCTTTAACATTAAATGTAATTCATAGACCCCTATGGCCATATAACAAAAATAAAAATAAGAGAGGCAAACTGCCTGCTTATATGTACCATATTTTCGCGCATATACCCCACCCACGGGTATAAGCTGCACCCACGTATAACCTGCGGGAATTTGTATTTTTGTAAATAAATCCATGTATATGCTGCACCTGTGTATTCCCCGCGGCAGCGTATACACGGGGAGGCGGTGCAGCCCGG
>NW_005842209.1:1476005-1476765 GCF_000455745.1 Alligator sinensis | reverse complement strand
CGCCTGCCCTGCCCCAGCAGCAGTGGCACAGCCCGGCCTGCCCGGGCCTAGCGGGGAGGCTATGCAGCCCAGCCCTCCGTGGCCCCAGCCCCCGCAGCAGCGGCAGTGCAGCCCGGCCTGCCTGGGCCCAGCGGGGAGGCAGAGCAGCTCGCCTCGGCCCCAGCCCCCTCAGCAGCCCTGGCAGCAGTGGCAGCACAGCCTGGCTTGCCTGGAGCCCAGAAGGGAGGCGGCGCAGCCCGCTCCGGCCCTGGCCCCCTCAGCAGCAGTGGCGGCGCAGTGGCGTCACAGCCCGGTCTGCCTGGGCCCAGCAGGAAGCGGCGAGGCGCAGCCTGGCCCGCCCTGGCCCTGGCCCTGTCCCCCTGTGGTGGTGCAGCTGGCCCCGGCCCCCACAGCAGCAGTGGTGCAGCCCGGCCCCGGCCCCAGCCCCTACAGAGGTGGCGACGCAGCCTGGCCCCGGCCCTGGCCTTGTGGGGGGAAAAAAGTTTGTGGATAGCCCGCACCCCCGTATAGCCCGCACCCATCCATTTTATTTGTAAAATCGCGTATACCCCATGGGATATATGAATGAAAATATGGTAATTGTGCTTCTGTCTCACAGCATGGCACATTTTTTCAAAGGAGGTTGCTGCAAATGCTCTGTGGTCATTGGGAGTATCCCTCTCTTCTGCCTCCTGATAGATTCATAGATTCATAGACGCTAGGGTCGGAAGGGACCTCAATAGATCATCGAGTCTGACCCCCTGCATAGGCAGGAAAGAGT
>NW_005842209.1:1472056-1475489 GCF_000455745.1 Alligator sinensis | reverse complement strand
GTATGCTGGACATTTTTCCTCCCTAGGTGCAGCACTTTGCATTTCTCCTTGTTGAATTGCATTCTGTTGTTTTCTGCCCATATGTCCAACCTGTCCAGGTCTGCTTGTAGTTGTTCCCTGCCCTCCGGCATGTCCACTTCTCCCCACAGTTTTGTGTCATCCACAAACTTGGACAGAGTACACTTCACTCCCTCGTCCAAGTCACTGATGAAGATATTGAAGAGTATCAGTCCAAGGACCAAGCCCTGCGGGACCCCACTTCCCACACCCTTCCAGGTCGATACTGACCCATCCACTATGACTCTCTGGATGTGACCCTCTAGCCAATTCGCCACCCACCAGACTGTGTAGTCATCTAAGTCACAGCCTCTTAACTTGTTTACCAGTATGGTGTGGGATACCATATCGAAGGCCTTCCTGAAGTCTAAGTATATGACATCAACCCCTACTCTTGCGTCCAGGCGTTTTGTAACCTGGTCATAAAAAGAGACTAGATTAGTCAGGCATGATCTACCTGCTACGAACCCGTGCTGGTTTCTCCTCAGCATAATTTGTCCTGCCGGGCTCTCGCAAATGTGAGCCTTGATAATTTTTTCAAAGACTTTGCCTAGGATGGAGGTGAGACTTACTGGCCTATAGTTGTCTGGGTCCTCCTTCCTCCCCTTCTTGAAAATGGGGACCACATTGGCCCTTTTCCAGTCCTCCGGGACCTGGCCCGTGCACCATGAATGTTCAAATATTCTTGCCAGTGTCTGTGCAATGACTTCAGCCAGTGCCTTCAGTACCCTCGGATGGAGCTCATCCGGGCCTGCCAACTTAAAGGCATCCAGTTCCCTCAAGTGACTCTGCACCATCTCTGGGTCTATGCATGGCAGTCTGGTGCCTTGCTGCTGCCTCTCTACAATCCCAGTGAGAGCCTTCTCTGCTTGAGGTTTATATTGTTCTGGCGTTTCTCTTCCTGTCACCTGACCAGCTGGCAGGGCTTGATCCTTAACCCCTGCTCTACTGGACTGCTGCACACGGATGGTTCTGGATTTAAAGAGGCTGCTCTGTTTCCTGGTAACAGGGCTAGGATTCCCTGTTACAGTCCACTAGGATGAATGAATTTCCCCTGAATAGGTAATCTGAGGGCTGCTGTCTCAAAGCACCTTTGAGAGCTTGTGTGTATATTGTAAGCTGGATAAGATGCCATACTGATGTAATGTATTGAACTTTATTTTGCCATCATTTACACCAGGTTAGATCAGGAGCAAAAGTCATTGAAATCTCTGGAAATACATTAGTGTCCAACCACTGTTGTCATCAGCGGTAGTCCCTCACTGTTGAGGATGATTACTCCCACAGGTCATGTAAAGAGTTGTAAATGGGCCCACTGCTGGATAAGAAGGTCAATCCTAGAGCTGCAAATTCGCTGGAAAACTCCACAGGTGGTGGTTAAGGGGAGAATCAGATGGTGGATTCCTTGGTCTTGTTTCTTTCAATCCATTTCTGTCATTTTTCTGCATCAAGGGCAAGACAATTTTCCTCAAAATAAAATGCACCTTCTCTCACAAGGCATCACTATGTAGTCCTGTTCCAGTCTAGTTTTTCCCAATTTGTGATGTCAATGCCAGGGTCTTGCCTCCAAGTGCACCATTGGGCCGGGCTGACACCATGGAGGCCCGATGTGTGGCCCGTGTGTGTGGTGCTGGTACCCTGGGTGAAAGCAAGAGTTACCTAGTCCTGCCCAAAAGCACATGTCCCCAGGCCAGGCCAGGCCAGGCCAGGCCAGGCCAGGCCAGGCCAGGCCAACACCATGTGGCACAGGTGGATCTGGGTTTCAGATGGCTGGCATCGTACTGTGCCAGGGGGAGGGGTGGCTCTGCCAGCAGTGGGCCCTGAGCGGCCGATGGCCACTGCTGCTGTGGAGGAGGAGGGGGAGGGAGGCTGTGTGCTGTGCAGGGGGCAGGCAGGGGACCCACTCCTCCTAAGCAGTTCCCCCCACCTGCACAGTCCTCCCCCCACGTCCCTGTTTACAGAGCCTGGGTCTGGGTCACTGCTGCAGCAACCTTGCCCTGATCATCTTTGCCTTAGCATGCTGAGGCAGCATGCTAGGGCAGCAGGGAAGGAGGTTAGCCATACAGATGCTCTGGCCAGTTGCTAGAGCAGTTCCTTGGAGGACCCAGCCTGTAGTTGTCTCAGGTATGCTCTTGCAGTGTTTCCTACACCACTTTTTTTCCAGCAGCCTTGTTTTGATACCAGGATTTCCCAGTATCAAATTTAGAGTCTATGCTGCAAATATGTAGCACAGGGAGTATTTTTTTTGTTCCCAGCATGGTTCTGCAGCATCTCAAACTACTTTGAGATGCTGCAACAGGCACATGCGTGCTTGTTTGGATTTGCCCAGGGAGTCTTGTTTCCTACATTGGTTTGCCTGAGTATAGGAGTCATCTGCTTCCTCATTCTTTTTTTGGAAGAAGGTGGTAAGTCTGAAAGGTAGTAAATGAGAGGTGGAAAGGACATTTCATGGCTACATTACATATTTTGGTAAACTGTATAGTTTTAAATGACTTTAGGGAAACTAAATGCTGTGACAGGATCAAAAAGAAAAACATAGAAAAGCAGAAAGAAAGAAAAGGAAATGACAGACTCGGTCTAAAATAAGTAGTATACATGAACAAAACATGACAACATCAGATGAAGTTCTAGCATGTCATCTACATACCACATTGTTCATAATTTCTTCCTGTTCATGAGTTTTTTTGGAATATGTGCCTATGGAAGAACAGTAGAAGCAGCAATACTAATCACATTGCCAATTAAAGTATCATAGCTGGGGTTAGCTAAGGCCTAGTCTGAGGACAGGGTCGCTTCCAGGGATGGAGTTGTAGTTCTCCAAGTACTAGTACTATCACTACATTTTAAAATGTCAAAAAATAAGGATCTTTTGAAGGCTAAATCCAGCAGTAGCTACTAGCAGGGTTAGTGTGGAATGATTGAAACTAATACGTTGAGTCTTAGAATGTGACAATTTTAGTCAATGTAATTTGACAAGGAAAACGACTTTCACTTTCCAATCTAAATTATCAGAGAAAGAGAGATTACCTATAAATTGTGCTCCGAAGTGCCTGGCCCTACCCAGTGAAAATGTATTGGCTTAAAATAATGAAAAATGTTAGTGTTTTCTTAAAAACTAATTTACATTATTGCTTTAATTAATGTTTCACATTACTGATCTCCTGAAAGCCACACTTTTTTCTTTTTAGTAACTATGTTGGTCATACAAACAATAAGGGACAATGAATTACATTTTGTATTCAGAGGGCTGGCAAGCTGAATGTTATTTGATTTTTCTTTAGAATAGTTTGATATCCTATACTCTAATGAGCAAAACTAATGGGGTAATTTTCTTTCTATTTTATTGCTTGTGCGGGCCGGCTCCCGGTCCCGTCCT
>NW_005842209.1:1464317-1471435 GCF_000455745.1 Alligator sinensis | reverse complement strand
GAACGGCGGGAAACACTTTTCTGCACGCGGGTTCTCCATAACAACAGAACACTCCGTTGTGCAAAAGATCTCCAATTCAACGGGAACATAATTTAGCGGTGCCGAAGCGCACACAATTAAAAAATCCACAACTTTGGGATGTGACATTGCTAAATGTTGCAATTGTTTCACAAGATTGGAGGAAGGAAAAATCATAAAATATCAAATTAAAATGTTTTGTTTTAATTTAGATCATGGTGTAACAAGTTTAGTCTGTCATGAAGGCCCCATCCCACTGTTTGACAGGTAGTCGGGTTTTCAATTCCTTCCTTGTCTAGGTGTGGGAAGAGTTTGAGCTGGTTTATACCTCTAGAGCAATTGTTTCAGTTTGGCTGTATATGCAGGAGAATGACACCGCCTTGATTTACACATTAGAAAAGTAGTCTATGTAACCCTAATGGCATAAAAGAAAAGAAAGATGAGTTTTGGAAGCACAATTCTGTGGCAAAGCATGGTTCTACAGCAAATTCTGCATCTATTGACTTACAGAATACACATGCACAACCTTTACACCTCTCCATCCAATGGATAATACGCAATATAAATAACATTTTAACATAACATAATATAAAGCATTTTTCTTAGAACTCGATATACTCCAAAAACAGAAAAGAATTTGGTCTTACAAAACTTACACGAAGTAGATAAGGTTTGTGCATTATTATTTTCTGGATGGATACAAGGAGAACATAGATATTAAGCAATCTGCTCAAGGTTCCTCACTGACAAAGTGGAAAATACAGCCCAAGGGTCTTCATTCCCCTGTCCTAAAACTGCTATAATTCATCAACCAACAGACACTTAAATTGGAGAACCCACTGAATACATCTGAGTGAGCCTCTCAAGGCCCGAATGCAGAATTCAATTTGTGAAAATGACCCAACTCAAAGGACAAGGAAATTTCAGAGGAAGTTTGAAATGTGGCAGGTGCCATTCCTTTGGCATAAATCTCATTTTATAATCTCAGTCCCATGCTGCTTTGTTTTGTATGTAAATCATTTTCTATTATAAAAGTGAGTTTACAGCAATTTTTAAAAGAAATAAAGTTATTCTCATAGAACAATTGGAAGTTTTTCTAATTGCAAGGAATTTTGTTTAATTTGAAGGAGAACTCTTGATATGTGCTATTACATATAACTGAACCTACAGCCAATGATACAGGCAAACTTCTGTCTTGAGTTTTACATGCTGGAGCTACCACCTTTTGACAGATAGGTTTATAGAGTATCAATAGTATGACTGGTTTTGAGACACTGGGGGTGCATCTACATGTGCAATTAATGCGAAGCAATAAACTTCAGCACATATCATGCCAGAGTTTATGGCTCCTAGGCATTGTATTTACATATGCACCTGGAACCACAGCACATTGAACCAGGTTGGGGCATCTCCACCTGTCAAGAGACCCGTGTGGGGGTGGTCAGCCTGCCACCTGGGGCTGCTCCAACCTGATCAATGTGCTGGGAAGGGGCTGGCTGGGGTGTGAGGGTGCTTCAGCTTGGGGCTAGCTAGCAGGCAGCCCTCATACTGAAGTATTCTTGTCCCCCAGCCAGCCCCCTCTGTGTCTACATATGCATTGTTGCACAGTAAATAACACTGCTGCAGGACAGTACTTGTATTTACATTAACTGATGGTGGCATTTACTAGATTACTGTGACCTAATAAGGCCGCAAGTGTAGATGTGGAGTCTTTACTGTGGAGCTAATTAGGCAGCTCCACAGTAAATGTGTCATATAGACGTGCCCTGGAAGTAGTAATGAGATAGGGATAGGAATGTCTGAAGAGTTTGGTGTATACCTTGGATAATTTTAAATGTTAGAATAGTGAAGGTTCCAATGTTTTTAGCACATACCTTATGGCCAAGGGCTCTCTGATATTTGGTAGCCAACTTGATATTCTTGCAATTCAATTTTTAGAGGTATAAAACACCCAAGGGTCTAATTGATTTCAATATCTGAGCCCCACTGGAGAAAACAAAAGGACACAGAAGTGTCAAACTGGGCACCCAACAATAGAGAGGGGAAATTTTGGTCGGTATATATGCTGTGGAAGTAATCTTCTTGTCTCAGTAAAATTCCTAAGTTCTTTGCTGCAGTACAGAAGAAAACCCCCCACAATTTGCACACCGCTGGTTATGACATATCGCCCCTCCTTCAAACCTGTACGGAAAATCCTCAAACAATTGCAACCCATACTAGAAAGAGACCCTATTCTTAAAAAGATCTTCCCAGAGCCACCCATCCTAGCCTACAAACAAGCACCAAAGCTCGCTAACCTCATCACCAGAAGCAAACTTCCTCAAGCCCAGAACTCACCAAAAGGATCCAGACCGTGCCATGACAAGAAATGCAAAACCTGCCAACACATCTCTACCACTCCCACAATTACTACACCCCACAACAGAGCCATCAGCATTCCTGGATCTTACAGTGGTACCCCCAGAAATGTAATATAGCTCATCCAATGCACCAAATGCCCTGATGGAAAATACGTAGGAGAGACCAAACAACAACTGCGCACCAGAATGAATGCACACTGGGAATCTATCAAAGACAGAAATACCCAATTACCAGTGGGGGCACATTTCTGACAAGAAAACCACTCTCTCTCCAATCTCTCAGTCCTGATTCTCAAAGGAAACTTACACAACACTTCCCAGAGATGAGCCTATGAACTCCACTTCATCAACCTCCTGGATACTAAAAATCATGGACTAAATATAGACATTGCATTTATGACACATTATAACCTGCCTGACATCTGACTCCCCAGGTATCTCTCCACTATTCATCCCCCTTCTCTCTCTCTCCCCCCCCTCCCCCCACCTGTCTCTCACCCATTGACTTCTCAATCTACATTTTCACTGACTACCTGTCTTGTATGCATACCAGCCCAGCCTCTGGCTTCTTTACTTTTCATTCCATCCAGGAAGAGCACACATCACCTGCAGAAACCTCCTAAGCCTGACGAAGGGTTTTTGAACCTGAAAGCTTGCTTAATAATTGTTTTCCAACTATTTGAGTTGGTCTAATAAAAGATATCAGATTTACCCAAAGAACCTTGTCTGCCTATGTCCTTAGACCAACACGGCTACAACCTACACCCCTGTAAGTTCTTTGGGGACTCAGTTATGATTCTTCCACTTACTGGGGAATTCGAATGTGCTTGAGGCCATGCTTCACTTGAACAGCAGCACTATTTTTTCCAAACATAGACACAAAGAGACATGATGTGCACGAGTGAACGAGTGAGCAAGAGATGTACGCTTTTTTTGCTTGCATTTTTTTTTCTACTTTCAGACAGTTTATTAATTACATGTACTGTGAGTGTACTGTGCTGTTAGCAGATTCCTTCTGGGATACTGTTTTGTTCATCATCTAAGTTATTTGTTTTCTTCAGCAAAGAATTGAAACTTTCTTCAATGGAAGAGAATGTACTTTAGGGTTCACCCCCTTCTCCCCCAGAAAAAAAGCATCCAGTGAGTTCCAAAGCGAAGCCAATCTTAATTCATGTGGTACCCAGGTAAAAAACCAAACAAGGTGTTTGCTGGAGCCTTGTGACCTACCTGGAGGCGCGCACAGCTTGATGAAGTCTGCTCTCTGACTTTCTCAGAAATACTCTGATTCTAGGTAACTGTTTTTTCCAGGAGCTATGATATCTTTCTATATAAACTTTAGCATGAAAGCAGATGTCTGGTCCAGAAGCTTTCAGAAGATACATCTGCCCTCAGAGTTGTGCCTAGCTCAGCCCGCTTGCATTTTTTATCTATTTCTTTGAACACATAAAGATCCGTGTGCACACTTCATTTTACAGTTCATTAGATCTATATATGTCCCCTACCATTAACAGCATCTCTAATGGAAACTTGTCTGTCAGTACACAGTGGAGAAACTGCATAGCAAATAAGTAAATACCAAATTCAGAGGGAAACCTAATAAATTTATAAAATGTCTTCACTGAGGACTTCTGCATTGCATTTTTACACATGTAGATTACCTGAATGACTATCAAGATGAGGTCAAGAGGCTCTGAATATTCATCCTGAAAATCAACAACCTTTATCCCAATCTTATGATAGTACCAATGTTTACTTAGCTGTGCTTCAGAAAGGCAAACTAATGATGTGCTATGTAAGAGATGCAGTAGGCTGCAGTCTGACTGAATCTCAACAATGCATATAAAAGATTAAAATATTTATATTAACTCAACTGTGCTTAAGAGCCTTTTAAAGTGTCTTTATAGGATTTATGAGCAGCTGTTTTGTTGTGCAGGTTGGAAAAAAATACCCACTTCCCACTACAGGGTGATCATTAGTTGAACAGCTTGTTCACTGCTGCAGTTTCTGTAAAAACTGAACTGTTGCCCTACGCTTGTACATTCAACAATAAACACTTTTCTCTGCTCAATCTTCATCACAGTGACAATGAGCCATCCTGCTGCACAACTCTAAGTACCTGCTCTTTCTTAAAACTGTGTTGTGAGAGTACTGACCAGGAGCAAGCAAGCCCTTAATTGTTGGGCATTGGGTTCAGGCTTAGACTTTAAAGGTCAAATTTAATCCAAAGCAACTTTAAATGAGTTTCTCATGAGATTTCTACATTTTTTTCTTTTTATTAATGACTTGGACATCTTACTGCCACAGTTGCTGAATGATAGAAAAGAACAGAATAGCACCAAAGAAAATGAAATTAGAATCCTCCAAATCAATCCTTAAACCTAAATTCAAAGGAAATTAAGAAATGGTTGGATTAAGAGCACAGTAAGCATGGTAACACAGTAAGTCAGCTTTTTAGTATGATTGTTTTAAAGTTGTGAGGTTTTCTTCTTATTATTTTTGTCATTTTATAAAAGTTAAATTTCTGTCCTTGTACAAAGGACACCATTTTCTCATCTTTTCTCATATGGCTTTATGTAAGCTGACATTTGCTGTGCCATTTCTCTCACTCTTAGCTATTTAAAGGCGCTTGCCCAAAGAATCCTTTTGGGACCTGGCTTTCTAGGCTCAGGGCTGGTGTTGCTTTCAGGGTTTGAAACCTTCTAACCTCTTCAAAGAAAAGACAGGTTTGACCCCCAAGCCCTTATTTATAACAACCAGTCAGATGGGTGACCATCCCGCATGACCTATGGAATATGTTGTGCACTATTTTTAGACACCATAGAACGTGCTCAAGGGCAAATGACATATTCCACGATTAAGAAAGAATTTCTGCAGAAACATTACTCAGTATTAGGAGACACAAATGGACTCACTGAACAATCAAGAATCTGGAGGTTCACATGGTGTCAACTGTCTCTTCCCCCCAAACTCACTCCTTTCTGTATTAATTCTAAGTCAAAAGTTAAAATTAAATGCTTATTATATGTGCATGTGTGTAAATATGTCACATCCATACATGTATGCATATTAGTTTGAGTTCCCACATTATGGCTGCTCTAATTTCATAGACGCTGAAAGATCTACATTTTCATCTGAACTTTTAATTTTGCATATAAAATGGGCATTTATATATAGCAACCAATCAACTACCAGATTTGTGTGTGTAAATACACTCACAAAATCAGAATCCTGAATGATAATGGGGCCAAAATTGACAAATACCTACATTTTGATGATTAAATAATCAGCTTTTTACTTTTCACCATCTGAGTTGGAAAGTCATATTGCTCCTGAAACAGTTGATGAGAACACAGGATCTAGTGGTTTGAGGACAAAACAAGGGGCCAGGAATTACTTAAATTCTAATTGTTTCTCTAATACAGATACCCCCTGACTTTGGGAAGTTAGTTAATCACTTAATATTTAGGTAATTGTTTGGCAGGAATACTCTGGGAATTATAGCTTTTACAATACTGCAGCCAATTTATTTTGCTTAAAGTGTTATTAAGATCTTCAAGCTACTGGTAGGCAAAAAAAAGAAAAACAACCTTACATCTATTTTGTTTTGAAATATATTTTGTGCAGCTTATAAGTGTATATGTTCTTTTAGGAATCACTAGTGCCACCCCAAATCATATTAGCTGTACTGACATCATGGGGAGCAGATGTAGTCAGACACTTTTTAACATAAAGGTTGTACAGGCTGACCCTTGACAATTTGCACTGTTTTAAAAAAATGTCTCTTTTTAAGTAGGTTTGTTTTTTTTGGTTAACTGGATTTCAATTCACCTTTAAGAAGTACATAGATGATAAAGTGCAAAGAAGTTCATTTCATCTGCTAAAGATCAACATGTGCATTACAACAATGTGTTGCTGGCAATTTTGGTTTGTGGCCACTTCTCCTGAGAATTAGTGTTGCTTTGCAGTTATACATTTGAGGGGATTTTGTTTGTTTGTTTGTGGTTTCTGTTTTGTTTTTTTACAAACCTTTCAATGGTCTTCTTTTGCAGTTGTTTGACTTCCAATGTTTGCATGTGGTTTCTGCTAAACTGGACAGCTTAAACATTTACTACCATCAAGAAACAACCCTTTAGGTCTCAAGAATAAAGTTGAACGCTTTGGTTCCTTGAATGTCACTTCTAGATGATAACTGTGCACTGTTCTCCACTACAGTTTAGAGCATTTTCATTTTAAACACTGACGTTAAAGGACTTATAACACAGTAACTGAATATGTTCCTGACTGAAACTGTGGATGCCAAAATTCAGTCAAGAAGCTCAAATGTTCTCTCTCTCACTGTATATATTAAGCACATATTATACTCATGCACATGCATTAACACACAATATAGATAAAACTCAGGGGAAAATGATGTTAACTATTTTTAAGCAGAGAGACGGCTGAAAATAATAAAAGTTAATGACAGCAGAAGGAAAGCACCAGGATTTAAAAATTTGCCTCATGCATTTTTAGCTGAAATGCTCTTTTTCTGTGTTGCCATGCTGCTTCTTCACTCTATTCTCCAACTTTACCTCTTTCAACAGATAATTCTTATTTTGTTATGATTATTGATTTTTCCTGTCCTACTAGCAAACTATTTCTCTGGAAATTTTCCTACTACCACAGGCTGTGATCTGTGATCTCACCAGGCCTCACAAGCTAATTACGGTCAGATCTGATCTTAACAGGGCAAAAGAAAAA
>NW_005842209.1:1416004-1464307 GCF_000455745.1 Alligator sinensis | reverse complement strand
CTCTTTCCTTTGCATAAGTCTTAGCATGGGGCAAGTGAAACTGTACCCTTTTAAAGGATGTAGACCAAGAACCACTATTATTCTTAACTATTAAGGAATCATTAATATATTTTGCAAGTATAGAACTAATACCCTTAGCATCACAATCAAATTTGGGTGATTATTTTTCCTATGAATTTATCCTGTGGTATCAATTAGTGAGACCAGTGATTCTCAGCCAGGGTGTCATGGAACCCTGGGGTGTCATAAAATCCTTTTAAGGGTGCCATGTGGTGCCATGCAATATTAACACCGTGGACTGTGTAAATTGTGTAGGGCTTTTGGTTGTAGCTGTGTTGGTCTAAGACCATAGGCAGGAAAGGCTCTTTGGGCAGATGTGATATCTTTCATTAGATCAATTGAGTAGTTGGAAAAAAGTAGCTGGAAAAAGTTTTTGGAGTCTCAGACCAGCAGAGACTCCCTATGCCTGATGAAGGGTGACTGTACCCGTAAGCTTGCCAAGAACTTTTTCCCAAATACTCAGTTGGTCTAATAAAAGATATCACATCTACCCAAAGAACCCTGCCTGCCTAAATTGTGTAGGTGTGCCTACACATGATTCACAAGATCAATCCAGATAACTCAAACAGGAATCCATAGTGTCAAAAAACATTCTGACCTTTAATTTGCAACAGGACAATTGCTCTATTATTTTTCTGTATTAAAAATGAATGAAAGATAAGAGCTGACATTTTCCAAGGGGTACATTTAGTGTAACAAAGGGTGTCTTGAGTCTACAAAGGTTGAGAGCCAAGGAGATAGACTATTCTTCCTGCTTCCTGTTCTAAAGTATTCTGTAGTCCACTGTGTAGTGATAAAACATCTGCTGTAGTTCAGACGTAAAGGTATGGAATGTATATCATTGGATCATTTATAGTATTGGACTCTGTCCAGGTAGGCCAGAACTTGAAGGAATGGCACTTTCATTTGGACATGTAAATAAAATGTCCATATTTTAAGTACTCAGTGAGTGCATCTACACATACAATTAGCATGTAACAATACACTCTGGTGCAGTTGTGAACACATTATACTTCAAAGCTTAAGCCAATCTTTAACTATTGAGAGAACAGGATGTGATGTAATATGCATGTACCTGTGTGTGTGCATAAGCAGTGCAGAGCTTCCCAAATCTACCAACTGTGGCATTTGAACACCCTCAACACAAGAAGCTGGACTAGAAGGACCTATAGCTTATGTTATTTTATATAATCATATTCAATATTTAGTTTTAATCAATGGCTTTTTAACAAGTGTATGCAGAAAAAATATTTGAGGACAAAATAAGAAAATACCTTTACCATTCTAAAGAGAGAATAAATCTCATTCCTCCATAAAAATGAAATTACTGTTTGAGGAAAAAGACAAGGTAAATTAAATGTGTTGTTACTTTCAATTATACTGATAAAACAAGGAACTCTATCTACTTAGTACTGGGATGTTCAAGCCTGGTCCACAGACCAAATTCAGCCCATGAAGCCATGCCATCTGGCTCACAGCAATTCAGAGGGTTAACAAATTTGGTGATGGGGGAACAGTAGAAGCAAGTGCCACTCCTTTGCTGCCAGATTTCCAGACCCATGTGGAGCCCGGCAGGCTAGAGAGCATGCTGGATTCACACATGGAGGTGGTCTGGGGCCTGATCGGGGGACACAGGGGAGGCCCTGGGAGGCAGCAAGGGGCCCAGGAGGTGGTTTAATGTTCTGGGAGGCAGCATAGGGCTGAGGGAGGTAGCGCTGGTCTCTAGGGCTAGGGACAGACATTACACTTAAACCGGTTTAAGTGATCAGAAACTAGTTTAAACCTGCAACAGAACAGATGTTCAGTGCACATAAACCAGTTTGAAAATGGCTGAAACTGGTTTGAGACAAACCTGGTTGAATGTAGTATCAGACTTAACTGATTTGGCTCAAATCAGTTTATGCAATGTCTGTCATAGACCCTTTGCTGGTTTAAGACAAACCAGACTCCTCCAGCATCCCAGCATGCTCTCTGGACTGGGTGGGACTCTGTGTTCCACAGCAGAGCTGGCCCCTCCCCTCTGCTCCCTGGCTGGAGCTCTGTCAGAGACTTGAAGACACAGCAGGTTTACTGGCTTCCCTGTGCCCCCCTCCCCACTCCTTCACCACTTGCTGCTGAAGCAGAGATCCTTTCCTCCTCTCTCCCACAGCGCCTTAACACACACACACAGTCACCTGTCATGAGTTTTGTTTGTCAGCAGCTTGAGGTGCAATTTCTCAGAAACCCCTGCACCTATCTCTTTGAAATCTGGCAGGCTTCATGGCCTCAGCAGGAGCTAGCATGCCTGCAGTTTTCACCCTGTTGCACCTTAACACACATACATGACATGAGTTTTGCTTTCAAGACTTTGAGCTGCAGTTTCCCAGAAACCCCTGCACCTATCTTCTTGAAACTTGGCAGGCTTTGCTGTTTTCATCCAAATCTGCCAGAAAGAGACAAAGTTATAGGTGATTTTGTGCTTCCCCATTAGATCCTATGGGTGAAATGGCGAAACAGTGTTGAAACAGCGAAACAGTTTCGACGAAACAAAATGGAACAGCACTTCAAAATTAAATGAAACTCGAAACAAAACACTATTCCATTGAAACGGTGAAGTGGAAGTCAAAACAAAACGGTGATGTTTCGCATAGCTATATTAGAAGGTACTGTAGGGATAACACTGGCATTTCCAGGGACAGAGGTGCTAGATAGTTCACTGACGGAAATAGATTTTTGTAGATATAAAAACAGGGGGGGAAAAAAAACTTTCCAAATGTATTAACCAAATATCAACTCTCAACATGAGGCACTCCAGAAAAAGAAGATACACCTGTTTCATCTGAGAGGAAAAGCTATTTGTGTCCAGAGTTTATTCATATGAAAATGTCCATATGAAGATATAACCCCTGGGGTGATTTGTCACTGAGTAACTGGCAGCATAAATCAAAGGCGTCTCAGGGAAGTTTTAATATCTCCCAAAACATCCAGAAAAGGTGTGTGTGTGGGTGTGTGAAATTCACTAACCTTGGGAAAGATGCTCTTCTGGTTTTTTTGCCTCCTTGAGGAAATACTCACTCACCCTTTACCTCAGGTGCTAGTCAAATTTCCTGAAATGAAAAACAAACCAAGAACCGAGAAAGAGACATTAATTACATTAGAGACCAAGGGAGTGACACAGTTTTCCACATAATATGGAAGAAAAAAATTCAAGATGTTTGTAATGGCAAAATAGTACCCTTAGTCTAAAGGCTATGACTGCAGCCTGTAAGTGGGTAACTCAGCAGGTGCTGAGGGCCAGCTCAGGGCCTGTGATCTACTTAAGCTTGAGAGACTGAACTATTACTGTGACCAAACTAGGATAATCTTCAGTACATTCTAACATTTATTTCTTGTCATATACAGTCCTGGAAGAATTCACAAAGAAAAAGTAGTCCTACTACACAGTAAATAAGGGCCGTACTGTTCTGGGTGCTAAGCTTTTTCCGTTCCCATGAATTTCAGTGAGAGTTCAAGCCACTCAGCACCTTCCAGGAATCATACAGCATTTTGCAGGATTTGGCACTAAGTGCTTAAAACTAAGCTTTGCAAGCACTTACCACATTATTTAGTCAAGTGACAACGCAGTAAAATCACAGCCAGCAGTTATATTTTGCATATAAATCCAGGGAACTGCTAATAGCCACACAGTTTCAACAGTTCTGTTGGAAAAAAAAGGTTTATAAAACATTTTTGGCAGCTTTATCAGATGATTTTAGAAAAGAACAGGCAAAAAAAGGTGTCCTAAAATTGGTGGGGGGTTTTCCCCCTGCATTTACCTTTTTACCAGATCCAGCTTTGACCAGCATGACTCCTTCATATTTTTAACCTTACGTCAGTTACACAACAAAAGGGTTGATTTGACAAATTCAAGAATTATGGCTCGGGCAGAGCATAACTACAAATGGCTATCATTTGAGAGACATATGTAGTTTCAGAGTTCTTTTCTCCAGAGGAAAAATACTTAGTTTGTTTTTAACCACAAACTGGCTAGAGTACTCCATGTTTTCTTTAACTGTGATTTCAGCAAAGCCTGTGTTCTGTCTGCTGTGATGTATCTGAGTGCAAACAGCCCACTGTTAGCCATTATGTACCTATTAGCACTGATTACTTTCTGATAGCTCTTCACCAGTTGGTTTCACTCACTTTGACAGATTTGGTGCTTTGTTTAACCTTTAAACTAGTGGGGCAATAACACTGCTGACAGAACTGGAGAAATAATTAAGGAAAACTTAGCCAAGGCATAAGAAAACAACTGTAACAAGGCAGGTCTTTCTCTTAGATTTGAAAAGTTGTCAAATGACATTCTGAAAAAAAGGACTGAGTATCCATTGCAATGACGATAGTACAATACATCGTAATTATGGTTATTTCCAGTTTAATCTGCAGGAATCCAGTTTAAAGCGATTATTACTGCTTTACTAATCTTTTTTTTCTCTGTAGGTACATACTGCCTAGGTCAGGAAGTAATTTATTTCAACATTTATTATAGAATATATTATAGTGGAAGGAATACTAATAGCTTAGAAATTGTTTCTATTTTGATTCATAAAGGAGAAAAAAAAGGCATGATACTTTTAAAGCATTGCCTGGAAACCTGTTAAAAGGAACATCATCAACTTAAAGTCACACTTGTTGTTTTTTTTGTTTTTTTTTTTATAAACTAATGCTCTTAGAATGTAATGCCCAAGATTACCTTAAATGAAAGCGATTACATGGCAAATATCATTGGTTGCTTCTCCTGCCTCAGGTTGTTTCCTTGCTATTCTTGACAGTTTTTTTCAGGGGCGAAGTACATTCCACCCCCATACAACCCAATCATTAGAGGGCAGAGAGGATGGGTAAATGAAATTCATCTTTCTGAGGCCAGGGTGTGGGGCTACCTTGTTGCTAGTCTGAAGTCCCTCTGCGTTGGCTGCATGGAACACTGGATCCTTATATTACCTCTTGTCCTACCCCAGACCACCATCAACCCACCCACTTTGTGCCAAGCTTTCATAGGCTGGTATTACTTCTGACACAACTGCAGTCCAGGCAAGTGCTGTGGAGGGTTGTTCACTGCCTGAATTAGGGATTAATTTCACTCTTTGTACATAGTGAAGTCAACAGTGTTCACTGTATAGTCAGCTTGGACTTTTCCCCTGTTGTTTGAACCAGTCTTTTACCCTGCAACTGAGAACAAAATATATTCTTCTAGGATAGGATAATGTGACCATAAAATCACAAAAATTGGGAGGAAGACTCATGGGCAAGGATAGTACCTTTAAGTACTTTAAAGAGTCACACCATCTACTTTAAATCTCATCAGTTTCCATAAATGAGTTTAAAGGCTTTAGTCTTGCACGGAGAATGATTCAACCTGTTTTGGAAGAAATACCGTGCTCCCTTTTATGATCAGCATATGCTCAGGTTTATGATCAGCATAATTTTCACAAAAGCAGAGTGAATAGGCAGAGTTCTCAAAGCCAGCATGACTTTTTATAACAGATTCAGCTCAAGTTTAAGAAATTTAGATTTTGTAACTGGCAAGGAAGTGTTGCCTCAAAAAGAAGTCTGCCTTTGTATTTTTTTTTGGGGGGGGGAAGTCTTTTTGTGATGTGTTCTGCAATTTTTTGCAATATTTTTTGTAATTCAGTTAAATGTGAGACTGTAGGTCAAGCCCCCTTTTTGTCATCCTGTCAGCCAGCACAGGCATGCAAAACCCAGAACTCTAGAAAAAAATGTTTCATTACTGCGTATAGATAATTATAGTCTAAAATGTATTCCAATAAAGTAGCCAAAATAGTTTGCCTGATCATTAATAATTGAATAGTTTGTTAGACATTAAATTATAATGTATTCATTATTTTCCTCAGGTTGACTAAAGTATTACATAATATGATGTATTTATAATCTCTGTCTCCTGTTGCTTTAGTTATACTTTCATTGGCCATGATAATAATAACTAGAATAGGTTATTTACCCTTTTTGTCAGATGTAAAGCATTGACATCAAGCAAATAGCACAGTTGTCTCTTTATTAAGTATGGTAACCATTCTAATTCAGTGTCTTTTCATCAGTCATTTATCATCACTCTTACTGTTCCTAGTATTATTTCTTATGCTAATTGCTCACTGAAATGCTCCTATACTATATAACTGCATAAATATTTCCTGGAAAAGAAGTTCAGCATTTCCAGCAGCTCATTTTACGTTCTCCTCAGCAAAACACACTCTTTGTACACTTGGACAGCAAAAATTTAATGTAGAGTGAATTTATTCTTGGCCATACAAACATAATGTAATTTTTAATGTGGTTTCTGCACTTTAACAGCCTCAGTGAATGGAAAAGGCTACAGTACATAGATGTTTAAAATGATTTTTTTTCCTGAATGGAAATCAAGCTTCTTTATTTACCTACAATGGGAACAATTTTGTTGGCATCATTCAATTTTTTTTTAATCTCTCTAAAAATTTGGTTATATTTTATTTTTCTCTATATGAAACATTTTTTAAGCACAACTGAGACCTGAAAAAGCTTTGGGCATCACATTTTTCACCTTTGTGCATTAGGTCTCTTGACAAATATGATACTGTGTAAAGGAACAGAGAATGATGTTTTTTTCTTACAGCATATGTATTCAAAATCAACTTTCTCTCATTGAAAAGTATGCAACATACTTGACACCTCAAGAGGGTGTACTAGTAATGAGGGCAGGGATAAAGGATTAAGAGGTGTGTTAATTAGAGTGATTATAGTACAAGTTGTTGCAGCACTGAGGAAAAGTATAAAGTAGCCATACGTTATTGTTTTAAAATAGAGCTTTATTATTAAAGGTATATGAGACAGTTTGTGGTGAAAAATAATATTATTTAATATGACACAGCAGACTGATAATGTTGCAGGAATAAATGGAATTGGGTCATTATATGTAAACTGAAAACCCCTTCCCTGACTGTGAGTCTAGAGCACTTATACATGAATTCATAAACCCCAGACCAAATGGATTGGTTAGAGATCAGCAGCCACATGAATTTCTCAGTAAATGTCTCTCACCCCATTGCCACTTTTTTCAGTACTCCATATGCTAGATTGCAAACTACAGATTTAGCCCTTTTGCCCAAAGGCATCCGAACCTGTGAAAAGCCTAGCTGAAGCACTGTCTATTGTTCATTGACAACTTGTCAATTTACTTCCAGGCAAAATAACTCATAAACATGATAAGTAAGGCAGATAAAACAAGAATTCTTTCACACTTTGCAACTTTACTGCAAAAATGCCTTATTTTCTATAAATGTGTGAAATCTCCCCTCAGAATTGTGGCTGTGCATTGAACTTTAAAACTGTGTGGAAACAGCACATGCATCTCACAATTTCTGTCTAGAATAAGATGGATGTTAAATATTAAAGATGCATTAAAAGTGATAAAATAAAATATTTTTAAAGGTTCAACAACATTATCATGATGCTAGCTGGTTCCTTGAGTTAATAAAAGCTCAATATAGGGATAATCTCCAAAAGACACATGTTTGAATTATACCCTCTAAATTGACATTTTATATATTTTTAATGGCTATTATTCAAAACTTTTCTCTGTTCAGAAGTAATAATAAAAAAAATCCCCCACTTCACATGAGTCCAGTGAAGTATCAGTATATACAAATCAACATGTTAATTCGGGGTTTGCTCATGTTGTATTTGTGTTTTTAATTTTCACAGATATAAGCATACTTTCATATCATGCCATACAATCTGACACAAAGTTTATATTACTCATATACACTCTTGTGGGTTAATTCATGCATGTAGAATTGAATTAATATTTGGAGGGAGGATTTAAGTGGGGTGCTTCTTTGCATTGTGAGCATAAGGGGACTCTCTAAAAAATGGCTTCTAAAATATCATTATTGTATAGTTAATAAAGCTGACAATTCTGCTTATAATGCTATCAACAATCCCTTCCCCCCTTCTTTGTTCTTACTCTTGCTGCCTCTCACCCTATACTAAAATTTTAAGGCCTTGAGCACAGCAATTGTCCTTTCTAATACATGTGTGTGCAGCATCTAGCACACACTGGCTCTGAGACTTGACCATGTTCTCCAGGCATTACTTCAATGCAAATGAACTATGATGTGAAATAAGTTTATTAAAGATTGCAAAATAAGATGCTAGTAATTTTTAGTTGATTGCAGGTTGCCAACATGCTGGGCACAATCCTGCAGTTCACTATTGATGTGACTAAATTTTTCATGTGCATTCACACTTGCCCATATGCAGACAGCTGAGGCTCACATGTGGGTCATTTCTAATATCAAATGTTTTATTACAGATACTAAACATTTCAAACAAATATTTAGGAATTTTCCTTTTAATCAAATCATAATGGATTTGAACTTTTAAAAAAGTATTTGCATTATGCATATCTTATTTATATTACATGATTTTTTGCCACTTATAATTAGAAAAAAGAAAAACTATAATGTGACTATATCATAATCAATTGATTCATTACAAAAAATCACATTCTATTTATACTGCATATTAGTAATTTTGGTTAATGCTTTGTTTATAGTTTTTTATCCTCAGGTAATGGGAATCTGTTACTGTGTTCTCAAGATTTTAGTTTCAGTGTCACCGAAAAGATGGGACAGAAGATCTTGGAAGATGCACAGTTAATTTTGGTACATGATTTATATAAATCTGGGTAGTGACATGTAATTCTTAATGCTGTCTAATATGGAAAACCCAAACAGATCACATTTGTATGTACAAGCACATAGACCGTACTTGAATTACAAAGGTATGATAGTTAGCGACCTCATATATTCATGCTTTTCTTTCTTTTGCACTTTCTGCAGATACTTCTTCCTCCGATTACATTTTCCCCCATTCTAGTGATGGCATTTGCTTGGAACACTTCCAACAAGTATGCTGGAAGACTCTAGTGTAGTAAAAACTTGAGTACAAAAAGATGGATAAGAAGCATGACTGCAAGCTAGTGTCCCTATGCTAGACATAGCTGTTGCTGAAAGTAGATAAGTTGTATTGCGATTTGTCATGGCACTGATGATCCAATTCATTGAAACCTGTCTCCCCCTTGTCTGCCCATTGATGGTGCAGGACAAGGGGTGATGTATTCTCATGGGGCTTGGGGGGTCTGGTCCTGCTAATGACAGGAACTGCCAGGCAGAATCAGGACACTGAAGCCTGAAAATGCCTGCCTGCCTCTCCTGTCTTACCTAGATGTGCCCCTGCAATCTCTGAGGATGTGTCTGGGTAAGCAAAGAAATGCTGGACTTCCCTGCTTACCCAGATGTGCTCCCAGAGAGCCTAGGGGTGTGCCTAGGTCAGGGGCTAACCTCAGGGTTTCCGTCAGGGTTCCTCCGCTTACTCAGATGGGTCCTGGCGATTCTGGAGGTGGGTCTAACTACGCAAGTCCTGGTGCGGAGGCATCATGCTAGGACCTGCACAGGCTTTCCTTGCTTATGGAGACACATGCCTGGAAATTCTAGGGCAGGTCTCCAGAAGTGGGGAACCCAAACTTCCCTGTTTATACAGAGGCAACCTGAGGTTCCCTTAGGTGCTTCTCTGTAAACGGGGAAAGCTGAGCAGGTGCTCTAAGCGCTTGAGAGGTCCTCAAGCTCTCAGAGCACATGCCCTGGCTGGCTCTCAGGCCAGCACCTTCTCTCCCTCATCAGAACAAATAAATATCCATCACAATTAAGCAAAATCATTTATTACTACCTTTTGTCATGCCACTGATTTGCCCCTGATGTGGCATGGTAAAGGGTAGGGACATCTATTTGCTCCCCATTTGCCCTACCATTAAAATTGTTATGGCAGCAAAAATGTCGATGGCTGTTTCTACACCCAGAGTAAAGACAGAGAAAAGGTTACAGTGCATGATCCGAGGTGAATGGTACTTATCAATAATACAAACTGACTAACAATCATGTGGCTTGCACTCTATCAGATACTTGAAGGAATCTTTGGATAGACAGTCCCCAACAATTCATAGGCTGATTTTTTTTTTATTTTATTTTTTTTACACAAGGTTTCCATTGGGCAAGGTCTGAATAGTAAATAAACTAATAAAATAAATACCTACATATATACTTAAGAAACTGAAAACAGCTTATCTGCAGACAATTCATGAGAGAAAGAAAGCATATTTTTTCCAAATATCACAAATTATTTACTATTTTTTGTTTTACTATCTGAGTCAATAAGTCTCTGTTACTGCTCCAGTAGTAACTAATGAATGTAGGAGGACAAGCTGGACAAGACAAGTAGCAGAAACAATAACGCTATGACTCACAAGTAACGTAACCTTAACAAACTTATCATATGGGAATTCTTACAATATTCCAAACTGTAATTTACTCAAAGGCCTACAGTTAAAAAGTTTTACTTTTGAGTATTTCTACAATAATGAGAAGGCACCACAAATGAGTTGCAAAGGAATAAGACCAGATTGTATATAATTCTGAGTACTCTGTATTTTTTTTTAATTATTTTTTTTACTGACGTTGCACTCAGTGCCATAAGGCTGCAAAGGGGCCTGAAGATCACAAGTGGATACATCTATATTAAGTTACCATTTTGGTTACACATGTGATGACTTTTTAAAAAGTAATTTTTATCCAGGATGAAAATTGACCATTACAGCTGTTTATATAACTGAATAAAGTGTTGCCATGGGCTAGTTATGAATTGCCTCCATTGTAACAGCTATTTCTCTTTTTCATAGAGAATAGCATCACTTCATAAGCAGAGAAAGGGCAGGGCTTTTCTGCTAAAACAGGCTTTGGATTGCCTGAAGAAAACCATGGTGAATTGGCAAAATGTCTTGAGTGCTCACAAGACTTCAAAGATTGCTTTCTGGTGGTGAGATTTGATTTGATTTGATACATAATTCTACATGAGACATTTGATAAATTAAAATGTATATTCTCTGATGGAAAACTGGAAACTGCAGGATAAATGGGTCAGTCAGTTACTCTTTGGTATAAAATATTCTTATTACCATGTATTAATTTTTAAATTAAAAATGTTTGATTTGACATTTACACTCTACCAGTTCAGAAAGCAAATACATTAGCTCTGGATTAAAAGATTTAATCATTTTTAGTTTGTTTTATTTCTATTTTTTGGTGCCAGGAATGTTTTATAATGTCATCAGCTATTAGAAAGCTGCTTTATTTTTGGGAGGGGGGTGTATTACTTTAAAGATGGTAAACTCACTTCATCAACATTATCCTTGATGAGTACCTTGTCCAGGAATGGACTGTTCTCCAAATGAACTGAAATAATCCAGTGATTAAACTCATCTCTCTGAACCTGCTAGGCAAATAAATATAGGGAAGGGGTTAAACTGTGACCTGGTCACTCTCCACTTGGTCCAGACACCATGGGGTTGGGGGAGAGACGAGATTTATCAATTCTTGAGAGTGGAGAAGAGCCTCCAGTGGTGCCCAAGCACAACCTATCATATGACATGGCAGAGACAGGGAACTGGCTGCTCCATCATTATCATCAGCAACTGAATATAAGAAGAGATGAGAGCCCCAAAAGACTAAGGGCCAAATTCTATGCTGGTGTAAGCAAGTGCCAATTCATCAAAATCAATATAGTTCTGCTTGTCTGTGTTAGCAGTGATTATTTCCCCCTTATTTTAAATTCCTTTGCACCACTATTGAAACAGCACCTAAGGCAGAAGGTGGTAATTGTAGTGAAGATAAATAGAAACAGGTGAACACAGAAACATCTGTCTCCTCACATACTAGTTTAATAGCAGTGGGGAGTCTACTTTTACAGCTTTTAGTAATTTCTAATTTGAATTAATTACCGTGTGTTATGGTTTGGAATATTGGCTAGTCAATTTAATAATTTTTCCTTTAGGAAATCAAATTGTTAGCATTATGCCTAGTAGAGTCCTGTGAAGCCTGGCAGCTCAGGCTGCAGGAAGCTGGTGCTGAGTAACAAGCATCAAGCCCCCACAGGGACGCAGAACATTTATATATTTTATTGAGTTCTAGGAAGTCTTTAGAGGTAATCACTAACTTTGTATTAGCTTGGGACATAGACATTACTGTCAGAAGCATGCATGTAAACACAAACAACCCTCCAATGTAGTTATTTAAATACTTGTAGGGTATCCATTTCCATAGCATCTAAGTACTTTGCAAAATATTAGTAAACAATAGTTTTACCCATTTGGCAGAGCAGTAATAGAGGCACAGAGAGATGAAGGGTTTGTGGCAGGCAGATCGTGCCTGACCAATCTAGTCTCTTTTTATGACCAGGTTATGAAATGCCTGGACACAGGAGGAGGGGTGGATGTCGTATACTTAGACTCCAGGAAGGCCTTCGATATGGTATCCCACCCCATACTGGTGAACAAGTTAAGAGGTTGTGACCTGGATGACTACACAGTCCGGTGGGTGGCGAATTGGCTGGAGGGTTGCACCCAGAGAGTCGTGGTGGATGGGTCGGCTTCAACCTGGAAGGGTGTGGGCAGTGGGGTCCCACAGGGCTCGGTCCTTGGACCGATACTCTTTAATGTCTTCATCAGCGACTTGGACGAGGGAGTGAAATGTACTCTGTCCAAGTTTGCAGATGACACAAAGCTATGGGGAGAAGTGGACACGCCGGAGGGCAGGGAACAGCTGCAAGCAGACCTGGACAGGTTATACAAGGGGGCAGAAAACAACAGAATGCAGTTCAACAAGGAGAAATGCAAAGTGCTGCACCTAGGGAGGAAAAATGTCCAGCACACCTACAGCCTAGGGAATGACCTGCTGGGTGGCACGGAAGTGGAAAGGGATCTTGGAGTCCTAGTGGACTCCAAGATGAACGTGAGTCGGCAGCGTGACGAAGCCATCAGAAAAGCCAATGGCACTTTATTGTGCATCAGCAGATGCATGACGAATAGGTCCAAGGAGATGATACTTCCCCTCTATTGGGCGCTGGTCAGACCGCAGTTGGAGTACTACATGCAATTCTGGGCGCCGCACTTCAAGAGGGATGCGGATAACCTGGAGAGGGTCCAGAGAAGGGCCACTCGTATGGTTAAGGGCCTACAGACCAAGCCTTACGAGGAGAGACTAGAGAAACTGGATCTATTCAGCCTCCGCAAGAGAAGGTTGAGAGGCGACCTTGTGGCTGCCTATAAGTTCATCACGGGGGCACAGAAGGGAATTGGTGAGTATTTATTCACCAAGGCGCCCCCGGGGGTTACAAGAAATAATGGCCACAAGCTAGCAGAGAGCAGATTTAGACTGTCCATTAGGAAGAACTTCTTCACAGTTAGAGTGGCCAAGGTCTGGAACGGACTCCCAAGGGAAGTGGTGCTCTCCCCTACCCTGGGGGTCTTCAAGAGGAGGTTAGATATGACTCCAGCCAGATGCCTCTGAACCCAGCACACTTTCCTGCCTATGCAGGTGGTCGGACTCAATGATTTATTGAGGTCCCTTTTGGCCCTAACATCTATAAATCTATGAATCTATGAAGGGTGCCATTTTAAAAGGTATTTTAGTATTTAGCTCCTACCAAAATGAAACGGAATAAGGCACCTAAACATCTTTAGAATTCTTAATGCCACACAAAGGCACAGAGGAAGTCTGAAGTTTATACATGAGCTTGGAATTTGAATTCCCTCTGGGAAATTAATAGCAAGAACAATAGCTGGTAAGTAATTTATTTAAAATTAATGTAGGCCAACTCCTGAAATCCTTACACAGACTGATTCCCATTGCACCATTAACTTTTCAGCAGCACCCTCCACTTAAAATCAATGAGGAGTTCTAACTCAGGCGTGATGCCAAAATACAAATGGAA
Organism: Alligator sinensis; assembly: GCF_000455745.1. Taxonomy (NCBI): domain Eukaryota; kingdom Metazoa; phylum Chordata; order Crocodylia; family Alligatoridae; genus Alligator; species Alligator sinensis. The sequence continues at coordinate 1,450,414 of NW_005842209.1, read as the reverse complement.
AATGGTCTGAGTAAGTACTGAAAAATAAATAAAAATACAGACTAAGGACCTCACGATTTTTGCCCTCTCTACTAAATTGTGTGATAATATAAAATAGACATTTGGTCAAATTCTGTCATCACTTAGCTAATGTTTCAGTAAACTTTTACTAAGTATATTGAAGGCACAGCATTTTTATTTTCAGAATGAACACCTATAGTGGACTCTAGAAAACATCTACTTCACATTTATCAGAAGTCCAACCCAGTAATTAGCATAGTCATTAGTAGGCATGTCTACATGTTCATTAATGTGCTTTAGGTACTATACATTAAGTCTAGTACCTCCATTGTGAGGTACTAGAAAAATGCACATTAACTTATTTTAACGCACATTAGTGAAAGAGCACTGTTTGTGATGCTTTAATGTCCATTAAAATAAGCTAATGCGCATCAAAGTGCATGTGTAGATGTGCTACTGTGTAGTAACACAATGTCTGTCTTTTCAAATAATACCCATAGGAGCGGATTGACACAAGAAGGTTTACACAGGGTGTAAGTTGCCTCACTAACTGGGCAAATCATTTTCACTGTTGTAACATGCTTTAAAGATTTCCCCTGGTCTTTTCATGAGGTACAGAAGCTCCAGACAAGACTTTTTTTTCCTGGCGCATAGCTCTTTACTTACTGCTTTCACAAAAGCCCACATAGGGATGTAGAACATTTATGTATTTTATTGAGTTCTAGGAAGTCTTTAGAGGTAATCACCAACTTTGTATTAGCTTGGGATATAGACATTACTGTCAGAAGCATGCATGTAAGAAAGAATGGAGAAAGACTACCAACTATGGGCATGTTGCTACAGAAAAATCAGAAGCCCATAGTTGGTAGTCTTTCTCCATTCCCCCAAAGCACTTTTCTATGCAAATAATTCCACTTAAATATATGCATTATGACACACTTAACATGTAGAGTCCCATGTCAGTGTTCAATATATCATTTAGGAGTCAGGTTTTTAATTCAAATAATTAAATACAAATGTAAGATTAACTTATTTATTGATTATTTTGTTATTTTTTAACTCCTGTCTTCCCACAAATCCTTGAACACTGCTTTTTGGGTCAAGTTCTCAACAGATTCTGTAATGCACATCTTTACTCAATCCAAGAAATCTACAAGAGTCTAAAAGAAAATAATTCCTTAGGTGTATCCAGTGTTGAGCCTGTTTGTAGCGATTATATCACCTAATGGAATGGAGTAGTGAATATGGTCCACTGTGGGTTCATCTACACATAAAATTAGTGTGGCTGTGTAAACTCTGGCACAGTTTACACCAGAATTTATTGCTCCCAAGTGCAGCATTTACATGTATGCCCAGGGCCACAGCATGTTGAGCCCAGCTGGCAGGAGGTTTAGGGGGTCAGCCTGCTAGCCCATGGCTGCTCCGCCATGGCTTAACATGCTGTGGAGGGGTTGGCTGGGGCACAAGGGGGCTACAGTGTGGGGCTAACTAGTAGTCAGCCCTTGTGCCCTGGCTACTCCAATCACCATCTACACATGCGGTGAGGTAGAGTAAATAACTCTGCCATAGGATAGTACTTGTGTTGGGCAGTACTATCTTAGAGCAGAGGTAATTAGTTTACTTTGGCTTAATAATGCTGCACATGTAGACGGTGACACTATTGTGGAGCTAATTATTCAACAGATGTCCCCTGTCATCCTTTATGCAAGATATGAGCTGGTGAGTCTGGCTGGTATATAGCCCTGTCAATATTACCATTCTCATGCCTAACCCCAGATAGGTCTTTCTTACCACTCAGCTGTGTAGAAAGGGCGCAGTTTGCTTCCTGTGTTTTCATGAATGCAGAAATGTCGGTAGATTCTCAACTGGTATAAATTGTCATAGCTCTGTTGACTTCAGTGGATCCATGACAATACATACTAGCTGAAAACCTGAGCTGCTATTTTGGATGCTTTCCCATAGAGTAGTTTGGAGAAGTTTGCTTGTTTTTCTAAATTATTCTACACACGGTCTGTAATATCCCCATGCATGTCTGTAGTGTGCATTCATTCATTCATTCAGAAATTGTAAGTTATATACCTTTCACAGGAACAGTGTTACAAGCCATGCCCTTCCCTGAAGTTCAGCTGTTTACAGGGGTCATTTCCTAAAAAAGCACAAGCTTTTTAGTGCCCTGTAGACCATAGTAAAAGACATTTTCTGGAAAGGGTCCAAGGCAGTTCAATAACTGTTAATTTAGTTTTGACCCTTCTTTTCTATTAAGGACCAGGGAAAATATAATGTTGCTTGGCAAAATATATATTTTATAATTTTTTCAGGTAAAAATCACAAAGACTGATGTGGCAAAAATGAATAGGGTTGCAGTGCATCTTAGTATTCCAATCAGGGATCACAGCTAAGCCATAATCTTTTCTTGGCCTTATCTACAAAGATATATTTTCTGTGTTAAATTTGAAAACAAAAATTGTATCCTCATGGCTGCTTTTATAGACATCTTTTTTTTTTTGTATACAGCACATGGCAGGTTAAAAGGGCTTAGCTGTGTTGATTAACTATCCAAATGTTTAATCAATACAGCAATAGCTAGATTCATTCTGGCTGTGAAAGACCTTGGAAAAGTCCCACTTGCCTTATTCCCCACCCCCAAGTGGGACATCAATGAACTATTACATGGTCCTTGCATATCAATGCAGAGGGGCTTAGACAAATATAACACTAATAGATAACTGTGGGTCACCTTGTCAAAAGTTAAATGCCCCTAGAGTATTTTTTTTTTATTTAAAGGAAGTGACAGTAAGCCATGACCTTGTTGATATCATACAGCCTTACAGGAAGCAAATATTACTCAGCCTGCAACTGGCTCATTGATTCATGGGTCAAAAATCCATTCCAACTAAATTATATAAGACACATCCTGGTGTATTGGTACAACCCACAGAAACTGTCTGTGAAAGTGTTAAACAATTGTACTCTTTAGTGTAGGCAGCACACATTTACTGATACTTATTCAGAAATACAGATATAGGCCTCTGAGTGATTCATAAGCCAAGACTCTGTATTCCTGAGTGCTCTGGATATTAAGGTACCACAAAGTTAGGGAAAGTTTGTCTTGTGACCAGGGTCCTTGGATATAGTCCAAGATTATGCCATTTGCAGCGATGGCATTAAGTGCAAGAAAGCTGTTGTGGGATTTGGATTCCTGCCCCTGTATTTGTCTACTTACAATGTCATTAACACCCACATTGATTCTGAACTGTTATTGGTGCTGATGCAGTGCATAGAATTGCGTGTTGTCAAGTGTCACAAATCACAAGCCAGAGAAATTATCCTGATAAAGATAGCAGTTCTGCAGCTTTGCACTGTTAAAGTGATTCCACAGTTGCACAGCATACATGCTAGTAATGTACTATAATGATCTTGCTTAACTATTCCTTAGAAGCATTACCTTTGCTTTTGCTGTTAAAATTAGTACTCAGAGGACTGTAGCATAGTTTGCACTGGGAATGTCACAATACATTTGTCATTATATCTCTGGAATAGTAGTACTACTATGCCTAAGATAATGCTCTAGGTTAAAACTGGCAATAAGGACAACATGCAATTAATTAGCAAAATTTTTTTCTTCATTATAAAGCTTGCATTCCATACAGCAAGCAAAAATTTTGAAAGGATAAAAGTGTGTGTGTATAGCTATATAGAATTTTTAAAATAGCATGCATTTATTTTAACTTATGTTCCATAAGAGGTTACTTTAATCTTCTGTACAAGAGCACAAATACACTCATAGATATATTTATGTAATACCACGTTTTTACACACACATGCACACAGTCATGTGTTAAATACATACAGACATACATTAGCTATGTATAAAAATGTATTATAAGTATGTATGTATACCTGTAGATATTTCCGCCCTATTATTTGTATTAGTTGCACCACAGCATCCAATTAAACTCAGAGCCCTGTTGTGCTAGGTATTTTGCAAATACTTAGGAAAACATTTCCTGTTGCTGCAATGACCATACAGTCTAAACAGATAAAAAGGACAAGTGTGAAGGGAAGCAGAGGCAGAGAGAAGTGAAGTGAAAAAGCCAAACACGGCCAGACAGTGACAGAGCAACAAAGAGAATCCAGTTTTCTGGAAGCCCAATCATACTGCTTCTCACATACTGTGCATACCTAGATGTAAAAACTTGTAGATCTATGGGTTTTAAGGAAAGAGCCAAGGAAGAATATAGAAAAATGGTTCAAACATATAATGGTGATCATGAAGGTGAAATGGTTACATAAGAAAACTTTCTACTGAGGTACTGGTCTAGAACATTTGGAATCACTTACAATGAGAGGTTATAAAAGTAACTATGTAATAGATATGCGATTATTTATGGCTTCTTAGAATGTGAGCATTGTTGGTGGTGGTTAGTAGTAAAGTGCTTGAATGGTAATTCGTGGAGAACTCTGCCTCTTGAAGGTCTGGGGAGACCATGAGAAGCAGCATGCAAAGTAAACCTTTGCAAGCTTTTACTTGACATGACTCATTCTCCTACAGCCCTCTCTGTGGAGAAGGGTGCACCTGTGACCTTATGGCATATATTAGTAGAGAGTTTACTAAGTAAAAACATAAGGGCCTTTACACAGTATTGGGGAACAGCATCTCAAAGTGTTAAATACCTTCACTGGCCTGACTTATGAACACCGACTAAATGTCACTTTCACCAATGATTTTCTAGTATAAATAAAATTATATATTTTTAAAATAAAAAAAACAAAAGTAATTTGGATTATTATGCTCAAGTATGATTATTGAACATTTTCAAATACAAATAGTTTATGAAGAATCTGCAAAGATGGATTGTACATTGTATAACAAGATGTAGGCAGATAACATTGCCCTCTCAGTGATATCCAGAAGTTGCTATTGTAAGTATACTGAAATCTACACACATCTTCTGCTTATATAAGTGAAATGTGCTTGACACTTTGAGGTTAAATGCTTCTTGTAGATGAAATGGAAAGCTTTCTTATGCTTCAGTTATCACAGGGTCTATGCCAACTGTAGCAACATATACAGAGGTTGGCATTCCCATGCTAGAGGGAACCAAAAGAGTCCAAAGAAAATAAAGATTTGCTTGGAACAAAGGGACCATTACTGCATTTGACTGGTGAAAGAAACATGGAAAAGAATTAGATTCTTTTTTCCTGTCTCTGTAGGAGGAGAAAGGGCATCTTTTCTGAAATGTTCAGCTTTTCTTCACTTGTAGAAGCCATCTCTTGAGTGTCAAGCTTGCCAGCATCATCCTAATGTTTGTGCATGAGTCCTTATTGACTTACCCATAGACTTTTGAATGGATCCATTCTTTCCCATTTGGAGGATGTGAGGAACGGGCAATATATATCACTTTTTTGTGCCTCAATCACTATACGGCCTTAGGAGAATGTTATACAAGGTCATGTTCATAAATATTTGATGCCTTGTGTTGAACATTCTCTGTTTTCATTTATGTGTACTGTTGTGTACATTTTATTATTACCATTAGATAAATCTATTACACTCTTTTACTAGAGAATAAGACTGAGTTATAATCTTGCTACCCTTACTCAGCATGGCCAGGAACAAAAATATTGTGTATTTTGGTTTTTTGTACAACAAAAATTTTTTGACAAAGCCACACTGACACAGTCAGTTCCCAAATAACCTACTTTACTAAATATAGAATGCAAGACCTAGCTTTAGATTATACTGCTGCTCTGGCTGATTTTTGACAGTTGCTAAAAACAGATACAATGCATCCAGTGGGCTCACAAACAATTTAAAGGGAAACTGCCCTATTATTATACACTAAGAGAAGAGGTTGTGTTTGGAGGGAAGAAGATTCCCAGAAAAGATTTTTTTTTTTTTTTTAAGGTTGGGGGGGGGGTAGAAAGAGTATTTAGATTATACTGCTGCTCTGGCTGATTTTTGACAGTTGCTAAAAACAGATACAATGCATCCAGTGGGCTCACAAACAATTTAAAGGGAAACTGCCCTATTATTATACACTAAGAGAAGAGGTTGTGTTTGGAGGGAAGAAGATTCCCAGAAAAGATTTTTTTTTTTTTTTTAAGGTTGGGGTGGGGGTAGAAAGAGTTTGAGTATTTTCTCCTAGTATGCTATATGCTTTTTTTTTTGGCCAACATGTAGAAACTCACATCTGCAGAATTAAGGTAGGCAGAACAAGAGAGAAACTATGGAAATCACCATACTATGTTGCCATAGCAATGTAATATAAACTTATTATATCATGCTGATTGAAAGTTATTGTGGCCCTGAAAAGCAGACATCTGGGGCTTCAGAGTAGGGTTGTCAGTTAATTGTAGTTGACTTACACAATTAACCCAAAAATAAAAGCATTAATTTTTTTAAAAATTGCGCACATTGCTTTGACCAGTGGAGCGGACCACTTCCGGACCAGCTGGAACCTGCACACACAGCCCTGATCCTGGCCTGCCCTGCACCTGCTTCAGACTCACCTGCCCATGCTGAGTAGTGGCAGTAGTGGTAGCAGCCAGGCAGAAGCTGCTACTCGCATGGGGGAAAAGTGACCTCCTCCTCACCGTTGCTGGGCACTTCTTGCTGTAGCTACCCAGAGCCCATGACCAGGCTGTCCTGCAGCTCCTCTCTGCTGCTGACACTGCTACCTTCAGGCTGCCTGGCGGGGCAGCAGTGGCAGTGGATAGGAGCTGCAGGGCAATCCAGATGTGGGCTCTGGGTAGCTGCAGCAAGAAGCACCTGGCAAGGGTGAGAGGGAGAGGCTGCTTTTCCTCCGTGCTGAGCAGCAGCTTCTGCCTGGCCACTGCCACTGCTCACTGTGGGCAAGTGAGTCTGCGGAGCTGTTCATGCAGGCTCAGGCTGGTCAGCTCCAGTCGGAGTCAGTCTGGAGAGGGCGTGGGGTGGGCCAGGGTCAGGGCTGGACCTGTGCACTATTGGTGATGGCAGGGAGGAGATGCAGGTCACACAGGCTCCGGGCTGTTAGGTGGAGGGGTGACTATTGTTTAACTGTGCAATTAAAATTGCAATTAATTGCAACTATTTTCATCTCACAATTAATTGCGATTTTTTAAAAATAGTTTGTCAGTCCTGCTTCAGAGGTTAATGAGTACCAGTGAGGTCCTATGACAGCCATGCTCCTGTTGAGTTGCTTGCGGTGGCAAGGACATGTCAGGGACAATGGGGATTACACAAACACATCCTAGGCTAGGCAAAAAAAATGCTGGCCAGGCTCTGCTCCTATTCTTCACAGTCACCAGCCTGCTGGTCCAAAGGGAGTGATGTATCAAAACAGCAGCTTTTCAAGAGCTGCAGAAGTACAGGAAGTCTGTGCTCATCTTCCCCTGTGGTTTTATTCAGGAAGGGGAGCATATGGCCTATAGCAGGCCATGAAGAGAGAAATTTAAAAGAAAAAGTACATGGATAACCCTGAGGGATTTTTTCATTATTCATTTCCTTTCAAATGTACAGTTACAACCTTTGTTTTACTTACTATCTCTGATGAAATAGTTAGTCATGGGAAGAGGAGCAAAGCTTAGTAAATAGCACCACAGCAAATTTTCATGGTGCCTTGACTCCAGAAGATTTCAGTATTCGTACTGATCCTCTTGCCAATTGTATGGCAATGCATATTTTTGCACTTCTAGATGTTTCTCATCTTGCAAATACCCCTGTGGAGGAAGCACCACCTTTGATGCTATTTGGGGCTATTTTCAGTTTGGGGCTTGTTTTGGCTTCAGCACCTGTGCTTTGACTGATATGGGTCATCTGTCCTCTCTGTTCCTTTTGCCTTTCTTCAGTAGGAAACAACTTCAGTCCATTAGGACTATCACGGTTCTAGGGTTAGTATAACATTATCACCCTTTTGTAGACTCCTTAGCCAGGTACCAACTTTTAAAAAGTCTGAGGCAGAATCTATCTACGTTACACAGTTTTCTGTAAGCAGCATAGTTTAGATTGTCAGTGAACAGAACACACATTCACCCTTTGCTGGGAGGTACAAATCTTTTAGCCCAGGTTTTGCCATTTTTAAATCAGTCTGTGTGTGCCAAACCTCTGCTCTGTTAAGGGTATAGACAGGTTTCCAATCACTTGTCCCAGTAAAAGTGTAATGTCTGTATCTGGCCTTTAAACACAGCCCTGTAGATGACATCTTTGTGCCTTTACCTAGAGCGGGATGAAATTCAGAATCTTCCCATTCTTAGATGGGGGCCCGAGCTACAGCATCATGTGTATCAACTGTTCTTTCCTGAAAAGTACGATTGAGTTCAGCTGGCTCTTCCTTTTGGGAGTCTGTGATCAGCAGTGAATGTAGTGATTAGGACTTTTATTTTTGTAGTAATAACAAAGCTGTTAGAGAAAAAAAAATTCAAATCAATACAGTCCAAATGCATGTCAGCCTTAACCTAAAAGCTTACCATCTCTTGATGATAAGCCAGGCAGCCCTATTTCCTCACGCTGCTCAGTAGGTGCCTGTGTTATCTGCATGTTTCCCAGGAACAACTGCCCTCTTTCCTGTGAGAGCATTCATTTTGAAAACACATTGGATCTTTGCTCTTTTGTGTTGGCAGGCCTTTTCCTGTCCAGTAACTTTAAAGCTACCAGCTACTGTCGAGAAGACAAAACCTTTTAAAGTTAGTCCTACCCTATTCCTCACTATTTCTCAATGGTCCTCAGGGCCAGGCACAGACAATACACTTTGACTGGTAAAAGTGATCGAAAACCAGTTTATATCCGTAATGGAACAGAAGTTTGGCACACAGGCTGGTTTAAAAATTGCAGAACCCAGTCTAATATTTGCCCCCCCCACCCCAACAAATGTATGTTCTGTTTGCTACTAATCTAAACTATGCTGCTTCAGAAAACCATGTAACTTAGATCGATTCTGCCTCAGGCTTTTTGAATGTCTGTACCTAGCCCAGATGTTTGGAGGGAAATGATTTGCTGTATTTTCCACAGTAGCCCCTTTATCACCTCTTTTTTCCAGATGTTTACTATATGGAAATATTGGGGTAGGGACTATCTCAATAACTAGGTCAGCATACATACAGCATTTATAAACCAGCACTGAGCAGCTAGCTTTCATTATCCCCATCTATTACAGGGATTTGTTTGCTCTTTTTCTTAAAATTTCAAAAATTAATGTTCATCAGAATTAGCTTGCATTTACTCATCCTTACTCCTTTTTAGTTTTTTTCCCTTTTTAGTAATGCACAGTAAATGAATGAGTTTCTCTGTATTTGCCAGATTTATCTGACTATTTCAGACTGTCTTGATCTAATATTAATATTAAGAGCATTAAGGCAACTGTGGGTAGCTATGCAGATCTACTCTAAACTATTCAAACTTCTTTAGTCTGAAAAGTAGGTCTGGAAATCTCATGAGAGCAGTTTTCTCTATGATACATCTTTTATTTTCTAGTTGTGATCAGACCAGAATTATGAAGACACCGTGTCATGAGGTATTTTGACACTTCTGCTTGCTCTGCTGGCTGGGACCATGAAATGCTGTTTCACAGAAAGACAAAAATACTCATTAAGAAAGACAATTTTATTTTCTTGTTCTCACATACGGGATAACATTTTGTATTGATCAGTTTATGATTCCAGTATCTCAGGATTCTTAAAGACTTAATGGAATATATCATCACAATTCATCAGCCAACTGTTTTTAAGGAACCAGTAAATACCAGTGACTAATTTTATAACCTGGGTACAGCCAGTTCTTCTCTAAGCCAGATTGCATATAAACAAAAAAACTGGAGATACAGAAGAATTTTGCTTCTGAATTAGGAAAACCTAATACTGGAAGATAGGTATCATAGTGTTAGGGTAAAGAGGCAAGTCATAAGAACAAATGGCATCTTTAAGTGTATCAGCCTCTATTGAATAAAAAATGGACCCTAATAGATCTCTGAAATATATCACACATTACGAGGAAATAAATAAATCTAACATATCCAGACAAAACAGATTAAGCATAGGGTGCGCTTTTGCCAAATTACTCATGGATTTGGTCACAAATCTCTTCCATGAACATCACTATACACACTGCTCAAAATCTCTAATTTTGTTTAATAAAATGAAAAGGAATATAAGCCAAAGTGAGGACACTATTGAGCAAACATAACATAAATAAGGCAAAAAGGGCATTAAATTAACACATTAAAGGGCAAAGGCCCTGTAGCCATAGAATGATTACCAATAAAGTTAATATTTAGCAGCATTTACCCCATAGGGGTGTCTGTGATAATACCTATTTCCTATTGTAAGTCTAGAGAGAAACTACAATGTTCATGTAAGTGCCATTAATTTTAATGTGGACTATTCACATGCATCGAGTAACGCTCTTAATTTTTAAGCAGGAACTAAAAACATGCTTGTTTGCCAATGATTTCAATTATTAATGCATTTAACTAGTTACCGTGATAGCTTGTGTGTTAATATTTTATCAATGGTATTGTAATTGTACATTGGTCTCAGTTCTCTGAACTACTATAAAATGCATTTGTCCTTATATATAAAGCCAGACTCTGCCATGCAGAGGTGAAGTAGCACCTTACCATGCAAATTGCTCAGTTGAGTTCCATGACACTACTTTTGGGGTAAGGATGGCAGAAGTATGTCCTAGACGCACATTGTATTATGCAGAAGATCTATCCAACCAGAGACCTATAGTTCTGCAAATTCTTATTTTAGTTATTTTTTTTTCCCTTCCATGCCTCAAAATGCAGAATAATCTATTTAGTTAGAAAAGCATCTTTCATTTTAGGTAATCCCCCTCTTCAAAGCTATCTCATTTCTTAGATACTTTAAAAAATGCTTTTCGCTTTTTAGACAGCATTTTAGAATTTGTTCAGTTTATTCTTTTTAAAGAAAACAAACCCCAAACCCTCTCTGTATTTTCCCACAGCTGTCGAATGTATGCTCGCTATTTTCTGAGATGCTGTTCTCAACTGTGAGTGATAATGTCTGGTAACTCACTGAGGTGAAACATTGCCTTATTCAGAAAAATAATTTGGGCCACTGCTGTAGAAAATGAATGCTACATTCTTTACACAGAAAAAAGAGCATGGGATATGATTTCCTATATAAAGAATGCTCTTCTGCAATACATCAAACCTCTTTTCTCCTGTGTGTGCAAATGGACTCTCCTTTGTTACATGTAAGAGGGTGTATAACTCCAAAAGAGATGGAGTTAGATGAAAAAGAGCTATTCCAAACTCTACTGATTAAAATAAATGTGCTCATAAAAAAGACAGGAGAGTAAATTACTGCATCCCCAGAACAGCAGTAACTTATACACCAACAAGTTATTTTCAGGTTTGCCAGAGGAAATAATCTGCTATCAACAAGGGGTAATTGCCTGAGCAAACTCGTCTTTACATCTCTCACACACACTGTCACCTTGTGTAAAAAAAAGAAATACACCACATATCAATTCAGGAAAGATTTTTGAAACATTCCTTTAAAGGTTTCTTTTCTCTCAGCCACCTGAAAAGAGAGAACATATACACAGCTTGGAACATATCTAATCTCTGCTCTTTTCTTATCGCTGAATGGTATCCTAACACACCACAAAATTCATAACCGAAAAGCCTAGGGCAATATTAGAAAGGATCCATTTTAGATTGGAACAGAAATTCTAATCTGAGATTTACCTGTGGCTATCACAGGTGAAACAGGTTAGCTACAACACCCTTCAGGAATAAATGAAGGTACTATTAAACAAAAGAGTGTAAGACTTGATTTTTATGTTACTGTCGGGTAGCTATAAAGCTGGATGAGTACTAGAGCAAGTTTTCTGTGAACAGTTGCTCACTTTTTAATGAATTATGTTCATCTGGCCCAAACATTCATTTGACTGAGCTTTACTGGCACAGATATTCAGACAGCAATACCTCCTCCATGAATATTGGTAGAAATGGATTGAAGACTTGCTTGTGAATGCATGGGTACTCAAAGTATGCTTTCCCAATCAGGAAACAGAAACCATATCAAGTGTCAAACTCATCCAGTATAAATTAGCTAGCATAGCTCAACTAGTATGTTCAAGTTGTGTGTATGCATGTGTCCATAAGTATTGAGGCCTATGATCTTAAAATAATGATGAGGTCTATCATTAGGGAACACTGTAATTAAGGCTCCAGTGGGGGGAAAAGTAGGCTCCCTGCAGGCTCATTGGAGGCAATTTTAGACATTTTTCAGGGCGGGCTCTCCCACATCTCTGATTGGCTGAGGGAGCTTGCTATGGAGCTGATTACAGTGGCACACAGGTTGTTCTTCAGCTGTTTTAAGAAAGTAAAGCTCACCACTTATTGAACATCAACTTTTAAGTGCAGCTCACCACTTCAAATTCTTAATGAAACCATAATAAATAGACATGATTAAACAACAACTGAGCGCTGCTTTGCTCTGGTGCTGTGAGGGAGAGGAGGGGAATTTTCCCCCGCCCGTCTCTGCGAAGCAGGGCAGAGTGGGGCTTGGGAGACCCATGCTGAGTGCCTGCTCCCACAGCCAGGCATGGGGTTCAGGGGCTTCCCCCTGCCCAGCACAGGTCTCCCAAGCCCTGCTCTGCCTTGCTATATGGAGAAGTGGAGGGGGAAATTTCCCTCCACTGTCACATGGCAGCAAAGCACAGAAAATTAAGTGTAAGAAATAGGCACCCTTATATCTCAGCCAGCCTACTTAACATCTACACGCACATTACTGTGCATTAAAGAACACTCTAGGTCAATACTTGCATTTACAAGTACTAACCTACAGCAGCGTTAATTACTTTACTGTGGCCTAATAGGCAGCTCTGCAGTAAATGTCTTGTGCAGATGCACCCATTGAAACTTTTTTTTCTTAATAAGGTTTTATTTCAGTTGGAACAAAATCAGGCCAAATAACTCCAATCCATTTCAGGCATGCACATACTCTTGAAATATACTAAGATCTTTAATTTTCCAGATAAATGAACAGACCCAGTAATAATAATAATAATAAAAAATCCACAGGCAGAAAATGTTTACCACAGAAATCTAACAGATCTACAGAGGATTCTGGACCCACTGAAATGGATTTGGGTATATTTCTAATTTTTTTTTAATAAAACTCTTTATTGTAGTAAATATATTAACATATAATGAATTGCTGCAAGCAAAATAAGGGAATAAATACAAACTGCACTTCATAAATCTACTAGATACAAAAAATCATGGACTCAATATAGACATTGGATTTATGACACATTACAACCTGCCTGACATCTGATTCACCAGGTACCAGCCAGACCTGACCTCTAACACTTTTTTGCTGCCCCCACTTCCTCCCCTCCCATCCTTTTCTGCCCTTTGTCTTCCTAAAGGAAGGTAAGTGATCCAGCTGCCTGTACCTTTGATTTAGCTGACTGCTTGTTTGTTTGGTGGGGGGTGTCCTCTGAGAAGCTGGAAGTGAGTGTTAATTGTTCATTGCTGTGGGATTGCTGCTTGGCCCTGAGTCAGCCCTGGCCCAGAAGGGTATAAAAGGAGACTCCCCAGGCAACCAGGGAACCTGTGACCAGGGAGCCAGCAAACAGGGACTGTCAGCAGGGGAGCAGTTCACAGGTGTGTTCGTGGGTAGGAGTACACAAGAACTTCTGACAGAGACTTCAGGTAACTGAATGAGGAGGGGAGCTACTATGAGGGTGGGTGACATGGAGTGCAGTCAGGGACCCTGCTCTGCTCTGGCCTGGAGCTCCTATGAGGCCTCCACCCAGACAGGCCCTTTGGATGGGTCAGCAGTGCAGTGCCCTGGCCCCCTGTGTGAAGGGGTTGCCTGATGGGACCTCTGAGGCCTGGGGGTAGTGTGGGGGCCAGGGGTTCCCTTGCCTGTCCCACATGTGCCAGGAATGAGGCTCTGGAGGGGCAGGTGAGGGAACTCCAGGCTGAGGTGAGCAGGTTGTGGGGGATCAGGGCTGTAGAGGATGAGATTGATGGATACTTTCATTCTCTGCAGGACCAGACACCTAGCACAGAGACATCACGGGGGAGTCCCAAGACAGCTGAATGGAGGATGGTCACCTCTAGAGCTAGACAGCGTGCAGCTGTGATTGCTTTCCCAATGCAACTGGGGAACAGATACAAAACCCTGGCAGCACTGGAGGATGATGCAGCAGAGGAAGCCTTAGGGAAGTCACATCCGCAACAAACATCAGACAGGCTGAGCGACAACTGAGCAGCCAGAGAAAGATGCTGGGTCATCGTGGTGGGTGACTCCCTCCTGAGAGGCATGGAGGACTGTTGACTGGATCCCACGGCATGGGAGGTTTGCTGCCTACCTGGAGCCAAGATCTGGTGAGGATTCCTGACCTCATCTGGCCCTCTGATTACTATTCCATGGTCCTCGTCCATGTGGGCACAAATGATGTGGCCAAGAGTAGTCCCATGTCATGAGTGACTACAGGGCTCTGGGGGCCAGGTTTAGGAAGTAGGGGGCACAGGTGGTCTTCTCATCCATCCTCCTGGCCAGCGGTCACCATCAGCATCAGAACACCTACATCAGGGAAGTTAACCTGCAGTTTCAGAGTTGGTGCCATCATGTGGGTTTTGGCTTCTACAACCATGATCCTCACTTCCATGAGAGAGGCATCCTGGGATGAGATGGTCTTTATCTCTCTTCTAAAAGTAAGAGTCTGTTCTCTTACAGTTTGGCTGATCTTCTTTGAAGGGCTTTAAACTAGGTTTGTCAGGGGACGGGGAAGCAGAGATTAAGGAGAACCTAGGATCAGTGAGCCATGAGCAACACACTGGATCAGCCCAGGTAAGCACCAAGGGGCCCAAAAGACATCAGGACAGGGGGGTACCAGGGTCACCCATTGTGGGGCTTAAATGTCTAGGAGCATGGGGAACAAGCAGGAGGAACTTGCATTCTTGCTTGCAAGCAACAACTTGGACCTGGTTGGACTAACTGAAACCTGATGGGACCCTACTTGTGACTGGGCAGTAGGAATTGAGGGTTACAGGTTGTACAGATGGGATAAAGTGGGGAAAAAAAGGTGGCGGGGTATGGCTGTCTATGTTAAGGAACAATATACATTCTCTATAATAAAGATGGACCAAACTGAGGTACTGTGGGTCAGGATACAAGAGGGTCAGGGGGAAGGGACTTGGTAGTGGGGGTGAAGGGATTTGGTAGTGGGGGTGTACTATAGACTTCCACATCAGGAGGATGAGCTAGACCTGGAATTCTCCAGACAGCTCTCAGAGGCCGTACAGTCGAGAGATATGGTTGTCATGGGTGACCTAAACTATCCTGACATCTGCTGGAAGGAGCAGTCAGCCAAATCTAACACTCGCATGGGTTCTTAACCTGCATACAGGACCTCCATCTAATGCAAGAGGTATACTATCCCACTAGGGGAAACACCTTGCTGGACTAGGTGTTAGCTACAGGGGATGACCTGGTGGGGAATCTGCAGGTACAAAGTAACCTAGGGGATAGTGACCATTGATTGATTGAATTCACTATCCAGTGTAGGGTGCGTAAATTAACCAGCAGGGCTGAAGTGCTAGACTTCAGAAAAGCTAACTTTAGTGTGCTTAGGAGATCAGTTAGTTAGGCATTAAAGCTCAAGAGCATTGGTGAAATGGGGGTCTAGGAAGGGTGGTCATTCCTCAAGGGAGCGATCCTATGGGCACAGCCGGAGACAATCCCATTATGAATAAAAGGGGGAAAAGGGACCAAGAAGCCATCTTGGCTGAACAGCGAAGTCCAGGAAAACCTAACTGCAGATAAAGAGGCATACAGGCTATGGAAACAGGGGGTAGCTACCAAGGAGGAGTATACCTCCCTGGCTCGCACTTGCAGGGAATCAGTTAGGAAGGTCAAAGCAGGATTAGAACTTCAGCTGGTGACAAAAATTAAGGAAAACATAAAGTTCAGGTATATAGGGAGCAAAAGGGAGGTGCAGGGTAGCATAGGACCCCTATAGGACAAATTAGGTCAATTGATGACAGAGAGGAGGGACAAGGCTCTTCAATGAGTTCTTTGCATCTGTATTCCTAGACATAGACCAAGACAAATCTCCCAATTGGATCATAGGTAGACACAGGAGGGACACCAGCTGACCAATTGTTAGCGCAGACTTAGTGAAGGGGCACTTGGGAGGGCTGGATGTGTTCAAATCAGCAGGCCTGGATGAGCTTCGTCCAAGGGTGCTGAAGGAATTGGCCAGTGTCATAGCAGAGCCTCTGGCACTGCTGTTTGAGCACTCATGGTGCTCCGGTTAGGTCCCAGAGGACTGGAAAAGAGCCAATGTGATCCCTATTTTCAAGAAGTGGGGGAGGGAGGAACCAGGAAACCATAGGCCAGTTAGTCTCACCTTTATCCTTGGGAAAACTGGAAAAAATCATTAAGAATCACATTTGTGGGAGCCCAACAGGGGAAATAATGCTGAAAGGAAATCAGTAGATTCATCACAGGTAGATCCTGCCTGATTAACCTTGTTTCTTTTTATGACCAGGTCACAAAATGCTTAGATGCAGGAGTCGAGGTAGATGTCATCTACCTAGACTTTAAGAAGGCCTTTAGTATGATATGTCATTCTGTTCTCGTAAGTAAACTGACAGGCTGTGATGTAGATGATTACACGTTAAGGTGGGTGCAAATTGGCTTAGGCATTGCACCCAGAGAGTGGTGGTAGATGGGTTGATATTGACTTGGAAAGATGTGTGCAGTGGAGTCCCGCAAGTCTTGGTCCTTGGACCGGTGCTATTCAATGTCTTCATCAGTGACTTGGACTAGGGCATGGAGAGCACTCTGTCCAAGTTCACAGATGATACCAAATTGTGGGGCAAAGTTGACACACTGAAGGGTAGGGAATGGATCCAGGCAGATCTAGACAGGTTGGAAAAATGGGCAGAATGAAATAGAAAGCAGTTCAACAAAGACAAGTGCAAAGTGCTGCACCTGGGCAAAAAGAACCACCAACACAC
The DNA here is from genome assembly GCF_000455745.1 of Alligator sinensis. NCBI lineage: Eukaryota > Metazoa > Chordata > Crocodylia > Alligatoridae > Alligator > Alligator sinensis. Next base: position 1,433,426 of record NW_005842209.1, on the reverse strand, counting down.
TTACAGGCTGGAGGATGACCTTCTCAGCAGCACAGCAGCAGAAAGGGATCTTGGAGGCATAATTGACTTTGAGATGAACATGAGTCATCAACGTGATGATCAACAAGGCTAACCGCACTTTTTCATGCATTAGCAGATGCATGACGAACAGGTCAAGGGAGGTGATGCTTCCCTTTTTCGCTGCACTGGTTAGGTCACAGTTGGAGTAGTGTGTTCAGATTTGGGTGCCACATTTCAAGAGGGATGCAGAGACTCTTGAGAGGGTTCAGAGGAGGGCCACTCATATGGTCAGGGGCCTGCAGGCAAGGCCCTACAAGGAGAGACCGAGGGACCTAGATCTCTTCAACCTTCGCAAGAGTAGGCTGAGAGGTGATCTTGTGTTTGCCTATAAATGCATCAGGGGAGGGCAGCAGGGAATAGGAGATGCTCTGTTTACTAGGGCACCCCATGGAGTAACTAGGAACAGTGGCCACAAATTGACGGAGAGCAGATTTAGGTTGGACATTAGAAAGAACTTCTTCACAGTAGGCTGTCAGGCTTCAAAGGGCTGCCAGGCTCTGGAATGGGCTTTTAAGAGAGGTGGCGTTCTCTCCTACTCTGGGGGTCTTCAAGACAAGACTGGACAAGCACCTCGCTGGGGTCATCTGGCCCCGCAGCTCTTTCCTGCCCAGGATAGGGGGTTTGACTCAATGACCTACTGAGGTCCCTTCCAACCCTAACATCTATGAATCTATAATTTCCAGCTATTTTCTTTTTCATAGCCTCTTTTTTTACCTTGAATTACTACTACTGTAGAGTCTCCCTTACTCACCCTAGTCCTTTTCCCCCTACCCCTGATTTTTTCCCCCCTCCTTCCCTCTTCTACCTTTTGTTTTCCTAATTTCTTCCTATTTAAATTCTCACTGACCTCCTGTCACACTTTTAGCATCTTTCAATCCTTGGAGTCTCAGAACAGCAGAGACTTCTTATGCCTGAAGAAGGGTGATTGCACCCGAAAGCTTGCAAATAACTTTTTTCCAACTACTCAGTTGATCTAATAAAAGATATCATATCTACCCAAAGAATCTTGCCTGCCAATCAACATCAATCTTCTTTCATAGAATAATAAATCTATACCAAATTTCAGAGACAAATGCATATTGCATGCAAAATGACAGGAATACTTTCAGAACTGGAAAAAAGATGGAAAATGTCTTTCAGGATGGAGAATCTACAATCTAATCCACAAATGAAATAAAATGAAGAAATATCATGCAAATACAAATATCTTTCAACTTTTATTAGTGTTTGACAATCACAAGGGGTTTTGCCATTCATGCTGGGAGGTGCACTGATGGTGATTCTTGGAAGTGAGCATTGCTTTGTTCCACCTTAACATTGAAACTGAAACCCACAGAATTAAACCATTGGAACATTCTTTTCAGATTAGTAGGAAGAAAAAACCCCAGACACTTTAGCTGGGGAAAAACAGCAGGGTGAGGAAACCAGAACAGGATTTATCAGTTAAAAAATTGCAAAACTTACTTGCTGACTTTGTTTTAGTTATCTAGCCAAAAAATTTAGACATATAAAGTAACAGGCATAGCTACAAATGAAGGACGTCATGTTTTAGCATGCTGCAAAATAATGAATACCATTACAATTTACTTTATATGGTACCTTCATACTTCACTCTTTAACAAAAATTCCACTCAACTTCTGCAAAATGCTAGCTAATACCAGAAGGCATCTACTGTGGGGAAGAAGTCAGATAATTGAAAAACCAGCCTGTATAAACTCTAGATTACTACAGAATAGCATCATATTACAACTGCCATAAGTAGTAATAGTTTGTACTCAGAAGCTTATGCTCTGTGATGAATCAGATTCTGTCTTGTCAGCAGCCTTTGGAGCATACAGGGAGCATTTATTACTATTATGGGTGTTAGAGACCCGTGAGAATGCCAGGGGTATTAACATATTTCCTATGCCATGTGTGTGATGTACAGTACCACAATCTCTTCCTAAAGAATATCTATGAGATTTGGTTTGATGAAACCCATACCCACTATGCTTAATGATACAATGATTTGTGTGCGCTGAAGGGCTATGCTTAACACAGCACACCTGTTTTTGCATAGTTGTCCACAGTTATTCACTCCTTTCATGCTGTTTTCTGTAAAATATAATTCTAAGTGATATTCTAATTACTATGGCTTTTTATTGACTAGTTAAATTTCTGAAAATTATTATATATAAAATACATGATACACAAGAATTTGGGTTAGATGCATTATTAATGAATGGCAAAGCCATGAATGCACCATATCCAAACGTGTGCCAATAAAATGTTGACCTTTTAGCATACTGCAATTATTCTACAGTTGTCATGTCACATAATGCCCTTCAAAAAAAGTTTGAGAAAGTTTTTAGTATTTTATCAGAACTACCATATTTTCTCAAATATAAGATGACCCTGAATATAAGATGATCCCCAATAATTAGATTCTATATAAGGAAAATTTATAAACGTGTTATAATTTTCCAGGTATAGAATCTAATTATTAGAGATTTGCCTTAAATTTGTCCCCTTCCCACTACTACAGAAGGGGAAATAAATCTGGGGGATCAGGTAGCCCCCTTTCCCTGTACCCTCCCAACTTCTCCCCACTACAGCCTCTTCCCGCCCCTCTCCTTAGTGTCAGACCCTGTGCTCCCTGAGCACATGGAAGTGAGAGGCAAATTTGAAAACACTGACCTTGAAATAAACACACCTAATTTGTATATAGCCAAATGATTATATGTATCTATAACTTTTAGTTCATTCAGAATTGATACATTTTATCTTTTTTGAAACTGATGAATGTTTTAGCACAGGTATTCCATAAACACACTTTTAAACAGCACGTTTATGCCTACTTATATATAGTACAAACTGAGCATATCCAGATGTGCTCCTGACTGCACAGTACCCAGTGGCACGCAGGTTGTTTTAGACTCAACTGTGCAGTAGCTTGTTGCTACTGTGCAGTAGTGGCAGCATCACAGTTAGTGCCTACTGATGTTATGTCACTGTAGCTTGTCACTATGGCAATGTAGCATCTCATATAGACATGCCCATTATGCACGATATCAGTCCAAAGCCAAACATCTCATGATTTACCATATAGTTAATTGGGCTGGGCCCCAGCATAGGAAACAGCATTTCAAACCATGGTGACCCCATAGCTCAGCATTACTCAGTATGTGTGTGTACTCCAGATTACCCCCTTCTCCCTCGCCTCACCCCATCCCTCAACAGGATCCATGTGCTAATCATCCCCGCTCATGACTGGAGCCACGTGTTCTTGGCAAGAGCCTTGAGATCCTCCAAAAATTTATATGCAGATGAGGCACAGGGCAACCTGATCCAGCTCTACTTCATAGAGGGTAGGGCCACACTAATCATATATGACAGGCTGAGAGGGGGAGAAACAGAGTGATTCTGGATGAACTATTTGGGGTCCCATTTGATGATGTTTGCTAGATATTTAAGGCTGGTTAAGAAAAAAGAATGATTGCAAATGGGAATGAAAGGCACAGCTCAACTGTGGGAAGGAAGAGGAAGTAAATATGTATGCAGCGTAGTAGCCCACCATGACTTGAAGAAGAGTCAGCACTGATGGGGAGTGCATGCAATCGGTACTACCATATATCTTTTCCAGATAGACTGTACTAACCTATCTTTGTGGTAGGTTCCCATCAGTATGTTTGCCTAATAGGGGTCTTATGTTTTATAGTCATACTGAGTGTTGGCTGCATTTTATCGTTTTCATAGCTGGTTTCTACTTCTGAGTGTATGCTGCTTTTGGGAATAGTTTAGTTATAGGCAATTTGTTTAATGAGGTTTCCTTATATGCAAATGTAAGAGAGACTTTCCCCTCCCTCCCCATGGTAATTGGAAGAAAAAGAATCTCATCTTGTATTTGAGTAAATATGGTATATTCTGCCTCTCTTTGCCAGGGACCATCTTTACCAGCAGTCTGTTCAAAGTGTGGAGGGAACTTTTAAGTCTTATAGATTTTTTTGTGTAAAACCTCTAAAATATCGTTCCTACTATACCTATAGCTCTCATTCAGCCTCCCATCATTTAATTTCTAGTTCATTGCAACACTTTCTTTTGGCCTTGACAAATGCAATCTTGCCTCTTGCATATGCATTCTCAAAATAATTCCTGTTGCTTGTCATTTTGATCATATTACTCCTCTCTTTGAATCCCTCCATAGGCTTTCTCTTTTCTATCATGTGAACAAGCCACAAGCTTTCAACTTCAAGGTCCTTCATGCCTTATTCCCATCCTACTTATCATTTATTCAGCTTCAAGTGCTTGATTGTCACCTCTGATGAGCCCATAATACACATTTGTTACATTTTCAAGCAAGAACCTTTACATTTTCTTCCATGTTGTCTCTCATACTTGGAAACAGCTCTCTGTAAAGATCTCCACTGCTACACTCTCTCCTTAAACACTCTTTTACCATGACACTGATAAAAAAGCCTAAACATCTTGACTTCTATTGTCATGTTGTCACTTCTGTGGACACGTGGCATGATTACTATGGAGTTAACTAACTTTCCAGCAAAAGTGATATGGCTACACAATGCACAGTTATGCTATGGAGTAAGTATTTATTATATGGTACAATTACCTTGAAAAAAACAAACAGACATGTAGTAAATTTATCTCAGTGTATCACAGATGAGGTGCTGGGTGTAACCTATTCTAGTCAATTTTGCCAATTTCAATAGGCTTTTTTTGTTGTAAATAGGCACTGGAAACCCTAAGCAAAGGAGTGTTTGAACTTCCACTCCTCTCAGAAGCTTAGTTGCCTGACTCATGAGGGGGTGAAAATTACATGCTTTCACCTCAAGAGGTAGTCCCTGCCCTCTTCCAAGGGCAGAAATGTAACTGACATTATAGTGATGGTACCCATCTTTTGCATAATGGTTGGGTGTGTGGCAGTGCACTGTGTGCACCTGCCACTTGCAAGCAGTGGGTTGCATGTGGGGTGCATGGACCCCGGCCCCATTGAAAGGGGGACAGCGACGAGAGGAGCCCGAGAGGGGCCATACATTGAGCCCGGTGGTAGGCAAGCACAGTAATAGGCATTGAGGGGGGCAGGGTCCTGCGGTGGTCAGCCCAAAGGAGATAGTACCCTCGACTGGCCCAAGCTGGGGCCAGGACCATGAGGGTTAAAAGGGCCGGGGGCCCACCGCAAAGGACACCCAAGAGCCGGGGGCCTGGGGTCCCGACTGGCCTGGAGGTGGGCCAGGGCAAGAGGCCGAAGGTTCCGGGGGAACCACACCCAAGAGGGGAAGATAGCTTCAGGAAAGGGGATAGCAGGATGGTGAGCCCAGTTAAAAGAGGATAGCAGTGCATGGGGCCTAAAAGACCGGAGGCTTGAGAACATGGGGAGTCCCAGTGTGAGGGGGCAGCAATGAGGAGTCCCAATGTGAGGGGGTGGCGATGAGGAGCCCCAGTGTGAGGGGGCGGCGGCATTGAGGAGCCCCAGTGTGAGGGGGCAGTGATGATTTAAGGGGGGAGGTGTGTGGCAGAGCACAGGGTGTGTCTGCCACTTTAAGGGCCTGGAGCTGGCAGCCTCCAGGTGCCTGACGAGGGCAGCCATTTTGAGGCATGGGCTGCCTATATAAACAGGGCAGTTTGGCTGCAGGAGGAGGCAGCAACATTGCCTGGCTGTAGGGCTGCTGTGAATGACCTGGAGGTAAGGGGGAGCTGCAAGGGGTTGGTAAGGAGGCTCCTGGTCCTGGGCATTACCTGAAACTGCACCCTGCCGGGAGCGGGTAGCCTGGTGGGGCTCTCAGTGGCATGGGAGCCCCCAGGAAATGCCAGGCCAGTTATCACCCCGGTGAAAGGTGGGTTGGGGCGCCTTTACCCCTAGCTCCCACCACTGGGTGGGTAACCCTGTTTGTGGAGGGGCCCAGAGGGTGGACCCCGAGAGAGTGAATGAGTACTGGGCGTGGTGCTGTGGTTGCCCCTGGGAGAAGAGGAGTAGTGGCACGGTGAGGCCCGGAGACAGAGTGTGGGGCTAGAGACCCAGCCCAAAGGAGAGAGTACCCTTGACTGGCCCAAGCTGGGGCCAGGACCAGGAGGGTCAAAAGGGCCAGGGGCCCACCGTGAGGGATGCCCAAGAGCTGGGGGCCTGGTGTTCCGACTGGCCTGGAGGTGGGCCAGGGCTAGTAGCCGAAGGTCCCGGGGGGATCACGCCCGGGAGGGGAAAGTAGCTTCGGGGGGGCTAGGTAGCATGGATGATGGCGGAGAGACCGCCTGATCGGAAGGATCATAGAGGGGTCCTGTATGAAAGATTCTGGGGCCCAGTGTGGGGCCGGTGATTATGTGAACACCATGATGCCATCTGTGAGGCTTGGGCTGCAGTATTGGGGAGGTAGGAGCCGCAGAGAGCACCCCCTGGCATTGGGGCACTAAAATGGGTAGCCTCCCGCTTAATTGACATCTTAATTGAATCAATTAACACCAAGGCGTGGTGGACGAGATAGGCGGGCGGTTGCCCACAAGACAGGGGGCGGGCCCTGGAGGTCAGCCCCGAGGAGGCCCCCTTGTCACAGGGTGGTTAGAGCACTTACTAAGGAAGTGAGTGATGTGGATTCAAGTGATCTTCAGCCTGAGTAGTTTCAAATGCAAGTTCCCATCTCCTGCAAGAGTGCCCAGTCATGAAGTTACAGAATAAGCAGGAGGGTACATGATCTGGGTGAAGCTGGGCAACTAAGACTGAAAGACTCTTGGGGTCATAAGGAAGGAAGAGGGCCATAAATCTGTAGTCCAGTGTGGGAGGGCAGTGCCCTGGGTTCTAGCCTTAGATACCAAACCTGTTTATGCCATCCAGGGCAAATGTTAAAACAACTAGGCTATTTTGCAAAAGTGGGCACCACTCAGACCCCATTATCTTCTAGTCATATTTTTGAGTGAATATCATTTTGGCTGATCTGCTTTTACTGGAACTGGGTGTGGGTTATGTATGTACGTAGTGGACCTAATGGGTCAGGCTTCCTGGGGTAGTTGAAGTACTTCCTTCCCTCAATTCTGGATTTCAAGAGGGCTTAGACAGGAGTTAGATGGCTAGTTTCTCATAAGGAGTGCTTCTATGCACGCTTGTAACTTAAAATTTAGGCATCTTGGTAAAAGTATAAGCCATAACAAATTGATACATATAAGGGGATTTGTAGCTCCTAGGTCACGCTTAGTTTGGGTTACCTCTTGTGAGTAAGCATCCAAAATTCTGCCTAAAACCTGTTTAGGCCCCTGGTTCACCAATTTGGATCTGGTCCTATGATAATCCAGGCAATAAAAATCTCTATGTTAGAATGAAACAATTTCTCTGTGCAACTACATCCTTACTTTAAAGTCTGTTATCTCAGGTTCTTTGAAGGCATGGAACTGAGTGCTACATTCCAGTGGGCACATCTACACATTTATTCTTGCTTAACTAAATGCACACTAACTACATAGTGGCTAAGTACGGTTAGTCAAAAAGCCTGAGGCCGAATTCATTCAGTCTTTGCAGGTTAGTCTAAGCTGCAGAATTTGAACCAATAAACAAATGAACACATTCACTTTTGATTCAGGAAATACAGCCACATGCCTTCAGTGGCTCAAGCCAGAAGTTGGGGGGTGCTAGAACATGCCTGCCAGACACTCCAAGGCTTTTTCCCCCTCCCTGCTGAAGTAGAGGGGGTGTGGCCAGGCCCCATCCCATGCTATGCCTGGGCAGAGGGGGAGGAGGGAAGTTAGTAGCTTTTATGATTTCAATGCTTGAACAAGAATAGCTCCCTCTCTGAAAAACTATAAAATTGAAAATTATAAACACATCCTGGGCTGTGTGTTTGTTTATTCTTCCTACTGCTCCCAAAGTCTCTGGGATTTGCAGTCTAGCATCAAAGTGTCAGGACTCCACAGGGTTGCTCATCACTTCCTCTTCTTGCTTTTGGGTGCCTCTGGGATTTGTAGGCCACAGTTGCAGCCAGGACTAAGTTTTTAGCAGGGCAGGGCAGCCCCGCATTCAGGGGAAGGTGAATTTAATCACCTCCCTGGCCCCAGACTCCAGCTGGGGTTTGCCTGGTGGGGAGCGGGGTGGCAGTGAGCCAGCCAGTGAGCCCACCCTCACTGCTCCAGCCGGAGAGCAGAGGGGCAGGGCCAGCCCTGTCCCTCTGGAGCAGACAGCACAGCACAGCACAGCACAGCCCAGTCCAGGGTTGGAAAGCATGCTGGGATGCTGGGGCATGGGCAACTGGTGCCACCTTTATTCAGGGGGGGGGGACATGCTCCCCCAGTGACCAGTCAATGATTGGGGGGGGAGGGGTTCCCCCTGTGGCCAAACTCACCGAATGGGGGTGGGGGGGAAAGGTCCTCTGCAGCTGATTGTGCTGACCGGGAAGCAGCCACGGTGCTCCTGGAAGTCGCTGTGGCGCTTCATCCCACACTCCCATTCCCTGGCCAATGCTCACAGGGGAGTGTGCTCGCCCGGCCTTGAACATCTTGTCCTGTGCTTCCCTGGTTCAGGTGTTCACCGGGATCAGCCCTGCCGTTGCAGGTGGTCTTACGGGAGGTCTTCACACGTGCCACAAATCACCCCCTTCTCTCCTGCCACGACTTTGAATCTCTTCCAGTGGGAGAGCTTAGTACGGTGCGGTTACCTTCGTTAGACACCTGCTCCTTCAGAGGTCTTCCGTGAGGCTCCACGTCCCCACTACCTCACCCTATACCCAGCCTGGTGGGTCACTGTCGCTCTTGTGGCCGATCTCGTGCTCTGCAATCCCCGCTCACACCAGGTGCTCGGCTCGTCTTCCCGTTTTCCTTGTTTTCGCCCTTCCTCACCCTTTCTGACGTGGGGAAACACAAATACTCTCTCTAGCCAAAGAAAAGAACCAACAAACACAAGAAAACCACCACCAACACCATGCCTCCTTGGGGACCCTAGATAGCCCCTCCACATTCCTATTCACTCAACAGGGTCCTCTCCAGATTGCCCAGCCCTGCGGCTTGGTCCCTACCGCCCTGGCTACCGCTACTCTCCCTTGGCCTCCAAAAGTTATGACCCTCTCTCTGGGTCTTCACCACTCTGCAGCCCTCCTTTTGGGATTTCACAGCCCTGTAGCCCTCTCTCTGGGTCTTCCCAGTATAGCCGCCCTCTCTCTCTGAGTCTTTCCAATATGGCTCCTCCCCTTTTGGTGTCTCTCCATGCGCCCTCAGTCCCTCCACCGTCCCACCTGCTTGGGCGTTGTAAGGAGGATCAGCGTTTTCTCCTCCGTGGAAACTACTGGTCCCGGGGGTTTTCCAGGTTTCTTACTTATTCTCTACCTTGCTCATCACCGGAACTCCTGTTCCTGGTGCTGGTTTGTCTTTACTGCTGCTGCCGACCTTTCCCTTGCAGCCTGAGGCGTCGGCTCCTCCTCTACTGGTGATCGTTGCCTCTTGCTCAGTCCCGCACTTCTGGCCCTCTCCAACGGCTGGGGCTCCAACCAATATCTGCCCCCCGGCCTCTGTGCGCCATAATTTTTATTTCTGCTGGCCGGCAATCACTGCTGATGTCACCCGCTGGCCGCAGCTGAATGAAGGCACAGCTAATAACCCGTGCAGGCTTTCCCTGTTGCTCCTGTTTTGCTTCAAGTCCTGCTGCGGGTAAATTTTCTTTTTTTACTTTTGTTTTTCCTATTGCTTCCCCCATTTCCTGGCCTTGGGGCTCCTTCCTTGGGCTTTGGGGTCTTCCCTGTTTGTCTCTCCCTGTGACAGGGAGCACCAGTGCTCCTGCCTGCCCCCACCTGCCCATCACTTAAGCAGGGAGTACGGCCTGTCAGGGAGTGTGCCAGTGCTCTCAGGGGGTGCATGTGCACCCCTGTGCACCCTGTGCATGTTGCCACTGTGCTGGGGGACTCTGATTTCAGATTGAACCAGGAAGGGGTCTGGGACAGAAGTTTCATAAACTGGTTTGACTCAAATCGGTTAAGTCCAATACTACATTCAACCAAGTCCATTTTGAAGTTTCTGATTACTTAAACCAGTTTATGTGCAACTTTGTTCCTAGCCTTACTGCGCAGTAGTGCCAATGCATGTTTTTTTAGTGACACTTACTGTGCAGTAGCTTAATGCTACTGTGCAGTATTGTAGTAGCATGGTTTTTGCCCAGCATGCTATTGCACAGAATTAGGCTGCTGCGCATTAAGTGTCCTGCTTAGATATGCCTAGTGGGAAGCAAATTTCCAATAAGCCACAGAATTAAGCTCCTGTTTCTAGCACCAAAGTGACATGAGATATAAGACTTTTCATTTGTGACTCTTGGACTCTTTTCATTTGTGACACTTTCATTTCCTTTTTTCCTCTTGGAAAGGCTTATTCATCCAGGATTGGAATGTTTATGTTCTGGGCCTCAGATAGGAGAATTTTTTGAGGGAAATTGGGAGATTCAGTGGAGGGATAGGAGTGGGGAGGATACATTTCCTTAGTATGTGCATCAAGTTAAAAATATTTGAAGTACCTGGAAGCTGTTCAGAGATTTGGAGGACTTGAGTGTGTTCAAAATCATTTGATTAGTGGGCAGAGGGCAAGTTGAGCATGCTTGATAAACAAATTAATCACAACTTATCAGCTATATCACCTTCAAGTATCTGACAGTGCATATATGTTAACATATACCTTCTTTGAAAGATATATGTACAACCAGTTACTAAAAAGCACATAGTTTTATATGACTTCTAAACTTATGTGAAGAACTAGTGTTAGACATTTGTGCCCTAAAAAGGGCTACATTAACATGTCTTTATTGCTTCTAGTTTGAGAGTGAGCATGAACAGAACAAGCAGCTGGTTCTGCATGATGCCTCATAGACATACCTAGATAGCACTTGCGTCTACACTACTCGCTTACAATGAAAAGCAGTGCCATGCAAAGATGTTGCATGTTTGCTAACTCCTGAACCAGAAGCAGTATAGCTGTGTTTATGCAGGGCCACATATGAGCTAATTAGTATCACTGAGAAGCAGAGTTTAGAGGCTGTGTGCAGGGCTAGGCTAACATGGCTAAGCTGCTTCCACATCAGGAGTGAGGGCACAGCAACTCAACGTGCACTTTGAGTATCTTATATGTTGAATATTTGCATAGGTCACATAACACACATGGCTTTAGTTGTGTGCTTCCCACCTTTGCTGTTTAATAGAACATGGAAGCAGAAGACGTAAATAGCCTTTTGATGGTATTCAGTAGGGGTGTGCGAAGTGGGTCACATTTGATTTGAATTTGGCCTGAATTGGGGACAGTGATTTGATTCGTTGATTCAGATCGCTGTCCCAAATTTGATTTGGCTGAATCCGAATCTGGGGATTCGATGCTGATTCTGAGAATTAGCAATTCAGCCATAGACACAGCTTTAACTGTGGTTTTTTTGTTTTTTGTTTTTATATACCTCGAGGTAACAGCATGGCTTGTGAATGCTGGGGTGGATGGAGCATCCCACAGGAGTGTGGGGGCCCCACCCCCATGTGCTCGGTGGTGAACCCTTCCAATCCACTTTTGGGTCCACTAGGGAGCACATGGGGGGGACGACCCCTATGCCCTCCCCTGGCTTGGTGAGTGGTTGTGGGGGGACCCCGGGTGCCTCCCCCAGACCCAGGAGGCACCAGTTGCTAAGCCGGGGGGGGGGGGGGGAAGCCGGGGGGGGGGGGGCACAGGCCCCCCGCACACTCCCTGGCAGAACTGGAAGTGGACTGGAAGTGCTTCTGGTCCACTTCTGGGTCTGCTGCCAAGTGTGCTGGGGAGCCCTGGTGCTCCTGTGGGACACTTCATATGCCCCAACATAGCAGTATTCATGAGTCTCCTGCTACCTAGAGGTATGTAGAAAAAACATTTAAAGCTGTGTCTATGTCCAATTCTCTCAATCTTTCCAAATGTCTCTGAATTGATTCAGAGGGTTCTGGTTTGATTCAGAGAGACTAAAGTGTCTCCTGATTTGATTCAGATTTGGAGATATTGCCGCCGAATAGAATCAGTGACTGAAGCTTTGCACAGCCCTAGTATTCAGTACTTGTGGGGTCAATCAGTCAAGTATATTTGAATATAGACTAAGCAGTTAAGATGTAGACTGAAAAGTCACAATACTGTGTGAGGATGACTAGATGTACCATGTCTATTGAATACCTTGGTGCTTGAAGACACCTGCACATTCATACTTTCTAACTTATTAATTTAGTCTTTTTCAGTCTTGAAACTTAAAGCATCACTAATATCAGGCAGGAAGGAAATCAAATTCATGAAGAACTGAAGTAAACATCTGCTTATAATTTAAAAAGCACACATGAACTCTAAAGAAACCTTTTAGAATACAAGGCCAGTGCACAATACTCTGATTTTTGCATCTATTTTAAGCAAAGCTAGGGATATAAATTAAAAAAAGAAATACTGCTAAAAAAGACTTTTATGGTTATTTATCTAGGTTCTAACCCACCTGAAATGATTTTATCCCCAGGCTTGCCTCAGGCCAAAACAATGTGACGTGAGCTAAAGATGACCATAACCCCACATTCCTAAAGTAAGTTCTATTTATAAAACATATATCATAAACATATATTACAAAAATATTACCGCCAGGAAAAATCAATGAAATAAAATCTAAAAAATAAAAAACTGTGCATTATAAAAAGAGACTGCCACAATATGAGAGGAAACCTACAGTTTAACATATACATAATATACATCACATAAAAGCTATTAATCCAATTTAACAACATTCAATGCATTTGTGCTAAGAAACTACTAAAAAGCACTAAATTGAATTTACAGAGATGAATAAAAAGCACAATTACCAACTAGACTTGGGAGATTCCAGTTGGTAAATGAGACTGTGAAATTGCCTTGTGTTTAAAAGAGTATTAATGGCTATGCTAGCACTTGACTAATATTTTATGGTGTAGACGTTACTAAATTAAAGCCTTTGCATGTCTTCCTGTAGAGTCATTTAGTTATACTTAGAATACTTATTTTCTTTTAAACACAGTTAACAGTTTGCTGCTGCATTAAAAATTCTTGATTTTGCTTTTTTCAAAGCTGGGACTATGCAGATGCTATTTCCTTCTCTTATTGTTTACTTCAAGTCAGGGTGGTAGTAAAATAACTCTGATTGTGAACTCCCACTTTACAGGTGCTGGCAAATACCATCCTTTGGCAGGCAGGTAGCATTAAGTGTTGATAGACCCAAAGGAAAACACATTGAGGTATGCCATATTATATAACATGATTATGTGTTATAGTGTGCTAGCTATATGAGAAGGAGTAGTGTAAACGATGGATTGAATTCTAGCTTGATGAACTGTAGGGCATAACATTTCCTCCCTGGTTCTGGCTTCTATCCATGGCTGAAACCATTGAGATCCCTCTCCACAGGTGGCACGCCTGCTACATACTCAGTAATAACCATTACTCAACTATCCTCAGATGAGTACACTTTTCTGAAGGCATACATAAAATGATGATATCATCAACAATCTCTAACATGGTCATAAATTAATGTTCTATTAATACTTTTAAAGCAATTAGCCATACAGGAACCACTATGTTTGGAACAATGGAAAAGCACTGATATTTTTATGTGGTGATACCTCCAGCCTAGTAGCAGAATCATCTTTGAATTATCACACAGCAGCATTATTAATTTTTTTTTAGGGCAGATGTGCAAATCTGACCTGACCTATGAAAAAAATTCTTCTTGTACACAATTACACTGTTTCTAAAACTACTGTGAAATTCAGGTACTAAAAATGAAGTCATATATAGGAATTCTTTCAATTTCTGAGTAAAATTTTTTAAAATTACCTGTATGTTATATTTTAAAGCTTATCAATATTTTTCTAATGACAACATTAAGAAACTTTTGAGTTAGTGTAGTTTTTAATTATTTTTTCAATTAAAGTTTCTATTTAATTAAGATATGATATCTTAGGAGCTTATGCCCAAGGGCAGATCCATGAGGGGTGCAGTTGCACCTCCCACTTTGATTCCTCTTTACCCAAAGTTTAAAATCAACTGCCTAGAAGCAGCAGCAGCATTTCTATTCAGGCAAAAATTGACTTCATATCTCATTAAAATCTACCTGATTCTTTCCAAATACTTAATTCCACAGGTGTTAATGACCCTCTCTCCTTTTTAACGGTCTTGATGTTCTACTAATCAAGTTATCCTTTCTTCAGCAATTCTGGTATTTGTTAGCTGATCTTGGTAATGTAGCTTCTACGTAACCAGATGGCAGACTTTTAACTCTAGCTAAAAAAAAAAATAACTCAGTTAAACTTAGGCATGGAAATAACTTTTAGTGAAGCATTTGATACATTGCCAACATGTTCAAGAAGGCTAGATTTTCTTGTACAAAAAGATGTACACTTAACTCTAATTACTACAGGGCTAATGAAACACTATCTTTTCATTATTTTTGCCTAGTTTATTGTGTTTTTATACATAACAGCAAGTTAGGGCTATATTACACTGTTTAAAATCAATGCAGAAACAGATACAATTGTGTTGCAATGTGCTCTAAGTCCCCAGAATATTAGTAATGAATCTCATTTCTTTTTAACTGGGGAAAACTGTGTGTTGTGTTATATGGGTTGATGCACCACACCATCTGCACCCCCTTTTTCAAACTCCTGGATTGGCCCATGCTTATACCACTTTTCAGCTAAAACTTGATGTTAATTAAGCCATGATTCTGCAGTACGGTATTCACTGGCAGATTGCACTGAGGAAAAATGTAGGATCATAAGAAAGTAGGACTAGAAGGGCCCTCACAAAGTCATGTAGGCCAGCCCCCTGCTCAAGGCAGGATCATCCCTGACTAGACCATCCCAGCAAAGTGACTGTGTAACCTGCTCTTGAAAACTTCCAACTATGAAGGTTCCACAGTTTCTCTAGGTAGCCTGTTCAGATGCTTGACCACCCTCAGAGTCAGAAAGTTCCTCCTAATCTCCAACCTAAATTTCCCCTGCTGAAACTTGAGGACATAGCTCTTGGTCCTGTTCCCTATGGCCAGAGACAAAAACCTATTTCCATCTTTTCTGGAATTGTCCTTCAGGTATTTGAAGACTGTTAACAACCCCCTCTTCCCCCCCCCCCCCAATCTTTAGTCTTCTTTCCGCCAGACCCTAGTTCTTTCAGTCTTTCCTCATTTGTTTTGCCTCCCAGGCCCCTAAATATTTCTGTTGCTCTGCACTGTATTATTTCCAAATTATCCATGTCTTTCTTGAAATGAGGGGTCCAAAAGCAGACACAGTACTCCAGGTGAGGTCTCACCAGTGCTGAATAGAATGGAAGAATCACTTCCCTTGACTTGCAAGTGACACTCCTGCTAATACAATCCTGCATGCTGATGGCCTTTTTTTTTTTTTTTTTGCAACCCGATCACGCTGTTGGCTTATATTTGGCTTATCATCTAGTGTAACCACCAGGTCCTTTTCTGAAGTACTGCAGCCTAACTAGTTATTTCCCCTCTGTATTTTTGCATGCAATTATTCTGTTTCAAGTGCAGGACTTTACATTTGTCCTTGCTGAATCTCATCTGATTGACTGTGAACCATTTCTCTGGTCTATCTAGGTCATGCTCACTTGTAGCTCTATCCTCTAGAGTGTCTATAAGTCCACCTAACTTGGTGTTGTCTACAAATTCATTAAGTATGCACCCAATCCTCTTGTCCAAATCTTTAATGAAGATATTAAAAAAAATACCAGACCCAGCACTTAAGGAACCACACTTCATGCCACCTCCCAATTAGATATTGAGCCATTGATAACTACTTGTTGAACACAATGATTGTCACAATACTGTCAGCTATTCTGTATTTCCTTAGCTTGTGGTTAATGGGAGTATTGTGGGAGAGAATGTCAAAAGCCTTGCTGAGTCAAGGTATATCACACCTCTCCCCATCCACAGAGCCTGTCACCTTATCATACAAGGAAATCAGGTTGGTCAGACATGACTTGCTCTTGGTGAATCCATGCTGGCTGTTCCTGATCACCTTGGTATCCTTTAGATGCTTCCTATAGATTCCTTTAATTGTGGCCAAAGGTTAAATTCTTAATATGGCTATACAGAGGTGTTGCAGTCAAATGTACAAAATTGAAAACTGCTTGAATGAAGAGTCTCTTCTCAAATAATTCTGCATAGTGAATAAATATTTTTTGGATAATTTTAATGGAATTTAAAGGCACTTTTTAGACCATAGAAAGGCACACAGAAAATAAAAAAAGAAAATTCATTTGAATGTTATATGAGCCACATGATAGTCTCTGAACAGGACTTGAAGAAAAAGGAAAATCCACCATGATGCACTGAGTTGTTATTGCTAACGGAAGCATAGCTATTCTACAGCATTGGTCTCAAATGGGGAAACACGGCAGGAGGTTGACAAAGTGATCCTTTTGCATGCTGGGGAAATGATCCCTGATGAATGCCCAAATTCAGTTTGAAACATCAAAAGTGCCAATACTTGGAGCATTTGAAGCATCAATTACAAATATATTACAAGAATCTATATGCTCAAAGATGCTGTTACGTGAAGCATATCCTCCCTATAGCCCAGAAGAGAGGAATTAAATTGTGCAATACTAGTTAGAAACAGAATGAACATCCAAATCCTTACTACTGAAAAGGATACAAAAAAAAAAAAAAAGGGACCAGGGAACAAAAAATAGGCTTTGACTTTTCACAGGCTTTGCCTACACTCAAGCATAAATGTTATTCAGCTATTGGTAGCAAGCAGTGGATATACTTCCAATTAATTGCACATGTAGACAATAGACTGGCAAACATCACACCCGAGTTTATTGCTCCTGGGTACCACATTTGAATGTGTGCCTGGGACTGCAGCACACTGATCTGGGTCTGAGCAGCTCCAGTTGGCAGGAGGCCCAGGGGTCAACCTGCCAGCTCAGAGCTGCTCTGACTTGGCTGGGGCATGAGGTGCTCCAGCATAGGGCTAGGTGGCAGGCAGCCCCCTGCACTGAAGCACCAGCCAGCCTCATCAGCATCTGCACATGCATTGCTGAGCATTAAAGCTCTTCCATAGGGTAGTACTTATTTACAAGTACTAACCTGCAGTGGAGTTTGTTAGTTTACTGCAGCCTAATAGGGCCACACATGTAGATGCTGAGACATTTACTGTGGAGCTAATTAGTCAACTCAATGTCTCATGTAGCTGCGCCCAGTGTTCTGATTCCTGAGCTATAGAAGACTGTAAACTAGATTCAGAACTAATTGCGTTTCAGTACTGATTCCTAACATGTAGAAGAAGGCAAGATAGATTTTTAACTGTGTTTATATGAACTTGGATAATTAACTAAGATCTATACTATAGGTGGGGCCAGTAGTTACACTTCCCATTATTAAAATTTCTT
>NW_005842209.1:1399155-1415994 GCF_000455745.1 Alligator sinensis | reverse complement strand
GAATGACTCCTTAGCAAGAGAAGTGCTGAAATAAAAAAAAATAGCTAATAATTGTCATTGCTGCTTTTCTACAGAAAGTTATGCCAGCCTGCCAAAATTGCAGAACATGAACATTATAAAGAGCTGGGTCCTGCCACAGAAGCCAAAGCAACAGCAGCTGCACTGGGAATGAAAGGGAGCTGCCAGATGAGCTGTACTGATGAGGAGAAAGTTAAGGAGGTAAAAGAGCTGGCCTGATCTCTTCTGAACTTAAGACACAGAACCTTGTCCTTTAGTCTTTCCTTCTCTCTCCTTAGGTCAGTGGTTCTCAACTTTATTAGACTTGAGGCACCCCTTGATAGATGCAAAGCACCCCTCTGAAAATGCCAGCTCTGAGCTCTCACACTTTTTGTCCACAGAAAAACAGAGCAATTCTTTTGTAGCAAAGAACTAGAAAGACCGCAACAGGTAAGGATGGTTTTAATACTATGGATTCCTATTTGAAATTTCTGGGTTTATCTTGTAAATCATATTTCCACACCTAACAGTGTGTGGCACCCCACAACACCCTGGAAAGGATCTCAAGGCACACCAGGGTGTTGTGGCACCCTGACTGGGA
Organism: Alligator sinensis; assembly: GCF_000455745.1. NCBI lineage: Eukaryota > Metazoa > Chordata > Crocodylia > Alligatoridae > Alligator > Alligator sinensis. The sequence goes on along the minus strand of NW_005842209.1, from coordinate 1,415,396 downwards.
ATCATTGCCTTGGGTACCTTTCTTCAACTAAGTCAACCAAGTGCCACCTAAATGTAACACCATGAGTAAGCTATTCGTATTGCAGTGCTGCAGGCTCAGTTCTCCCAAACCTTCTTGTTGATGCATGAACAGGGTTAGCATCTGCATATAACACAGATTGTTGTATGCATTTTTTGTAAAGTAAAAACAAGTTATGTTTAAATTTTAATTTGAACAAACGTGTTTAAAATTAAATAAAAGTAAGGAAACAAGAAATGTAATGGTAGTCCTTGCTACCTTCAGTAAGCTCCTCAGTACAGTTGCATTAACAGAGTCTACATTATGGCAATGGACAGACATTTGGGGAGGTAGGGGGATGTTAGATCACATTAGAAATGGACACCTAGTCTAACTTTGTTCACACAGGAGTGGACTGTATGCTTAGATCTGTAGTTAGGTTGATCTAAGCATGAACTGTACAGAAGCTCCAGGAAGGTTAGATCAGTCTAAAAATGCCTGACCCAATCTAAGTTAACCCTACCTGCGAGGCAGCCTAACTTAGATTGGGTTGGACATTTTTAGACTGATTTAACTGTCCCAAACTTTTATACAGTTCCCAGAACAGCCCCAGGGCTGGGAAAACCTAGCTGCTGACCCCTGCCCTGAGGCTGCACTTTTCATAGCCCCCACCTAGCATTGGGCTATTTTTAGTCCTCCTCCCTTTGCTCCACCTCGATGAACAACTCTCTACCCTCTGCTGATCAGCTAGCCCCTCTCAGCCCCCAAGTCTGCCAAACCCTCCATCCTGCAAACCACTCCTGCTGTTTTTATTAGCATTGATGCTTGGAGCTGAGGAGGTAAGTCAGGGTAGGGAGAAGGGCAGGCAGGATGGGAGGGTTGATTTGCCAGGTGGGGTTGTTTTTCTCAGGAGTAATAGACCCTGGTCCCTGGGATGGGGGTTAGAGCACTCCATCCCTCTGTAGACCCTGTGAGCCTCCTGATACTGCCAAACCCTCTCAGACCCCACCAACCCTCCAGCAGACTCCACCTGTTCTCCCGATTCCTCTTATGGACTCTGCCCCATGGACTTTGCTTCCTCCCACCCCAAATCTCCTGCTTGCCCTTCCAACCCCATCAAGACCCCACCGCTAGCCCTACCCATCCTAACTTACCTTAGATTAGGTGGCTATTTTTAACTCTATCTAACCTCCCCAAATGTCTGTATGCAGCCTATAAGTTTACATACTATTTTTTTCCAGAAGACCGTTGCCCTATTTTGACGTACAACAAATCAAAATTAAGTTGCACGGGCATCCATAAATCTGGCATTTCCTAACTTTCATGTGATTGACTTTTTACAAACTAAATAATGGTCTGTTAAGATAGGGTTGTACCCAATAAATGTTTGGCAGATCCAGTGAGGGAGCAGTGGTGTGGCTGCACCCCACTTTCTGACCTCACATCAGGAGCAGCAGCTAGATCTGTAAGTCCCTAAAGAAGATTAGATTTTCCCCTTCCCACTTCCCTTCCAGGCTTGGAGCCTTATTCCATCCTTGCCCCTTACCCATGCATCCTCTCCTCCCCCAACTGCCACTGCCCCCGGGGTGAGGGAGGCTCCTAAACCCACTACACCCAGGCTACACGGGGGGCTGTGCTCATCCTGGGACAGTGGCAGTGGGTTGGCTGGTTCTCTTTCCTTGCTTGCCCCCGCCAGGTGTTCCCCACCAGCCATGGAGCAGGTGTGGGCGGGGGGAACACACTCACCTGCAGTTGCTGCTGTCCTGGTCTAAGCCTAGCTCCTGTGCAGCCTGGATGGAGTGGCCCTGCCCTGAAACTCCCTTCACCTTCAGTACCACAGGGACAGCAGTGGTGGCTGGTTATGGATGGGGGGTGGGGGAGGGAAACATGATGTGAGCAGGGTAGGGAAGGAATTCTTACCTGCTTTGGGGACTTAAAAATGTTCCCAATTGTTGTTCCCATGGTGTGGTCTGCCCAACCCAGAGGGAGCAGGGGGAGGCTGGGAACAGGGAGTGCAGCTAGCCCCATGCCTCCCTTTGCAAAATCCAGGATCTACTTCTGAATACATACTGAATTTACAAATATCTATTTCTACAGGCCACTCATCGTGCCTCACAAAGATAGCAGGAGACTATTCTTATTGTTCATGTTATTAGGACATTGTATTAAGTATGTTAATATGCATTCATAACCATGATGTATAATTAAAGCATGAACATGTAAAAATGCGACACACTGGACATTCACTTGCTGGGGTAACTTGACCCCTGTTCTCTTCCTGCCTAGAGTGGCGGGGCTGGACCCGGTGATCTGCAAGGTCCCTTCCAGCCCTAACAATCTATGGATCTATGAATAAATCCATAAAAGATGGCTAAAACTCAGATCTAATTGTGTAGACCTTACTTAAGCTAAATTCCTATTGATATTTCCCATTGACCTTATTGAGGATAAGAGTCATAACTACTCATTTCTAGTGCAACTTCTAGGAGTAAACCAGGATTGGGGCATTATATAGAATTTTAACTGGCAAGATCCCCCACCATTTTTCACATGATATTTCATATCTATTTAGAGGGAGCTATGTAGCATTTTGCCCATCACTAAAATCCAGTTGCCTATTGGGGGAAAAATGCAGTAAAAATATGACACAACAAATTAAGTAAGGCAGAACTGATATTGGGTCAAGACTTGTATGTATTTGTAGAGAGAGAAGCACCTGGTTATTTTTCACTTTTACTTTTGTGAAAAATAAGATGGGATCTTTAAGGAGCAAAAGTACCAGGGCCTCTTTTATGTTATCCTAGACATGGCAGCCTCAATAGCACTATGTTCCCCATACTGTCATAAGAGGGTACTGATCTAAAGCTACTCACTACTATTATTACTAGTACATGCGAAATATGGGTTTCCCTCAAGGTTCTTTCATCCAGATGTTGGTCAGGATGGATGTTGCCTTGATAAGATCTGACAAGATATCAGCCCAAGGTGACACTCTCATGAGCTAGAGTTTAGTTACTGTACAAGCATTGTATTTTGTTCACTGAAGTCCATAGTACAGTTATGCTATGGCTATCTTGAGTAATATTTTAACCTGAAAAATAATTCCATTGAAATCAATGAGACAACTTGTGGAGTAAGATGCTGCTTAACTGAGCAAGAGTATCACAATCTGGCCCTAGTATTTTTTTTTTTTTTATTTTTGAAAACTTTGCTCTCCCAAGACATCAGAGTAATGACAAACACCACAACAAACACTGACAGGTTTTATTTCATAACAGCCCAAAAGATTTAGGAAAACATTTAAATGTAAAAAGATTCTTCATAGCCTGAGAGCTCTCTGATATGTCCTAAGTCCAGCAAAGTGTTACTTTTGGTTAATACAAATATCTCAAAACCAAGTTTATTAGGAAAATGCTGAAAGACACTTCCCTATTCCAGCTCTGGTAGTTCTAACTATAATATAGTAATCTGTGATTTCTTATGCAGTAATGCTCCTACTGACAGATATGAGTCTATGATTCATGGATTTACAAATTAATAATTTGAATTTCATCATCATTTCTAGAAAGGTTTCCTGCACTACAGTGGTGATTTATGGAACAAAAAATAAAGAGCATTCAAAATTATGAAAAGTAAACCTTGATAGCTATTAGCTGCTAATGGAAAAAGTTCAGCAGGGGCACTAAATCCATATTACATAGCCAACAATTTGTATTTTAACATTGATAACGAATCCCAACATAACCATTCAAACCATAGTCAGTATTCTTTCTTTTGTCCCTACGGGAAATTAAATCAATAGTGCAGACATTATCCATGTGTATCTATACATATATGCATATATACTTCTGAAGTACAAAATAATACAATGTGCTTCACTTTCATTTCAGATCTTTAACACAGCGCTGCACTTCTTCATTCTTCTAATCAATTTATTCTGCTAGTGTTTTTCAGCACTTTAAATCCCCAAGTTAAGTCAATAATGTTGATTACTTACCATAAGCACTGTAAATGCCATTTTAATACAGGTTACTTGCAATTTGACATCCTCATCTATATGCATTATTCCACTTGGAAAATTAAATGAAATCCTTGATTCAGAATTTGCAACACTTAGAAGTAATGATTCTGTTTACTGATTGACTGAAGTTGTGGTTTTTAAGCACTATTTAATAGAGGAAACAAAAAACAATATTCAAGTAAAATGGAAGCATCTAAGTTACTTTAGGAAGCATTCATGTTATACAAATAATAGTCTTTTATTGTATTTTTCCTTGTTTATACCTCGAAGACACTTAGCCAACACTATTGTTAACTTAATACTGCCCATTTTGGAGATTGCTAATAATTCAAAATTTAAATGTAACAAACGATATATTAGAAAACTGAATGCTCAATAAGCTTATATTTTCTTACATAAATACTTTTTTTTTTCAATATTGATTTTCTACTACATGTTTATTAGTTGATAAGTAATAGGAAATAGCTCTAAGCAAAGGTTGTATTTAACATAAAAGTGTTAGAAAAGTAAATGGAAAACAGAATCTCATTGATTGATGCTTAACCAGAGATGGCTGAATAAGCATGGAGAATAAATACTATTCCAAAATGTTAACGGAACCAAATTGGAACCTGCCTTATGTAACATCCTCTTTTCTAGTACTAGTAAGTAGCTACAATAAAAAATGAAGATGATGCAACTCATGTGCCAGAGAGTTGGCCAGTAAAGGTCTCAATCTAGGGCAGTGTTTCTCAACCTGTGGGTTGTGACCCAAAAGTGAGTCGCAAGAATATATGAACGGGTCACAAACAAACTTAAAAAATGGATGACATTTTAAAAATGGATTGTCCTTTAAATGAGAGAAACCTGGGAAACTGTGCCTTTTCTCTTGCAGGTTGGCAGAGCTCTAGGGACTGATCTAGGGTACATACAGCTGCTACATTTAGGTCGACCTAACCAAGGTTAGGTTGATCTAAATGCTCATTGGTGCAGGCATTCAGGGGAGTTAAATGGGCAAAAATGGCACACTTGATTTAAGTTTGTTCACCTGAGGAAGTGAACTGACTGAGATCAGGAATGGGTTAACCTGAACTATTGAATACCTGTATGCATTCAGAGTATAATCCTAGGGCTGGGAAAGCCCAGGCATTTGCCCCAGCCCTAGGGCTGTGCTCTTCCTACCCCACCAACCCCCACTGACCTTAACCAGGCTATTTTTGACCTTCTGACCCTGCCACCCTCCAAGACAGACTACTCCTGCCATGGACCAAATAACCACCCTGTCTTCTCCCCTGCAGACCTGCCAATCCCTAATGCTGTCAACCCTTCCCCACAAATGTACTAGGCCCTCACAAATGTGCCCTTCCTTCCCCTTCCCTCACTCCAAGTTACTTATTCTGGTTTCCTCTGCAGCTCCTGGGAGTGGCAAATGCCTGCATATGCTGCTCTCAGCCTAGGTTAATGTGGCTTAAAGTAAGACATATGAATATAGAGTAGGTGCGGTGAACACTTGTATGCATTTTCAGTGATTACTTTGGAACAGATATACCCCTTTCCCCTTGCATCTTCATGGAGCCCCATTGGAATTACTGACATTCTGCAGAAGCTCAAATCCTGGCTTGTGTACATCCAAACAGCTTCCGCTCTGCTTTCAAAAATTATCTGAAGTCAGAACTGCGTATGAGTATCAGGAAGAAGTTATGGAGGGAAGGTCAGGGATAACATGAGTAAGGCTAATGGACACCCACTGAAGCATAAGAGAGGATTTTTTCTGGGGATTTTTTATCTTGTTTTCTTCTTTCTCCAGAATTCATTCTGGGAACCTGGTAGATCTGGCATTCTTTGTGCTGAGCCAACCACTGTTTTCAAATCAATACCCACTGAAATCAGTGGACTTTGGGTTAAGGCCCCTAACTAGATTGCTGAACAGCAAGTACAGAAGTGACAAAGAGCTTCAATGATGAGAGAGGGGACAATTCAAATGACTGCTTGAGATAACAGAATCATAAGGTTGGAGGTCACCTGGTCCAAGCCCTTACACAAATGCAGGAATACTTCTAAATCATCCCTGTCCAATGCTTATCCAGCCTTCTTTTTAAAAACTCCAATGAAGGAGATTTTATAGCTTCCCAGGGCAGGCTATTCCAGTGCCTCACTGTTTTAACACTAAGGAAGTTCATCCTGAAAGATAATCTAAAACTGTTTTGTTGCAATTTAAAGCCAGTGCTTTGCATCCTGCTTTCTCCAGCTGAGGAGAAGAATCACAGAATCAAACCTGAAATTTCCCCCAAATTTAACAGATTAAAGCTAAATTAATTTCACCTCCAGATGTGTATCTTCCCACTTGAGGTTTTAAATATCTTAAAGATACCACAGTAATATCCTGAATTTAATATTGATGCTTGTTGGCATGAAATTTGAATAAATGTGAGAAAAACAATTGAAAAAATTAGAAGTATATTACACACCGACTTTGGAACATGTAATATGCAGATGCTGAAAGCTTGTTTGACGGCACATTTTTATTCAGAATTATTTTAAGGATTATCTAAAAGCAGTACTGTGGATTATCAAAATGAGTCATTTCAATTGAGTTTAACTCTGTGAACATGTGAAAACGTTTCGGACAGGAGAAGAACAGTGAAGAAGATCTTAAGCTACCACTCCAGGGACCAAAAAGTCGCCAAGTAGAGTTGAAGTTTTACTAAGTCCAAATAAAACTGTGCACTTTTAAGATAGATAATATCGTATTGAAATGCTCCTTAGTTCATTTCACTGAAATTTATTTTGGATTAGAAATAACAGGGATTGTAACTATTTTAGACAGCACAACGGCGATGCAAATCCAAGCAAAACATGAAGCAAAAATATGCCCCTTCCCTGCCTCAGTTGTCTCTCATTCCTCAACCAGTGTTTGAGTTTGGATCCAAGTCCTCTAGGATGTTAAGTGTTCTCTTTGCCTTCTCCTGTCCAGTTTCGTTTCTGGTGTCTTCTCTTTCTTTTTCAAATGATTAGTAAGAAAGTCCTCTCATTCTATAAAGCTTCAATTCCCCTTTTCAGGTAACCCTATAATCAGTCTCACTTTATGCTCAGCTGCTTAATTTCTAGTACAGCTGGGTGGCTGGTTTTCTTGGTCTGACCACATACTTTGCCCCTGGATCTTCCATTTGAATTTACTATTATGAGATCTAATGATCCCCCATTTTTATCTATCTGCCAAGTGTAAGAATTTCTTCTGATGCTTTCAGGTATTCTGTCACAGTACAGAAAACACAGAAGAGTTTCATAATTAAAATGATCACTGGAAAGAAACAGAAAAGGTAGCTAGATATAGAAATTAATGGACATACACTTGACATAAATTAATCTATGAATCTGCTACTGTCACGATCCCCTAAATATGGGAACAATATTCTAGGACCGGACAATGGAAAAGGTAGGTTAAAAACTAATTTTGGTAATAACAGAGCATATATAAATTGATCACAGGATGATTGTGAATTATTAACATGATACAGCTCCTAAAAAAGGCAAATGCCATCATGAAGATAAGGGTCAAATTGACAAGCACAAGCTGAGGAGCATCAGCATCAGTATTACAGACATCAGCCCTTGCATACTCTGTAACCAAGTACTGTGCATCGGGATGGACCAGAAGCAGTTAAACTTGTTGACATCCAACTGAACTCTGCAATATGGTGCATCACTGAATCCCTCAAGTTGACCCCAACACCTTGGTTGCCCATACTGTCACATATCACTCCTCTACCCATTTGTCATGAGGCAGCAACTCTACAGGAAGTCCAATGAAAGAAGAAAACAAACATCTCCCCATCTACCAGGACTTCAACAATGCCCCTCACCATCACCTAAAGTTGTGCAAGCCCTTCTGGATCCATGTGCTTAATTTTCAACAATGTAACTTCAACCCTGATGAAACTTGGAAAACCAAATGGAGTTCACCAGAAGTCCCAAATAAACATCTTGTGATAGATCCAACACAGAAGGCCCCTATCTTTGATCTTCTGTGACATTCATGGGCAACTCTAAACCATATCCACACAAACCATTGGAGATGGTTTCCATTTGATGCACAAATGGAAAATTAAACACTCCTGTGTGCAGCTGTGGTCACCCAGGACAGACCATGGAACATATAATGATTCAATGCCTGATACACAAACATGAAGGAAGTATCACAGAGATACACTCTGCTGCTCCTGACACAATTGTTTGGCTCAATCACCTAAATGTAACATTATAGTTTATGCTATAAACTATAATGCTGTTGCTGTTCTGTATCTACAATAGCCATACAAAAGAAGAAGAACAAGACATGAAAATAAGCATTTCTTATGTTCAAAATTCTCCATGTTAATTCAATAGAAGTACATTCAATTAAAATTAAACATGCAAGTGTGTTTATAGTTCCTTTTTAATGGTAGAAGTATTTGTTCCTAACAACTTCCCAATTAAAAATACCTTTAGGAAACACCTAAACTAACCAGTTTGTTTCACACTTGGAACTGGCAATGTCTGTAGGGCTAGGGACAGACATTACACTTAAACAGGTTTAAGTGATCAGAAACTGGCTTAAACCTGTAACAGAACAGATGTTCAGTGCACATAAACCATTTTGAAAATGGCTGAAAGTGGTTTGAGATAAACCTGGTTGAATGTAAACCTGATTGAATTAAGACATAACTGAATTGGCGGAAGCCGGTTTATGCAATGTCTGTCCTAGACCCCTTGCTGTTTTAAGATAAACCAGATACCCCCAGCATCCTGGCATGCTTTCTGGGCTGGGCGGGACTCTCTGCTCCACAGAATAGCTGTCCCCTCCCCTCTGCTCCCTGGCTAGAGCTCTGGCAGAGACTTGCAAGCACAGCAGGGACTGACTGGCTTCCCCCTGCCTTTCCCTCCCTCTTGCTGCTTGGTGGACAAGCAGGTATCTCCCCTCCCTCCCTCCTTCCTATCTCCCACAGCATGGACCCCCAACCCTACAGACCCTAGGCATGTGGTATGCTAGCTAATGCTGAGAGGTGTCTCTGTGCGAGTCTCTCCAATTTCACTGGAACAAGCAGGCAGAACAGTGATGGCTTAGGGTTGTTCAGAGCTAATCAACAGGTCAGCTGGTAAGCTGTTTAAGAAGAACTTGAAGTAATGGAGATAGGCTATTATTTTGCTAATGAGGTGATAAATACTGTTATCAGCTGCTTGCTGGCTTGCTCAACTGTCAGTTTGCTGCAGACCGTATAAAGAAGCAGGGAGGGAGACTGAAAACCTTTGTATCATCAACAGATGCATGCACTGCACACCTACTCTTCCCGCAGAGTGCTAGTCTTGGGCTGGGATCTAGCAACATTCCCACCCCTTGAGCAGTGAGTGTGGAAAAGTCTGGGATGGTGCAGGCAAACCTCCCTAATCAGAGCATCCTATTGGGGCCTGCCTATGCCTCCTTCCCCGCGCCCCTCAGCTCAACACTGTGCAAGGGAGGACTGCTCTAGCACCCCAGCTTCTAGCCTGAGCCACTGCAGGCATGTGCCTGCTTGTCTGGCATATCTGTGCAGTTACAAAGTGATTTAGCCTATCCAGGTTAGACTAACTTGCAAAGATTGAATCAATTCAGGCTCAGGCTTTTTGAATGTCTCTCCCTAGCCTACCGGTTCTGTACAATGTTAAACACTCTCAGTGATCAACACCAAAGAAGTGATAAGTAGATGAAAAGTTGATTACAGTCCCATTGGTAGAATTCAAATGGATGACCTGCCAGGACAATTGCATAGACAACTGCTCTCTTATGTTTAGCTCTGTTTGTCTATTAGTGGCACAAAGTCAGATGTTATCAGTGACACAGTTTTGTCAGGTACTTAAACAGAGACTGTCTAGGCTTTTACTGTTTATGCATTTATTTATTTGTTAAGCTACAGTATATAACTATGTGCATTCCATTTATCTTTGCTTTAGAGAGATTGACACAGTGAATTATGAAGTCAAACCCTAGGCTAGAAGATGCCTATAAAGATTAAGGCATTTCCTCCTTTTCCTAACAATTAGGATCACTAGACTGCTAAGTGGAGATCAATTGTAATTGGGGAACTGAGTGAGGGCAATAAACAAATTACTGGTGTTTTCACTGAAGCCCGTTGGTTTACAGACCCACTGTTATTTAATCCAGAAGTCCTGTAAATTGTAAATTATCCATTAGGGTTGTCACAGGGCCCTTGAAAAGGAGTTCCTTACTAGCAGAAAGACACAGGAAAAGAAATCTGTCTAGATTTCTCCATGAAACAGAAAAAGCCACAGCTGACTCATTATGGACATATAGAAACAGTTTAGTTATACAGAAACCTTAAAGGTTTCAGTGGTTTGGCTTGATAAATAGCAAAAGTCTGGATGCTTATCTGAACCTTAGATGAATCTTTTTCGTCTACAAAACAGGATTGAATTACAATGCAAAAACTATTTCATGAGATTGCAAGTATTTCTTTTTGTATTTTCACCCTAGCTAGAAATGGCAAAATCTCACTGTATTTTGATACTGAGGCCCACCTAAAACTGGGAAGCATGGAAATGCAAGTAGATGAAATATAACAGTGGGAACTAAAACGTATTTTGGATTCACTTGAAGAATTGTTCTGAAACACATCTTTAGATTATCTCAGCAGTTCAGACTGTTAAAAATGATACATTCATGGATCAGTACCTCATTGTACTTTGTGCTGCACAAACAGACCAAAAAGTGATTCTTGCCTCAAGGACTATTTAAATGTTATTAATATAATAGAAGATAGACTCCCTGAAAGCTTGGACTATTATAATGACGTGGCTACAAGGCTTCACAGTTAGGGGTGAACGCAAAGACATGACTAGTAAATTGTTATTGTCATAACAGATGAACATGGCGAATAGTGATACAAATGACAGAAAATGAAGGGCAACATATGAATTATTGAATAAATGGCCACAGTGGATAAAAAACAGTGTCACTGTATGAAATAGCAGTGCGACAATCAAGGTAGCAATCAAGCTCCCCTGGCCGGAGATCTGGCACCAATGCAATTAATTCAGGTTATATGTTATAAGTCTCACCCTCTTGCTAATATGGTTCTGCAAATATTAGAGAGCAGAAGATGGGAACTGGTAAATTTTAAAAATGTACTAGAGAACAGAAGAGAACTCTCTACTGGATAGATCATTTATCTCGTAAGGACAGTAATTCTCAAAATCTATGTTGGGCACATGTCAAAGCAGTTTCAGTGAGACAGACCATGCTGTGTCCTGAAGCATGCACAAGCAAGGGCTTCATGGTGATATCTTTTACTGGACTATAGTTGGGAAAGATGCTAGACAGATTTTTGGGCACAAAGGACCCTCTCTCAGGCCTGAGGAGAGGCATTTTTTGCTCAAAAGTTTGTTTAACAACTCTCCCAACTATATAGTTGGTCTGGTAAAAGGTGCCATCAGAAAAAAAAATAACCTTGCTTCTCCCAAATATCAGAGGGATATGACATAATTATGAGAGGAGCAACGTTGAAACAAGTAAGAAGGTTATAATTAAGTCAGGGAAGGCATGATAACAACAGTAGATTAACAATTGCACACAACTGGTCAGAAGCAAAGGTTTTGCTTATATGCCTCCTCAAACTCTGCTGCACAATGCAGAGCAGAGCAAAATGACAGAAAGAGAGGCAAGGAACAGACATAGCAAACAGTTGTGCAATGCTCCTTGTTGCAAAACCTCAATCAAGGAGATCAAGGAGATGTGGCTATGGACCACTCTATTTCCCAGCGAAATAGCTTTAAAACACAACCTATAACCCCAAAGCCAAAGCCAGTCACAAAGACATACACTACCATTGCTAAACATGGCTGGTAAACAGACTGCACGGGGAAATTCTCTCCGTATACTTGCATGGCGGTCTGTGGAACATGGAGAAGGGCTTTTGTGGATTTCTAGCTTTTACATATTTTTCTAATTCCAACCTCTGTCTACTAGGCAGAGGTGTAAAAAGTAATTTTTGCATTCTGGGCAGTGGAGGCAGCAGCTAGGCTGGCAACGGTGGCAGCTGCCAATCTTGAGTGTCCTCCAATTCAATGCCCAGGTCTGGTGCCCTGCTCACCCACCCTTAGTTACGCTACTGTGACAGTAAAAGTGTAGAAAGAACAAAATAGGAAGGAACAACCAGCATAGTTGCATATAAAAATCAAAATTGTCGCTTTTATGGTTTCTTGTTTGTTTATTTTTTGTTTTTAGAGCCAGGAAGTTATTACAAGCAAGAACTTTGAGTACAACGTGTTACGGACAAGGCACGGAACAATGATAGTATCTGACTATTAGGAATCTACTTTGCAAATCCCACTCTGATTTAATAATAGAAATTCATACAGAAGCAGGAGAAATAAAAAGATCTACTGTTCAATCCAGTATGAGAAGCTCATAGAGAAAGGAAACAACCTGGGGCAATATTTTCACATACATTAAATATATATATTTGGGGTGTGATATCCCATTAACAGACATCATATGCCTCCTCTGGAGATACTAATTCCTAATTCCATCAGGGAAACATAACTATGTATATTGTGGGTGCTCATTACTAATGTTTCAGAAATTGCTTACCTCTCAATAAGGAAACTACATGTAGATGAAAACTCTAACGATACTATTTTGCTAAGTTCAAGACCAATATCAGTGATTCGAGTCTATATTTTAAGAGATTTAAAACCATAAAACCTGGCTGCAGTTCACCAGGTTTTATGATTTGGGGTCCATTTTGACTTCTATAGAGAGAAAACTCCCACTGAAATTGATGGAAAGGGTTTGTCTGAGTAAGTAGTCTGGTGTTGTGTCTACAGTTCTTTAATTCTTGTTCTCTAAAATTCCTTGTGTAGCTGCATGTATTAAAACAAGGGATATATTTGAATATATATCTTAGTGCCATATTGTCTCTGTTGTATGCAATTGGGTAACTCTTAAATCACCTTAAAACTGGAAAAGGATGCATCTCACACCATTATGGACTGCTTAATTCAATTCGTAAATAGATTTCCATTTTAAGTCTTATTTTGACACATGCACTAAATTCCTCAGAACAAATTCAATCTACATAAAAGTCACCATAAATTTCATGATGTCATTATAGATAGATTTTTTGCTAAATGTATTGATTTCTAAAGAGTGTTCAAAACTTTAAAAATACCTTTCATTTTGCATTCTTTTTGGAACACCTTATCAGGAAACAATTTGACCTAAAGTGCCATATCAACTAATTTAATCTGATGTCAATTGTCACAACCCAAAAGGTGTGATTTTTATTTGTGTGTGCTTCGGCACTGCTAAATTGTCCCCGCTAAATTGCAAGCTTCCTTGCACGGTGGAGTTTTCTGCTGCAAAAGAGAACCCCGGTGCAAGGGAGAATTTCTCGCCGATTTGGAGCTTTCTTTGCAGGGTGCATTTCTTTGTTGCAGCACAGAAATGCTCGTTGCAAAGAGTTCCCGCCATTTGTATGTAGATTTGGGTCCCATTATTGGCCAGTTCTAAATTATTCACACATGGCGGCTAGTGATTGGCTTGCTAGCCGTATAAGAGGCTTGAGTGGTTTCCGCCCAAGTTGGAGGACTCCACGAACAAGGGAGGAGGAGACTTCACGCTGTGTGAAGATCTCTAAGCGCTGCGGATCCTCACGGACCCAGTGCATTTGAAGCAGGCTACGGAGATGTGATCAATCTCTAGCCTCTCCCCGTCGCCGATAGAATTCCTAGACGTACCCCACCCGCGCGCAAAAGAACTGGACCCACGGAGCCTAGCAAACTTCGTGTGAGTTGGTTCAGAGCTCTTCCGGACGAGTACTTTCTTCAGCTGACGTGACGGGCTCGCGTGTTCAGAGCCTTCAGCCGGATTGGGCTAGAGTTCACGAGTCTAGAACTCTTGTCCGCCTCTTTCCTTTTTTCTTCTCTGTAACTGCAACTGAAGCAAGCTTTCCAGCCTACACCACTGCCATCTCGGTGTAAGTAAACAATCTTTTAAACTACCGATACGCGTCCGTGCCTAATTCCAGAGCGAAAGCCACCCCTCTCCGCCCCCGCGTGCCCGGGCTGCTGGCCACAGCCCGCGTGCAGCGCGAAAAAGGGCTCGGGGCACGCCCGGCCCGCACATCAATGAGAACTGAATATTCTAGAAATGTTTGATATGTAAATATGAAGGATATTTCAACATAGGCTTGAAATTAGGGCTTTCAGTTGCATGCACTTCTCTATCATCCTGTAGTATTAACTTATTGGTAGAATAATTGAGCTGTTAGGTATGTAACTGGGGTCTTCAAGAACTTTCTTAGCAGAACCAATCAGGTTAAATGTCTACCTAAACTGACGAGTTGAACTGAGTGAGTATTGTACACCCTTCTAAAGGGTTCTTCAGAGGCTAGACATGTCACTGGGGAGTTGGTGGGGATTCCCTTTGTAAAAATTAGACACCCTGAAGATGAGAGGATGAATATGGCAAAGAATAAAAACTCAATGGTTTCATAAAATCCTCCTGAACTATTGCACAGCTTATAAACCCCACAAGTTCTCCTGCAGTTTAAAAGAATCGCAAGAACTCCTGTAGGGGTTGTAAAATGTACTGGACTCCAGAGGGTTTGTCAACTCCACATGATCTGTGGTGGAGCTTATAAACTCTGAATGAACTCCTGTAGAGTTTATAAACTCTCATTGGACCTTTATAAACTCTAGGAATCCTGCAGTGATTATAAAAACCTAAGGACTCCTAATGTTGCTTATACCATATTACTGCTTTACCAAGACAAATACATCTAAATTATTTCAAGTCAATAATGCACATTCTAGCACCACACAGCATTTTGTTAGAAACTGTGGGGGGGAAACCTTAAGAAAATTTCGTGACTGTAAGATTACATAACAGTATCTCTCTCAATGAATCACATGGCAAATAAACACACAGAATGAATTCTTGCCTGAGAATCCAGCGGCCTGTTGGGAAGGGAGTTTTTTCTCCTCTTTAGGATAGGCTGGATCAAGAGATATTTCCTTTGACTTCTCATGAATTATGCTTAGAGGAGAGTCACCTGTTTGATCAATCTCATTTTGGTCGGTAGATTGGGCTAAGCAAAGCATGTGGAAGAAAGACAGCAGGTTTCTTAAGTCAAAAACATTAAGTTCATTGCTTAAAGTCTTTTCTTTCTTGAGTTTGTAACCGCATCTGTTGAATCGGCTGGACTTTTGGAAGTTTCCAAATGTCCAATTTACTGCAGTTGCCAAGCATGTTCACACCCTTCCCTAAGTTCCAGTTTCTTCTTCCTGGACCGCTCATGTATTTTGCATGAAAAAGTCACAAGATGGACTACATAAAAAGCCCATGGCAAAGAATCCAGCTCTAATCCATCCCAGTTTAGTGCCCAGATCATTAGATTACAAAGCTCAGACTACATTTCTGGATCAATGAATGTTGAATTCTTTTCTGCAAAGTGGCACAGCTTTAACAAGAAGGGTGTAAAAGAAAAAAAAAAGGTTGAACCTCTTCTTAGCCTGAGGGCTGCCTTTTAAAAGAAAAAGAATGTGTTCTGCTCAGTTCCTTAAAAGAACAAGTATAGGCACCTCTTCTTGGGAAACAGTTGATATCTGAGGTGATGGAGCTCCTCAACCCTGCTGAGGGAGAGGGGCAGGACTCACCTCAATCTTCAGCATCTCACTACCATCTAATTCTAGGCAACTGCATGCATTTGTAGTTGCACTTTAAGCCACTCCCTGTTTAACCTGAGATCTGCTTTGGATCCCAGGCTGTTTGTAGATGTGCTTACCATTTTCTAAACCATGTCAACTGATTTGCATCACACAGTTTGAATCAAATTTCAATTCAAACTAAGGGTTAATAGATGATCAAAGGGGTTTGCCCCTTTCTTCACAGACCAATAGTCCCTGTGCTTAGGCAGGGCTGAGGGCCTAGTCAGAATACTGATACCTAGTCATGGTGGACATTTATACACATACATTTGTCTGCTCTGATGTGCTGGAAATCCAGCGCATCAGAGCAGACTCAATTAATTGAGTCTGTTCCGGATGTGAGCCGATGCACACAGCGCTGCATTGCGTGCATTTGTATAACTGGTGAAATGTGTGTCAGCATGGAGAAAATGGCAGCAGTGCACTTTTGAACTAAAATACCTTTGATGTGTTTAGTTCAAAAGTGCACTGCTGCCATTTTCTCAGCGCTGATGCACATTTT
>NW_005842209.1:1395011-1399088 GCF_000455745.1 Alligator sinensis | reverse complement strand
GTCAGCATGGAGAAAATGGCAGCAGTGCACTTTTGAACTAAAATACCTTTGATGTGTTTAGTTCAAAAGTGCACTGCTGCCATTTTCTCAGAGCTGATGCACATTTTGCCATTTATACAAATGCACGTGCTGCAGCACCTGGTGCTTTTAAAAGTACAGTGCAAGCAAATGCCCAGTGAGGTCTTGTTGGCACTTTGTAAAGAGTGTTGCTTTGTGCCTGGTAGACTCTGTTGTGTTGCAGAAACCCAACTGAGTTTCCCTTTGCCTTGAGGGGGCTGATATTTGCAATACTTATCTGCATTCCTAACGAAAGCATAGCTGAGTTCTTAAGGACTGCTTTTCCTAAAAGCAATGCCATACATGCATATTAATTAATACAGTTTAAATTGCCTAATTCGGACTGCCTAGTCTGCATTCACTTTAATACTCATTCAATAAGGATTAGTTAATTTGAACTGGAGCCAATTTTAATTCAGACTACAGTCATCCATGTGTATATAGTGATGGCTATAGTCCAGATTAAACCTAGAAAAACATAATGTCTATATATGGCCCCAGTCGGACGTGCTCAACTCTTCCAAATGCACCACATATGGAACATGGGCATGAAGTACAGGGTTCTAGATTCTATTTGTGATGCCCAGTGCTTGAAAGTACACTATTGCTCTTCTGAACTTTTAGGCACTGAAGTCTTGTTTTTAGGATCTAACCCCCTGAGATTACTTCATGACAGTCAAGACCTTTTTACTTAAAAGTAGAACCGTGGTAAATGCGACAGCTATGAGAAACCAGCTGTTTGATTTCCAGGACAGCAAAGCTTTGGGGTTTGATTTTTCACTTGAGTATGAATCATCTGTACTATGCTTTTGGTTTCATCATTATTTGAATGCAAAACTCGGAGTAAGACTTGCCCAAATTCAAGTGTAGTTTATACACTAGAAAAATTCAGTTTTGCGAGTTTTTTTTTCCACCCCAGATCTTCAGTCCTTAGAGGGGGTCTCCCAACAATTTGGTTGAAGGTTGCTTCAGCACTCTGCCTGGTTTTAAAGAAACCTTAGTAAGAATTTCACAAGAATCAGGTTAACTGTTGATTCCTAGTTTCCTACTGAAATTCAAGACTATATGCATGTTCTCTCTCTTTTTCCATTTCCTTAACAAGTTTTTGCATAGATCTGATTGTGGTTTACATTGTTTACCTTACTGATGAGAGTAATGTTTGCTAGTCAAAAAAAATCTGCCTTCCCTTTACAGCAAAGAAGAGTAAGCGTATGTTTGTCAATATTCTTTTTATTCCTTACTATGTGGATTTACAAAACTAAAGTGATATGACCCAGTATGCTCACACTGTTGATATTACTGTTCCTAGTAATGGTTTACATTGGTTTGGAATGATTGTGTCCACCTCATTAATTTCCATTCACCCTCTCAACCTCCAGAAAAATCAGACTGACAGAAATATTTAATTACTACTACTTTTATAATGCTTTCCAGCTGAGGAACTGAAAGTGTTTTATAAAATTGAGCTCCACATTGGTGTAATGAATTCTTATTCCCAAATAAGTCTGAGCCACAAATACACAAATGGTTTCCAACTCCAAGATTTATATGCCAGGTCATGTGTAATTTTATTATAACTACTTATTAATACAAATATTTATTGATACATTTTCCATTTTTATTTCTGCCAGTTTATCTGTTATACTGCCTTTGAACATAATTTTTTTTGGGGAAACATCTCCATAATTCCTGAATACAGTATATAGATGGTAAAACAGATCTTTGTAAACATCATGATATGGGCAATCTGCCATAGCTTTTTATATGGATGAGTGCATAATATTTCCAAGTACACAGATCACATTTTAGATTTCAGTCTCATTTGCATAATACATAAGAATGCAGAAAATGTCCCAGAGGGCAAATATACACTTTGAGCATAAAATGGAAAGAAATCTTGAAAATCATTTCTTTGTTCATTTCTTTAGCATGTTTTGAAACCTAAGATGGTTACCACAGATTTGCAGCAAGTTTGCCAAGGAAAAATAGAGGGGAAATAAAGTTATGTTAGATACAATACCTGCTAGTCTGCTTGTTACCAACATGCTCCCAGAAACCTTCCTCAAGGATGAATTTCTGGAATACAGTTCCTACTAACATGAGCAGTCCTTGGGAATCTTTCTGGAAATAGGTATATGCTTCAGAAAGAGTCATACCTAATACCATCAAGAAAATAGTAGTTGCGTGTGGCTTCTCACTGTCTTTTTTAACAAAGGATGTAAATTCCTGTTTTATTGACTGTTATTATTTTCTTGTTAACTAACTTGCTCTATCTTTTTCATGTAAAATATTTGGCACTTTCTATTTCACTGCATGATGACTCTACACAAATTTAAATAAAACTTTCTACCTGCAACAGACCTAGTTGGTGGTTGCAATAACTTCACAGCCTTTTTGTCAAAGAGAGAGTGATGGAAGCCAGAAGAAAGAACATTTTAAGATTAAATTTTCCAACAAGTAGTGACAAGATCCTTGTCCTTGAAGCTTACATAAATAACTTTCCTGTGTTTTTTTAACCTGTTTCCCCCTCTCCCCAGCCACCCCAGCAGTGAGGCATGTCACTCTGTTGGTTCACATCCATCTCCTTTTATTGATGTCCACTTTGGTATCTGTACCGGTCATCAATTTTGCTGCCTCCTTGACAGCCACTGGGAATGTGCAAGCAAAGTTACTGGACTTTGTGTGCAGGAGGAAGGAGTTTCAGCTTTCTGTTGGACTAACAGTTCCAATCAGATGCTGGCACTAGGCCTCATAAATCTTGTGGGTGACCCAGGTGAACTTTGAGGCTCAGAGCTCACTGAAAACTGATCAGGCCTCTGCTTAGTTTAACAGGCCTTTTTCAGTGACAAGTGAAGGGTTCAACAAATGCACAAAACAGATATATATTAGTTGAAAAACTAATGGGTTTTAAAAGAATGTTTGACAATTGTTTAAGACTGTCTGTAGATCCATTATACTGATAAACGACTAACTTGGTATATGACAAAGTGGAGCTGGCCCACAAGAAATAACTTGTTTGATATTTTATATATTTTTGTTTTCAAGTTGCTTTCTTATTTATAATAAATGTAGTTTAACCATATATATATATATATATATATATTGCATCCATTATTTGCATATGCTGCATATATATACTGCAACTGGATATATTTGCATCCAGCTGTTGGTTCCTTCATAAGATCCACATGTTCTGTGGTGGTCAGGAGGACTTAAAGAAGGCAAGAAAGAGTACCTGTGCTGCATAGATTTAACCTTGCAATCAAATTGGAATTAAAATGACACTGCAAATGCCCTCAGTGACCTGCTATTGACTGTTTGAACTTCTAAGTTAGGGTCATTTGGGGCCCAGAATAGGAGGTCAAAAGCTGGTCAGTGCTCTTCAGCTCCAGCATGTTGAATAGGAAGACTTTATTGCTGTGATTTATGCAATTTGCACAGACAGGTTAAGGAGACCTTAAAACATGCCACAGTGCTCACTTACACTGGGTACACCATCCACTTGGAAAATAAATTCTGATTGTCCAGCTGAAATCTCTTGTGGATATGCCTTGAAGTATTTTACCCTCTGTGCTCTAAAGATTCATTCCCACACTCGACCCCTGAACGTGACAAGGTTAGTGTTTCCAGATTTATTTAAACAATACGAATGCACCAAATGAAGCACTTTACAAACCTGATTAATAGCAAAGGCAGAATAACCAACAGTAATGAATTATTTTGGGGGATGGCTGAACTCATACAAAAACAAAGCTCTTAAATCATTCACTCCAGCTCTTCAGATACAAAGAAAAAGGATTTTTAAGCAATTCACAAATACTAGAATTTGGGATTTCCTTCTTAGCTGTCACATGCTTTTAGTTTTTTTTAACCTGGTAATTGAAAGAAAATTATCAACTCAGACTGGGAGCTAATGACAAGCCAGCACTGAAAAGTATGAGATACTTCCCCCGTTTGTAATCACTGTTGGAAGCAGGGACATTTTGTCTAATTTGAGTGTAATGTGGGCAGGTTTGTTTC